>NC_141536.1:64816783-65148569 GCF_021556685.1 Rattus norvegicus
CCCCATACAAACTGCCATAGTTGTTATAATATCTGATAAACTAGAATTCAAATTAAAATTAGACTGAAGAGGTAGCAATTATAAATATATAAACATTTATATCTATCTTTATCTATCTTTATCTACCCATATCATCTATCATTTGTCTATCATCTATAATGTTAGGGCTCCCAATTTCACAAAACAAATACTTATAGGTATTAAAATCACTCACTCTTACTTTACCAAGACCTATCGGACTTTTAATGTTTATTAATGTTTGTTTTATGAAAATGTTGCAATTAAATTACACTAATAGACTTAACAGAAACTTGTAGAATACTCCATCCAATGAAAACACAATACATTCTTCTTACCAACCTGTGGGATTGTTGTTACAATAGACCAAGTTCTAGTTCACAAAGCAAGTCATAATAAAAACCAAATATTTGTCAGATCATAGTAAAATAAAGTAAGAAAAAAAGTAACAAGAGAAACTACAGTAACTACACAAATACCTAGAGACTGGACAATATTCCTTTGAATGATCAATGGGTCATTAAAGAATCAGGAAATACATTTTAAAATTCCCAGACTCAAATGAAAATTAAAGCACAACTAGCCTGGCATGGTGGCATACAACTTTAATCCCAGCACTTGGGAGGCAGGAGTAGACAGATCTTTGTGAGTTTGAAGCCAGCCTGGTCTACAAAGTAAGTCCAGGATAGCTGGGGTTATTACATAGAGAAACCCTGTCTTGAAAAACAGAAACAATCTAGCAGACCTATTGGGACATAGCTAAGAAAGAATTGAAAGAAAATCTTATAACAAGCAAATAATTTAATGATGTGACTCAAGGTGTCAGAAAGTAAAAAAAAAACAAACCAAACCTAATGCAAAAGGTGGCAAAAATTAAGGGTCAAGACCAATTAGATGAAGAAAAACAATAATATGTAAAATCAAACAAAAAATTGGTTCTTTGAAATATCATGGCAAGATTGACAAACTGCTAGCCTAGCTAAAAATAAGAGAAGACTCAAAATGATAAAATTGAGACAAAAATGTTACAACAGATGTCAATTGCTATAACCAGATCACAGCATCTCTGCAGACCACCAGAGACCACCAGGAGTTCAGATAGTATGCAAAAGCAGAGTCTTTATTCAAGCTTGAGCTCAGACTCTCCATCAGACCATCTAACCTCTCCAGCACAGTGGAAAGTGTGGAAGGTCCTTAAATGGTACAAGTCTTGTCTATTTATCATGGTAGCAGGGTAAGGGACTTTCCAACTTGGCAGTTATATTATTGGTTTACATTTGTTTGTCCCACTTCTATTGGCTAGTAATGATTTCAGCTTGGTATGAACAATGGTTGCTAGCTCAAGTAATCTCCTTTGACATTAAGTACTTTCCCCTTAAGAACTGGTTGGTTCTTACTAGAAGTGGAGTGGCTATATGCCCAGGGGAATTGTGATTGCTACCAGGGTGACATGACTCCTGGAACAAGATGGGGTTTTTCCAGTAGCCAAGTTCATTCAGAGGGCAAGTTAATCATAAAATGGTGTCTGTAATGTTAAGTGAACCCCTTAAGCTGGGCCGTTTATCAATAAAATTCAGAGGACTAGTAAGTTTATTACTTTGAAAACTTTTACTACAAAAAATTGGCAATTTTTAAATAAATGAATAAATTTCCTAGACAAATATGACCTATCAATATCAAGTAAAGATGATATAAACAGCACAAATAGATCTGTATCAAGAATCAAAGTTAAAGCAAAAATTAAATCTATCTAAAATGAAATGCTGAAGAATGGATTCCTAATGAATTCTACCGAATCTTTAAAGAAGAGAGAGGACCAAAACTCTTCGAAATATTCCACAACATAGGAAGGGAAGGAATATATTACTTTGTCAAACCATTACCCAGAATCTAAAACCACCACTACCACCACCACCACCTCCACCACCACCACCACCAACAACAACAACAAGACAACTATGTACTAATTTCCCTGATGAACTGACATAAAGATTCTTGCAAATCATATTAGAGAAGACCATATATCATAACCAAATTGTTTTCACATCAGGTATACAAGACTGGTTTATAATTTGCAAATTAACATAATACAACACATAGACCAAATCGTCATCTAAACGATTCAGAAAAGACTTTTAAGAAACTCCAGCATTCTTTTTATAATAAAAGCCTTAAAGGAACTGTGTGTCTTAGGTTTCCATTGCTGTGAACAGACACCATGACCAAGGCAACTCTTATAAAGGACAACCTTTTATTGGGGCTATGTTACTGGTTTAGTCCATTATCATCACGGCAAGAAGCATGGCAGCATGCAGCCAGGCATGGTGCTAGAGGAGCTAAGAGTTCTACATCTTCAGTCAAAGGCACCCAGGCGCAGACAGTCTCTTGCATTGTGGGTGGAGCTTCAAAGCCCATTCTTGTAATGACACACTTCTTCCCACAAGGCCACATCTACTCCAACAAAGCTACACCTTCTAATAATGCTACTCTTGGGCCAAACATATTCACCACACTGGGAATAAAAGAAACATATATCATATCTTAGTAAAATAAATTATATCCATGACACTGTATACTGAAGGGAGAAAAACTGAAAGCATTTATTTGCTCTAGAAATAGAAGTGGAATGAAAATGTTTACTCTCACTGTTGTCTTAGAAGGCAAGAGAAAAAAAGAAAAAAGGAAACAAATAGGAAGGGAAAAAAGAGATAAGATTCTTGGCAGATGATGCAAACTATAGTTAAAAGGTCCCAAAGACACTATAAAATTAGATCTGTTGAACAATTTCATCAAACTAGCTGAATGGAAAATCAACATATAGAAAGCTAGATTTTCTACAAGAGAGAAACCAGAGGAAAAATCCAGTTTTACAATAGCCAAGGGGAAAAACACTCTAGAAATAAAACTAATAAAGAAGATGACTAAAGACATTAGAAATGACAACTATAGTTTGTTGAAGAAAAACATTGAAAAAAAGAACATTAGGAAATGGAATGATTTTTCATGCTCATAGACTGTCAGAATAAATATAACCATGTTTGTGTTACCTAAAATAAATAAATTCATGGACTAAAGCACAATTCCAATCAAAATTCCAATGGCATTCTTCCCAGAACTAGAAAAAACATTCATAAAATTGATATGGGAGCACGAAAGATACTGAAGCAACACGAAACAGAAATTCCAATTCTAGAGGCATTGATAACCTGATCTCAAACTATACCACATAGCCATAGTTACAAAAACCAAACCAAACTAAACCAACAACCAAAACCAAAACAACCAAAAGAGGTAAAATAAGACAAAACAATTGTAGTACACAAAAAAGGCCTGTAGTTTAAGGAAATAGAATTGAGGACCCAGAAATAAACCCACACAGCTATAGGAACCTGTTTTCTTTCTTGGTGTTTATGGATTAGGATTATATGTGTATGTGTTACGTGAGTGTGTGTGTGTGTGTGTGTGTGTGTGTGTGTGTGTGTGTGTGTTTATGAATGTGGAATCTAGAAGTCAATCTTGGTGTTGTCATTTAGTCCTGAAAGTACCAGGGATCTGCTTGTGTCTGCCTCTCCAGTACTCAATTCCAAGCATGTGCAGCTGTGCCTCACTTTGATTGTTAAACCTTGGTTCTGCATCCTTATGCTTTCATAGCAAGCACTTCAATGGGTGTCTGCTACTCAAGTCCGGTGTCAATATATATATATATATATATATATCAGAGACATAGCAGTCTTTGATAAATGGCACTGTAGCAACAGGATATCTACCTGTAAAAGAAGAAAAATGAGGTTTATATTATATCTCTCACCTTGCACAAAACCTATTCGAAGCAGATTAAAAGGCCTTATATATAAGTCATGATTATCTCTACCTCTACCTCTACCTCTATCTATCAGACAGGGGATATCTAAAATGTGGAAAAACTGCAAAAGTTAGAAAACCAAACCAAAATCTTACAACCAACAAATGGCTAATGAAATGAATAGTTTTCAAGCTAAGAAGACCTAGAGAAAGCCAAAGCAACAGGTAAAATAATTCCAGATGTACACATCTACAAGGACTTCCTATGTCTGACTGTGGTTGGCAGGGGAGATTTCTTTTTTTTTTTTTTAAGATTTATTTATTTATTATATATAAGTACACTGTAGCTGTCTTCAGATACACCAGAAGAGGGCATCGGATCTCTTTACAGATGGTTGTGAGCCACCATATGGTTGCTGGGAGTTGAACTCATGACCTCTGGAAGAGCAGTAGGGTGCTCTTAACCACTGAGCCATCTCTCCAGCCCCCTATGTCTGACTGTGTACCACATGTGTGCTTGGTGCCCACAGTGACTAGATGTGTGCATTGGATTCCCTGGAACTGAAGTGACAGATCGCTGTGAGCGGCCATGTGGGCACTGGGATTCAAACCTGGATCCTCTGGAAGAGCAGCCAGTGCTCTTAACCACTAAGCCATCCCTCTTAGCCCTATAAGGACTTTCTAAAAGAAATTTGATAGCACACAAAACAATCCCAGGATTTAACACGTGGGTTCATGCATTTACAAAGTCTTCTGTGTAGTAAAGGATACAACCACCAGAGTGAAAGATGTCTCCAGAGAGAGAAAATATTTTCTATCAGCCAGGGGATATCTAAGATTTAGTAAAACTGCAAAAGCTAAAAAGCCAAACCAAAATCTTATAACCGGGCTGGAGAGATGGCTCAGTGGTTAAGAGCACTGACTGCTCTTCCAGAGGTCCTGAGTTCAAATCCCAGCAACCACATGGTGGCTAACAACCATCTGTAATGAGATCTGATGCTCCCTTCTGGTGTGTCTGAAGACAGCTACAGTGTACTCATATAAATAAATAAAGCTTTAAAAAAAATCTTATAACCAACAAATGGCTAATGAAATGAGTAGTTTTCAAGAGAAGACATACATATTCAATAGACATTTACAAACATGTTCAACCATCACTATTAGGAAATACAGCTGAAGTGTTTTTACATTTCATCTCACCAAAATCAGAATGGCTATTTTCAAAAAAACAAAACAAAACAGAAATAACAAATGCTGGCATGGATAAGAGGAACACTTATATACAACTTAGGAATGTATGTGCAGCCATTATGGAAGTCAGTGAAGAGGTTCCTCTAAAAACTACAAGCAGAACTCTCATATGATGTAGCTATAATATTCTTGAATATATAGCTGCATACCTAATTGACTTCAAGTTAACACCTCACAGAAATATTTGCACATCTCTTTTCTTTATCTTTTACATTTTTATATTCATTTTTTATTTCATATGTATTGGTGTGAGTCTGTCAAATTCTCTGGAACTGGAGTTACAGACAGTTGTGAGCTGCCATGTGGGTGCTGGGAATTGAACCTGGGTCCTCCGGAAGAACAGCCAATGTTCCTAATTCCTGAGCCATCCCTCCATCCATCTCATTGGTACCCTCCCTTTTATTTGTTAATTTATTTATTGTTTTTATTTTTGAGACAGGGTTTTCATTGTGTAGCCCTGGTTGTTTTGTTTTGAAACTCATTCAGTAGGCCAGGTTGGCCTTGAACTCATAGGATCTGCCTGCTTCTGTCTCCTGAGTGCTGGGATTAAAGGTGGGTGCCATCACTTCCTTGGTTATTCTCAAAAAAAAAGTGATTTACAATGATCCTTTATAATCAGACAGAATTTTAGAGTTGTTAAAAATTTACAGGCATTAAATTTTGTACACATTTGTATGTAGTTGAATGTAGTTGTATGTAGTTGAATGTAGTTGTATGTAGTTGAATGTAGTTGTATGTAGTTGAATGCGTGGCTCTGCTAAGAATCCTACATTGGAGAAACTTATCTGTGTGTGCAGCTAGTGTTCAATATCAACTGAGATATGTTTTGAACTGTTCTCTAATTTCCACATATTTTATTTCTTTTATTAATCAGGCACTGCTAGTACATAAATTTCATAAATAGTTAATGAAAGTTGTCATATATAAATTTATGGTGTTTTATACCTGTGGTGCACCATGAATATATGACAGCTTGTATCTATCACTGCCTTTTCAATAGCTGTATATTTTCCTTTTAATTGCCTTCTGCTAATATCATTTGTCCTAGAAAGGACATTTTCATACAAATTGCCTAATGAAGCTCTGATCAATGAGTATTACAGTATTATGAAAACTTCCAAATATGGAAAATTAGTTCATCAGGCTTATCGGAGTTTTACTATATTTGCCACAGTCCTTCCTCCTTTCATTGTTGATTAATTTTAAAACAAATTACATGCAATATTAATTTTCAGTACGAGTTTGTAAAGGCTAATTATTTTCTCTTGATGATTACTTTCTTGATCAAGATTTAAAATAATTGTTTGGTATCATTTAATACGTTTAATAATTTCCTGAAAAATTGAATCTTTTGTCAGATGATGTACTATGGTTCAAGAGTCCAATCGGTTTAAACATTTGGTGGTTGTCCTGGTTAGTTTTTGTCAACTTAACACGAGATAGAGTCATTTGAAAAGAGGGAATCTAGACTGAGGAATTGCCCAACCTGATTAGCTTGTGGGTAAGTCCATGGGGCATTTTCTTGATTTATGATTGATGAGGGAAGGCCTAGCCCACTGTGGGTGGTCTACCCTGGGCTCATTGTCCTATATGGTATGTAAGGAAGCAGGCCAAGCAAGCCAAGAGGAGCAAGCCAGTCAGCAGCACTCCTCTATGGCCTCTGCATCAGCTCCTGCCTCCAGGTTTTTGCCTTGAGTTCCTGCCCTCACTTCATGCTTCATGATTGATTGTAATGTGGAAATGTATGCTGAGATAAACCCTTTACTCCCCAAGTTGCTTTGGGTCATGATGTTTTATTCCAGCAATAGGAGCCCTAAATAAGACAGTAGTTGATCTTTGTGTTTCTTTTTAGATAGGGCGGTCTTATTAGCTTTTATCTGTGCTACTGAATTGCTTTGTCTTATACATTTTGCTTTGTTTTGTTGTTTTAATTATTCATTTTTAGAATCTATTTGTGTGGTGGTTTGAATATGCTTGGCCCAGAGAGTGGCACTATTTGGAGGTATGTCCTTGTTGGAGTAGATGTGGCGTTGTTAGAGAAGTGTGTTGCTGTGGGCATGGGCTTTAAGACCCTTGTCCTAGCTGCCTGGAAGCCAGTCTTCTCCTATTTGTCTCTACAGAACAAGATGTTGAACTCTCAGCTTCTCCTTTGTCATGCCTGCCTGGGCACTGCCATGCTCTGGCCTTGAGGATAATGGACTGAACCTCTAAACCTGTAAGCCAGCCCCAATTAAAAATTGTCCTTTTAAGAGTTGCCTTGGTCATGGTGTCTGTTCACATCAGTAAAACTCTAACTAAGATAACTTTTAAATAAAAGTGTTAGAAGTTTGACTAGATGTGCCTTCAAGTTTTAGGGTCAGAATATTTTGTAGGTAGTCAGTCCTCTGTGCTTTCTACCTTATTACCTTTAGGAGGTACAATGTCAGGATGTCCCACTTCTTGTCATTCTAAGGATCATCAGTAGTTTGTGGTCACCACAGACTGATGCTCATCACTACAAACTTGAATGCCAATTACATAATGTTTTATTTATTGATAATAATCTGGATAGATAACTTCAGGAGGAGTACAAAATAATGATATATTTTCCCACCACTTTAATATTTTCTAACTGCAATTTTATTTTATTTTATTTATCTTTATTTTTATTTTTATTTATTCTCCTCTCATATAATATATCCCAAATGCAGCCTCCCCTCTCTCACTCCTCCCAGTGCCTTCAACACCCCCCCCCCCAACCCCCAGTCCATTACTTCTCCATTTCCTTTTAGGAAAGAGGATGCTTCCCAGGGATACCAACTGAACATGGTTCAAGATGCAATAAGATTAAGTACTAACTCTATAACAAGGCTGTGCAAGGAAACCCAGGAGGAAGAAAAGGGTTTCAAAAGCAAGGGAAAGAAGAGTCAGAGAGACATCCCCACACTCATTGTTAGGAGTTGCGCAAAAACCACAGCACATACGCAAAGAAGCTAGGGCTAGCTGTAATCTTTTTTTTTTTTTTTTATTAGTTTGACTTTTATAATTAGAAGCTGAACAGTTTCACAGTGGCTGATAACACACTGGAGTGAAATCAATAGTGCCCAGTCAAGAAGCTGGAAGCTACATTCTACAGAAAACAGTGAAGTTCCCAGTGTGAAGACAGAGACCCAGAAGCCATCTTGAAGAACTTGTAATGTAAATTTGGATTTAAAAGCTGATGAATATCATGTCCATAGGCAATAACAACAAGAAAAGTTCATCTGTTTAAGAAGAGTTGAGCATGTAATAATGTGCTAGCCTCTCTCTTTTGCTTTTGTACCATCTCAGATCCCTATCCTATTAGATAATGGCACTGATGGCTAGCTGTAATCTTATAATGATATTTTTCTTGTGGTCAAATAGATCTGTCATACATATTTAAATCAAATCCAAAAGAAAATGGTATATTGTTATTTTTAGGATTGTGTCTATGTTTATGTTCTGATCCAGCCTTTAGATTCATGGTGATTTTCATCTAGACACTGACGTTATAATTTAAAAAAAAATGAAAGTGAATCCAGACTTGCCATTTTTATATTATTTTCTTCTGATTTTATTTTTAGAACTCTGCAAATCTATCACATATTCCCTCTTTGATGCAAGGTGAAAAGCAGTCATCCGTAGCTTATTGCCCCATGCTTATCCAAGAGGATATGGAAACGAGATTAACTGGTTATATTAGCATACATCATTCTCTTGCTTCACCCAGCAGCTGTTTCCTCATGGAAGGAAGTATCCAACATTTTTGCACCACTGCTCCTGGAGCAGCCTGCTAACAGATGGTGACTTGAAGGAATTCATAGTTCATCATTAAATGTGGGTGTCAAAATTTCTGAACATGCTGTGAGGAAATTATTTAATTTTTTTCCCATTCTTCGGTGCTAACTCAGTTAAAAGAGAAATTGTCGAGAGTATTTTCGGGAAAAGGGTGAAAAATATGCCAAACCTCTGTTTAGAGAGCTAAATTGTACAATTCCCTAAAACATTGTATTTTATCCCTTCTCTGTCAACAAATTCTAAAGAAACCTCACTGCTCCTCATGTCATTCTTGTCTTGAGAATACAAGAGAGTGCATGTGTGTTTGAAGTCAGCTCAAGATTGTCATGGCTAAACGATAATTCAGAGAGAATAATGTCCTAAGAATGTTTTAGTGAAAGGCAGCAAATTGCTGAAAGTCAAACTTACAGCTTTCAAGAAGTCAAATGGTTCTGACTGACTAAAATGTTATGAAATCAAATACACAGATGTTAACTAAATTATTCTCTTTCCTGGCAATGTGTTTTTATTTCACTGGGTTTCAGCCTCGGTTGATCACCTGTGCACTTGAGAATTCACATGACATCTCCCTTTCTCACAGCACTTGTGTATTCTATTTGCTTAACTTGCCATTAGGCATAGAATGATTTGACCTCATATTTATTTGTGCCAAAGATTATTTGATAGAGAAATTTTTCTTGAATGGGGCTTTTGTCATGAATGGTAGATGATGTGGTTGCTGTTCCTGTAGGATGACATGGAGAAGCTTTCTCTAGGTTGGGCCACCACTCACAATCCTCTGCCATACTTTATTGTTCATTTTAATCCTGGAACACCTTTACTTTTGGTTGTAGAAAGTCTTTTCTTTGAGGATATGAGCTTCACAGGAATGTTTGTCCCATTCCTTGGAGCATAGCATCCACGTATATAAGTGAATCGATTCTTTATTTCTGGAATACAGAAAATGTAGCCAAGAGAGCTTGTAGTAATAGGACATTTACTGACACTTTACACGAAGCCAAGGTATCAGCTGTAATAGAGTCGGAACAGCATCTCGAGACTCCTCTGTTTGTACTATTTTTCTATATTCTTCCTTTGTCTTTTGTGTTTTGCCTCATGGAAAGTAAGGTGACTGCTAGATACCACATTTATGAGCTAAGCAGAAAGGGAAGGAAAAGTGGCATTATATGATAGTAACATGTGTCACTTTTTATCATCAGGCAATAGAGGTGTTTTGGCCAGCTCTCCAAAGAGACTTGTATTTATATATCTCACTGAATATACTTGACTCATGTAGCTACTCTTAGATAAAAGAATCTCAAAGGCTAATACTCAAAATATTCAAACTCTAGGGCAGAGGACAGGAAGGGTCACTGGTTATGATAAGAGCAACCTGAGAAAATGTATCATAATAATAAGAAAATTCACCAAATGAGTGTTTTCAATTGATATTTTTATTAATTCTTTGAGAATTTCATGGAATATGTTTTGATTATATTTACCTTTTTGCAACTTCTCCAAGATTGACCCTTTCTGCCCTCATCTCTTTACCCTTTCAACCTCAAGTCTTCCTCTTCCTCCTTTTTTCCCCTCTTTGTCTACCTTTTTATTCTTCTTCAGGAACCCATTGAGTATAATTTGTGTTGCCCAACCACTTTTGAGGGTGGAGCCTGCTTGAAGTGTATTCAAGCTTACCAGGATCACGCTATTAAAGAAAACTGACTCCTCCCAGCAGCTATCAAATGTCAGTAACTTCTGTTTGAGGTGAGATTTGATGTTCACTTTGCCCCCTGCTTGTTGGGATTTTCTCTGGCTTGAGCTCGTGTAGTTCTTGTGCATGATGCAACAGTTTCCTCAAAGTCTTCTATCACCTTTGGGTCTCAAATCTTTCTGTTATGACTTCTGAGCATCTTAGAGAGATATGTATCTTCTACTTGAGGTTGAACATTCCACAGTTTCTTATTCTCTGATCCTAGACCAGTTGCTAATTGCCATCTTCTGCAAGAAAAAAAAAAAGCTTCTCTGAGCAATCTTGAGAGATGTATTGATCAATGAACATAGCAATAAGTCATTTGGAGTTTTAATACTATGTACTTTTAGCTGAATAACATTAGGTTATCCTCTAGGGTCTATGCCCTCCCTATCCAGTACAGGTTCTTGACCTTATTATCAGTGCAGGTATTGATCCTGTCTTGTGGATTAGTTCTTAGGTCCAATAAGAGAGTGGCTGGTCATGCAGAGTTCATTGCTGGTTGAGACGGATTATTACTTTTATACTCTGGTGCATCGTACCTTCCAGTCATATGCTCAGTAGCTAAAAAAGGATGAAGGTCTGAGGTCAGCGCCACCTTGATTTTTCCATGTTCTATGACTCACTTATACAGTCTCTGCAGTAATAGGATCTTACCATGAAGTTATGGAAGTTAATCAAGATCATTGTCAATAGTCTGTACTGTTTGGGGGCTCTGGGACCCTACTGGCCCAGGGAAAAGGAAAACCTATACCTGGTACTGGGTTGCTAACATGTGGTGTCTAGTTAGGATATTGTTCTTGTGTTGTAGAATAACTCCATTTAAACTACTTTTATGTATGTATATGTCTATATTTTAGGAAAGTGCAGTAGCAGTTTGTTATAATTATTTTTAAAATATTTATTAACAAGTTGCTGGTACTATACTGGGCAGGTTCTGAGTTCTTCTAAACCTCTAAGTGATTAATACCCAGATAAGTCTCCGGTTACTTGTAAGCCATCTGAGTCCTGCTCTAGCTTTCTCTGGTCCATGTGTGTGCTCATAGTTGCTCTTACTTGGAGACCTCATGGAAAGTCCTCCTGGTGTCTCCACGTGGTCTCCCCACACCTTTCTTTTTTCTCGCAGTGGCATATTCTCACATGAGAAAGCTTTTACAGTGTTCACTCTCCTTCCCCACACTCCCACCTATCTTGCCCTCACATCCTCTGCCCCATTTAATTCTTCCTGTTCCATTATTCCTTTTGCCTCCTTTATATCACTTCATTCCATGTTTCCTCCCTTGAAAGATCCCCCCTCCTCCATGATCCCTTACTTGTTTCCTAATTTCTGTGGGAATTCCAAATGAAGCACATATATCTCAAGATTCAAAGAGGACATCTGTATATATCAGAAGCTTCTTTCTGGGTCCAGGCTACAGATGAATGGATAAAGACATATAATAAAGCTGGGACCAGCCTTAGCAGTTGTTCTTTCTTGCTCTTGGTTCTTCATGAGTTGGCGGAGGGGGAAGAGCGTCGGTGGAGGGTAAGACTTGGTCTTACAAGATATTTAGGGTTGCTGTATAGTAATAAAATGTTTACCTGCCTTAAGTCTAAGTCACTTTGTTGTAGTAGCTGACCTGCATGTCTGAGTTCCTCTGAGACTAGAAACTGTTTAGCACCTAATCATAAAACATCAGGAAATTAAGTGAAAAGTTTTATTGCGGGTGCTTCTTTCTCTGGTGAATCAGTCAGAAGCTTTTCTAGATAAGCTAGTTAAGTCTTTGTGAACCACAGAGGAAGGAAAGAAAAGAATTAGCATGTTTTATACAGTCAAATATGCACAAGTACATAAAATTCAAACATTCATACGTCCACACTCTGGCTAGGCCACACATCTGTCACAGTCAACTTCACAAGTATTCATGCATGCTTACATACACACACATATACCTACACAAAACATGTAGATGAAGACATATACATTTGGATGGATGGATGGGTAGGTGGATGGGGCAAAGCTCCCCAAGTCAAACTATCCAACTAACTTTATTTCTTTTTTCTGGTCTTTATATACCGTCTTAGACAAAAAATTTCTTTAGAAAATTACCTCAGAGATAAAATGTTACATAGAATGGGAGTTACAGAAGGATCTTTATATTAAGTCCAAAGCAATGTTTCATCATTATACACTCATTAAAAGTTTGAATGGACAGTTTTTACATGGCCTTGCTTTATCATAGTGCACACCAGTGACTTTATCCTTGCTTTTCCTTGAACGTAAAATTGTCCCAAGTCTATTTCTTCTTTTAGTGTAATAGGAAAGCTCATTGTATTTATTAAGTAGCCTTAACTTACTATTCTGAGGACTGGACACATTCTATTCTTGATTCTAACTTTATTATATCTTTTTTAAAATTATATCTTTTTAGAGGTTTAAGACTACCTCTAAAAACTTTCTTCCTAAAATTATTTGAATCAAATTAGGAATTCTATAGAATTATTATCTATTTGTCCATATAGCACCAGTACAAGATAGCACATCTTTGTTGTTCTGCAGACATTTGCTCAAGAGGGTGGGCTAATACCTAGTGATACATATTTAAAAATATTTAATACCTAGTTACATATTTAAAAATAACAGGAAAATCATATTAATAGCAGGAATATTTCCTAAAATGAATTTCTCCCAGGTTTGCTTATCGGAGAAAAATCCAATGGATTTTAATGGATTTTAAATCCAAGGTTGACTTATCTTAGGAAGATCACCTGCTAGTTATTAGCTTCTCCTATGATGGGTCCTGACATAATATAATCAATAAAATTTTATTCAGGTGTAAAGAAGAATGAAGCAGCATATTCAGAAAAAAAAGTATGGAAGTAGATGAAGGGGAATTTTAATCTAGCAACATGGCTGCTCTGGCAAGGGATCACATCCAAAGACTTCTAGGTCTGTGTGATCTTGGTGAAGTGACACATCTTTAATCTCTCTGGAATATGGACATACCTGTAATGCATACCTTTAATTCCAAACAATGGCATCTAATTGAGGGGCAGACAAAATGATAAATCAGAGGAAGATTTGTCAGAATGAGTCAGAGATAGGATACACCCAACTCTCACAAGAACAGACAGGAAAGATAGCCTTTTTAAGGGCAGTGCAGGAAGAGAGGTGAAGTTGAGTTTAGTTGAGTTCAGTGCAGTTCTGTTGAATGCAGTTGAATTTAGTTGAGTTTGGTACAGCTCAGTTGAGTGTAGTTGAGTTTAATTGAGTTCGTGCAGTTCTGTTCAGTTCCCGTCAGTCTATGGATTCAGTGCAATTCAGTTCATAGAGTTCAAAGGCAGTTTTCCCAAGCAGAACAATTCAGTAGGAAGCTGAGAGAAGCCAGTTTGAACCAGCCAGCTTGGAGAGGAGTATGAGCCAGAATAACTGAGTTGAACCAGCCAACAAGAGTTCAGAAAGAGCTGGAAAGGGTAAGTTTATTCAGCAGTAAGTCTCAGAGACTGAAACACTGTAAGCCTAGGTTAACAGACAGAGGGTATGAGCTGAAAATTTCAAGGCTCTGGTTTGCAGAAGATTAGATTGTATGGAGGCTAGAAGTTTCCAGGCCTAGGCCTCAGGATAGTTAACATAGAAATACTCTGGGCTTAGTTAACCAAGCCATGTATTCATAAATTTTGGGTACAGCTTTTATCGTATCTCTTCCTCTGAAGAAATAAAAACAATATTTACAAGTTGAGATCGTTATATTAAGCAAAATACTACAAATTCAGAATGACAACTATCATGTGTTTTCCAGCACATGTAGAAAAATATACATAGTATGAAAGTAGAAAGGGGTGAATGAGAAGGAACGAATGATGAGCAGGGGAAGGCAAGAAGGTTCTGGAATGTATGCAACATGAAAGCAGGAGAACTGGTGAGAGGACAGAGGTCAGCAAGGAATGGGCGGGAGAGAACACAGGGGAGGACAGTGAAGGGTAAATAAAGGCAGAGTGTGTGTGTGTGTGTGTGTGTGTGTGTGTGTGTGTACCACAATAAGCCCTTTATTTTGTATGCTAAGAAATTAATAAGAATGAAAATAATGAAGTATATACTTTAGAAAAATCTATGCAAAATAAAGGCTGATGAGATGGCTCAGCCATTACAGACTAAGGCTTATAGATGAAAAAGATAAGAAAATGTATGTAAAATAGTATAATTTAGTATACCTTACCTTACTAAACAAATGTCTAAAATCTGTATGTATGTAGATAAAAATAGTGTTCTACATTTACATTTCATGATCCTTCCTACGGAAGGATGTTCTGATAAATGTAACATTTGACCCTTTAAATGTTCAAATAAAATCTAACCAAACCTTGGTATGGACGCAGAGGCAGGCAGACCTCTGGGAATTCAAGGTTATCACACTCTGTGTAGTGAGTTCCATGACTGCCAGCTCAGTCTCAGTCTCAAAAACAAAATCCCCCAAACAAATCAAACCAAAAGAAAATCTAACATGTTTCCATGTTTCTTATATATTTATTTTTAAAGATGAAACATGTTTGAGTATGTTATCAGACAGTCTTAAGGTAACATGGCTTAAAGGAACAAATGGATTTTAAGTAGAACAAATGGATTGAGTAGTTTAAATTATGAAATTTTATGAGACTAATATAAAACTGTAGTTCATCATTAGTTTTCCGTGGTTCATTAGCTACAGTGCTTCAAAGCCAAATGCCACCTGGGTAAGGCTGCACTAGATTATTTTCTGTAGGCTTGTCTATCTTGATAGAGTGCTGACTCTGTTATTCTTGCATCTAATGTATTCAAGTTGGCATGGATGTGAGAGACATAATTCTCATTACATGTGCTAAGCCAGGCAGCAAGGGAAACAAGCCTGACTAAATGCTTGGATTTCACCCAATGGTGCAGCAAACTAATGTTGTTTCAGAAAATGAAAACTGTGTCTGTATTTGTCAGCTCAAACACCCAGGGCTTTGGAAAAAGTCAGCAATAAATGGAGGGCACTGTTCACTGACTTGACCTCTTTTCTTTACAAAGCACTGAGACTCAGTTCTCTGCAGATAAAAGGCGCCTGTTGTTAATAACACTGGACACTTGGTGGCTTCTCCTGAAGGACACACTGCACGACATTTTCATGTTAACTTGATGCATTCCTTGGCAGCGGCAGCTAATAAAATTAGATTTAAAAAAGTAGTATAACAGTTCCAATAACTCTAGTAGGTCAATCACATCATTCAGAGTTATAAAAATCGGCACTTTCCAGAACTTGTCTTTCCTTAATTTTTATAAACTTTATTTATAACTTATTTATAAACTTTATTTATAACTTATTTATAAACTGTTTTTCTGTGATTCCTCTATTTATGGCTGGACTTACTCATTTTGCGATCTAAGTTGGTATTGAAATGATCACTGCACAATTTCAAATTTCTATTTTTTCATCTCCTTAAAATTTTCACATCTTTGATGAAAGATGAGGCAGATACTGATTTGTGAGTCTAAGGATATCTAGGATAGGTAGTAATTATTCTGGCTTAGTAAAGTAGTGGTTTTAATTTCACCAGCTCCTGATACTTGGCTAGATTTAGTTCCAGGCATAATGTCCCTCTTGTGAAGTGAGTCTTAAATCCAATTAGAGAGCTGTTGGTTATTAGCAAGCTATGAGGGTCACTATTGCACTCTTAGGGATATCATGTCATGTCGGCCATGGTTTTAGTTAACAGGGATCATAGACATGCTATAATAGAAAGGCTAAATCTCAACTCTAGATAAAGAACTACAGGCAATGAAAGAATGCTGAGAGCAAGAGAAACAATTTTCTCTAGGGAGGAGTCCCAAAGTTAATTATCTAATACCAAGTGGGAAACCCTAAAATTGTATGCATACAAGTAACGTTATATGGACTGAGTAGGTTGCATATATGCATTTGTTGTGGGAATCTTTCTTGAATAGAACCTCTAACATCACCGAGAGTGGGAGAGAGAATTTACTAGTGGGCTGAAGCCAGGATAGCTCCTGAAAGGTCTCAATACCAGGTCCAATTTGTACTCTCATTTTACACTCTAAAAATCACAAGGTGGGGCGAGGAAGGTAGGACATCAGATGAGTCAGGTTGTTCAGAACAACGACCCACTGTCTCAGCTATTTCTCCAGGTCATTCCATTCCAGGTAGTAAGTGAAATCATGCTGGGTAATAGACAGTAAAACAATTCTGTAAGTGAACCACTAAAGAAATCAATGAAGCAGCATTCAATAATTGGTATTTCTACTTTGTTCATATGTGTATATATATATATATATATATATATATATATATATATATATATATATATATAAACAATTAAAGAAATAAAGGCCATTAATTTGAAAGAAATCAAGAGGGTTACACAGAAAGGCTGAAGGGAGGAAAAGTAAATGGAAAAATTAAATAATTATATTTTAACTACCCCCTCCCTCTTTTCCTCCTTCTAATTATCTTGGCCACATTCACTTCACAAAGCTTGTGGATTTTATGATCATTTGTTAGCAAGTATAATAGTCAAATGCCTTTCAACTCTGGACTTTCACATGTAAAAGAATGAAATTAAACCTATATTTAGGAACCGGAATAAAAATTAGATCCAAGTGGATCAAATATCTCCATTTGAAGCCCGAAACACTAAAACTTCTAGAAGAAAATATCCGTAGTACCCTACAAGATATAGGTGTAGGAAAGGACTTTCTGAATAGGACTCCATTTACCCAAGAATTATGGTTAACAATTGACAAGTAGAACTTCATAAAATTCAAAGCTGAGTTTCTTCCATCCAATGAAGAAGTTCACAGAATAGGAGAGAATTTTTGTTGACAGAGGCTTAATATCTAGAACATACATGTAAGTTAAAAAAAACCCAGAGTGTGAATGAAACAAATAAACCAATCCCTGAATATATGCATAGAAGTAACCTTATACAGACTGAGCAGGTTGTATGTAGGTATGTAACAATTAATAAAAAAAAAGGCCATGAATTTGAAAGAGAGCAAAGAGAAATATATGGGAGGGTTTGAATGAGGAAAGGGGAAATGATGTAATTGTATTACAATCTTAAAGACATCAAAGTAGTAAAAAGCAAAACAAACAAAAAAAAAAAAACAGGGATAGTTGTATAAACAGAGAGTTCCCAAAGGAACAACCAACATGGCTAAGAAATGTCCCTCCTAGTGCCCATCATCCTTAGCGACTAGAGACATGCAAATTTAAACATCTCTCATGGATGTTGTTGGGGTGCAAACTATTGCACCCACTCTGGAAATCAGCATGGAGAATCCTTAAAAAACGAAATAAATCTACCGTATCAGCCAGCTATATCACTCCTTAGCTTATGCCTGAAGGACTCGATCTTCTCCAGAAACATTTGCTCAGCAATGTTCATAGATTCCCTATGCAATAGCCAGGAAGTGGAAACGACCCAAATGTCTTTACCAAATGAATGAATAATGAAAATGTCACACACACACACACACACACACACACACACACACACACACAATTGAATTGTATTTAGGTGTAAAGAAAAATGAAATCAGGAACTTTGTAGGTAAATGGGTGGAACTAGGAAAGATCAGCTGGTTCTCATTGGTAAATAAAGTTGCCGGTGGCCAATGGCTGGGCAGGAAGACAGAGGCGGGATTTTGAGGTCCCTGGGCAAAGAATGCAAATGAAGAAAAGATCACTGTTGCTGGAAAGGGGTAGGTCCTGGTCAGAGAAGCGTAGGATAGAGAAGCAGAGACACTGACTAGATGCAAGAGTCTGAGGTCATGGCTCACTATGCCTGCAGGCCTGGATCTGTGGTGGCCAGGGTGGGAAATAGGTTTTAGTAAGTAGTATTTCAGGAATATCAGAGGGGAGAGTGTCACAGGGAGGTTTGGAAGTGACCAGTCATCGCACTGTCCAAGGCATGTTAAAATAGAAGCCTGCATGTGTGTGTTTTTCATTCGTGGATCCGAAACATTTGGGTGTGTAGCAAGGAGCATGCACATACCCACTGAGGAGGTTAGAGTGGATTAACTTCTCTTGACTTAGTTTGTTTTCATGCTTCTTTGCTTTTTGAGGTCTTCGTTAATCCCGAATTGAATTACTGATGACTTACAATCTGAGGATACAGGACTTGGCAGAATGGGCTGGAGGTGACTTGGAAGCCGCCTTTTAGAGGACCAGCCCTCACAACAGTGCTGAACAAATTGCCTGACTGTGCAAACTACCAAGGGAGAAAAGCAATAAATATTGCTATCCAGATATAAAATCTATGAACCACAACAATCACCAGCCTAGCAAGACATTCTCAATGGTTCAATGGTTGTACTTTTATTTTTGGGGTAACTAACTGTCTATGTAGACTTAAGATTCAGTAGGAGGAAACTTATGTGCAGTACTGTAAACCTAGTAAACTGTGATTGAAGAGGTGACAGGCCCCACTCTTGCCATTTTCCTACACCAGTACAATTTTAAACAGTATTCTAAATATGTATCTTTATGCCCACAGATAAGTGTAGCTCTCATCCCTCATCAAAGATAGATGGAGATCGTTGTAGAGATGTCAAGTGGTCAAATGCAGATACTAAGTGATCATGGGCTGTTCAACACAAACTGGTACATCTGAACGTGACCCTACACATAAGACTCAGAAAAGATCATGGGCAGGATGGGGTGGGCATAGGATTGTAAGAGCCAGGGTGCCAGGACTCCTGCGACACCATAGTGTCTTCTAGACATGAAAGTCAAGCTGCACAGATGAAATATCAATGTGGTTACCTCAATAAGACCTATATAACAACAACGTCAGCTGATATCCCAACACAGATGGGGAGTTCTCACGAGGTTCCACTATAGGAAGAGCTATAGGAAATCAACAGACACTGAGAGAAACCTAACCTATCTTCTCCAGGGCTGATATATCATATCATCCAGTCCCAAGTCATCAGCCCTAAACACATGTATACAAGAGCAACATTAAATGGGCTCAGTAGGTACAAGGTCTACTTGTGTATGATAATAATGTAACTATAATATTATAAAATTACACAATAACATTAATGTTAATATAATTACATTATGATAACATTATATTATTAATATTAATAATAATATTAATATAATATTATAATATAACTGTAATATTATAGGAGAAGAGGTCTTAAGTTTGAGAGGGAATGGGGAATAGGAGTTGGTTTGGGGGTGGAAATGGTGTAAATATTGAATTTGAATATACTGGTGTATATTCAAAAGATAAAAATTTAAATAAAAAGAATAAAAGGGCAAAGAAGAAAAAAGAGCTTAAGGTTTAATTTTTAAAATATCTGAGATTTTACTATAGTTTTGTAACAAAGAATCTTTGAGGAAACGATCTACCTGTGGTTTGCCTGTGTGTGCCAAAGTCCATTAAAATTATATCAGGAAGACACACGAAGAGCCAAGCTTCCAAGGGCTTGTCATTGTGTGTTATGAGCCAAAACATGGATTTTTAAAATGAAACAGATTTATTAAATAATAGAGTGAACAGAACAATAAGAGTCACAGCAAGGGATAAGTGGAGAACAGGTGGCAGTATACGATAATCACTGTGCCGAGCAGAGGTTGTAGAAGTAATTTATAAGTATCAATCAATACAGGAACCTCATGGCGTCATCTGCTTGGTGATAAAAACACCTACACGCTCCATTTCTGTAAGGACTGTGGCTTTCTTACTGCATATAGTCTAACCACAAAGTACTGACTATAGTTATTAGCAGGAAATGCTGGATGTAAGTTTGTTTCTGTTTCTTTATAGTGTCGAATGAACACAGAGACTCCCACATGCTAGGCAGAGACAGTTTCTCTTCTCCTATTTTTTTTATATAAAAGAATTTACTTTTTTTATTAATCAGTAATTATTAATCAGTAATAATTTAAGTAACATTGAACTTACATACTTGGCTTGTTTTATATTTATAGAATTGTGGTTCTCCCTGCTCTCGTGGCCGATTTGGTCCACGAGGGCAGTGGGATCAGAAGTGTCAAATGGGGTTCGGAAGTCTCTTTTATTTTATAATGGAGAAATGTCACTAAAGTAAGTATTCAATCTTTATGTTGGGGATGCCTTAATACTGAACCAGAATCTGATAAGCAGTGATTTTTGCTCAGTGGGTTGAAATCTCCAGAGCAAGTCAGTACGGAGTTTTCTGAGGGTATTAACATTTGATTCATCTGCATAGACCTAAGGTTGTTTTTTTCATCTTTATTAACTTGGGTATTTCTTATTTACATTTCGATTGTTATTCCCTTTTCCGGTTTCCTGGCCAACATCCCCCTAGGCCCTCCCCCTCCCCTTCTGTATGAGTGTTCCCCTCCCCTCCTCTCCCAATTACCTCCCTCCCCCTCAACAATCACAATCACTGGGGGTTCAGTCTTGGCAGGACCAAGGGCTTCCCCTTCCACTGGTGCTCTTCCTAGGCTATTCATTGCTACCTATGAGGTTGGAGCCCAGGGTCAGACCATGTATAGTCTTCGGGTGGCTTAGTCCCTGGAAGCTCTGGTTGGTTGGCATTGTTGTTCATAAGGGGTCTCGAGCCCCTTCAAGCTCTTCCAGTCCTTTCTCTGATTCCTTCAACGGGGGTCCCGTTCTCAGTTCAGTGGATTGTTGCTGGCATTCGCCTCTGTATTTGCTGTATTCTGGCTGTGTCACTCAGGAGCGATCTACATCCGGCTCCTGTCGGTCTGCACTTCTTTGCTTCATCCATCTTGTCTAATTGGGTGGCTGTATATGTATGGGCCACATGTGGGGTAGGCTCTGAATGGGTGTTCCTTCAGTCTCTGTTTTAATCTTTGCCTCTCTCTTCCCTGCCAAGGGTATTCTTGTTCCCCTTTTAGAGAAGGAGTGAAGCTTTCACATTTTGATCATCCGTCTTGAGTTTCATTTGTTCTAGGCATCTAGGTAATTCAAGCATTTGGGCTAATAGCCACTTATCAGTGAGTGCATACCATGTATGTCTTTCTGTGATTGGGTTAGCTCACTCAGGATGATATTTTCCAGTTCCAACCATTTGCCTATGAATTTCATAAACTCGTTGTTTTTGATAGCTGAGTAATATTCCATTGTGCAGATGTTCCACATTTTCTGTATCCATTCCTCTGTTGAAGGGCATCTGGGTTCTTTCCAGCTTCTGGCTATTATAAATAAGGCTGCTATGAACATAGTGGAGCACGTGTCTTTTTATATGTTGGGGCATCTTTTGGGTATATGCCCAAGAGAGGTATAGCTGGATCCTCAGGTAGTTCAATGTCCAATTTTCTGAGGAATCTCCAGACTGATTTCCAGAATGGTTGTACTAGTCTGCAATCCCACCAACAATGGAGGAGTGTTCCTCTTTCTCCACGTCCTCGCCAGCATTTGCTGTCACCTGAGGGTCTTTTTTTTTTATGGCAGATGATTTTAATTTCAACACTCAGAAAGTAGAGGTAGGTGGGTCTCAATGAATTTGAGGACAACCTGGTCTTCACGGTGAGTTCCATGCTAGCCAGGGCTACAAAGTGAGACCCTCTCTCTCACTCAAAAAGAAGAAGGGACCCTAGGATGCTTTGGATCAGGGGCACCAGACCTCTTTGTCAGGAGGAACAGATGCTTACAGTACTAAAAGAGCTTTCTACCCAGGGTACTGATTAGGTTCTCACGGCCCAGGAGAGCAGAGTGACTGACTTGTCTAGATCTCAGAACTGGAGCCTATAGGGATGTATCTGAATCCTGCACTTCCAGGCCTAGAGTAAAGGAAGAGAAGGGAGGCTCGGCTGTGAGGAAATGAATGCATGCTATCAATGCCGATCAGACCAGGGCTTCCTGCCCCAGCAGCTTGACATCCACATGAGACCCTGCATTATCTTCTGAGCCCTCACTTCCATGCTTCCCTTCAGCCACCTCTCTCCTTTCTTCTCAGCCTGGCTTTAACTCTTTTTTTTTTTTTTTAGATATTTTTATTTACATTTTGTTTTTTTCTATTTTTTATTGGATATATTTTTATTTACATTTCTTTTTTTTCAATTTAGAGAATACTTTATTAGTTTTTGTAATCAAACCCACGTATATAAGACCTTACATATTTAATACAGTGTGTTACCCCTGTACAAATGGAAAAAACTTAAGTTCAACATTTCTAGACCAATATGGCTGTTAATTTCTGTACAGTGCCAACTCAACACAGTAAACGGGGATACTTTTTTCGAAAGTTGACAGCACAGGTAAAGTTTCAAAAAATTCAAATTATATATCTGTATATATATATTTATATTTATATAAAAAGACCAATAATAGCAGTGTGTTATGCATCAACAGCAGCAACAGCTTTTCCAGGTTCTGCAGTCATCTGAACAAAACTGTAGAGACATCCAGCACACTCCATTAAAAAAAAAAAAGTAAAAAAACAAAACCCGAGAAAACAGCACAGTTCTGTTACTCTTGTGGTACCTGGCACCATTTTTTTTTAAATTAGCTTCTCAATCATCATCTGGAAAGAAAACATTCTGAGCAACATCATTAAAAACAGCTCTGATAAAGCACGGTCACTACTACGTATCATAAAGCAGGTACAAGCTATTTTACATCCACAGAGGTATGATACAGTACTGTCCTACATCTATAATACTAGAGGATACAATTTAAAAGGCATTATTTGAGACTTGATTCTACTTTTCCAGCAGAGGGCCCAAAGGATGGTGTGACACAGCTTTGTAAAAAAACATACTCTAGACAGGATTTCCTTTCACTAGTGGCACACTTCTAAGGATTCATTCTCTCCATGAATGTCAGCTAAAACCGTTATTAAAAAAAATGAAATATCCCTAGAACAAAACCGTATAACCACCGGATTCACATGAAGATGACCTAGTGGAGACAAGCTGGACCTCACCTTACCAACAAGCTATCAAATCTGTTATGTTTAAACAGTGAGACCTCCAAGGAAGGAGATGCCAAGTAGTGCTTCAAAGCTTCGGACCACAATCAAACACAGCATCCTTTTCAACAGAAGCAGAAGCTCATCTGAATATGCTCATGGATGCTGACATCAACATTTAATCATCTCCTCACTCATCCAGGAAGAGGGGGAGATCAGTTACTACTGTACTTTAATGTCACCTGAGTTTTTGATCTTAGCCATTCTCACTGGTGTGAGGTGAAATCTCAGGGTTGTTTTGATTTGCATTTCCCTTATGACTAAAGGTGTTGAACGTTTCTTTAAGTGTTTCTCAGCCATTCGGCATTCCTCAGCTGTGAATTCTTTGTTTAGCTCTGAACCCCATTTTTTAATAGGGTTATTTGTCTCCCTGTGGTCTAACTTCTTGAGTTCTTTGTATATTTTGGATATAAGGCCTCTATCTGTTGTAGGATTGGTAAAGATCTTTTCCCAATCTGTTGGTTGCCGTTTTGTCCTAACCACAGTGTCCTTTGCCTTACAGAAGCTTTGCAGTTTTATGAGATCCCATTTGTCGATTCTTGATCTTAGAGCATAAGCCATTGGTGTTTTGTTCAGGAAATGTTCTCCAGTGTCCATGTGTTTGAGATTCTTCTCCAATTTTTCTTCTATTAGTTTGAATGTATCTGGTTTGATGTGGAGGTCCTTGATCCACTTGGACTTAAGCTTTGTACAGGGTGATAAACATGGATCGATCTGCATTCTTCTACATGCTGACCTCCAGTTGAACCAGCACCATTCGCTGAAAATGCTATCTTTTTTCCATTGGATGGTTTTGGCTCCTTTGTTAAAAATCAAGTGACCATAGGTGTGTGGATTCATTTCTGGGTCTTCAATTCTATTCCACTGGTCTATCTGCCTGTCTCTGTACCAATACCATGCAGTTTTTATCACTATTGCTCTGTAATACTGCTTGAGTTCAGGGATAGTGATTCCCCCTGAAGTCCTTTTATTGTTGAGGATAGTTGTAGCTATCCTGGGTTTTTCGTTATTCCAGATGAATTTGCAAATTGTTCTGTCTAACTCTTTGAAGAATTGGATTGGTATTTTGATGGGGATTGCATTGAATCTGTAGATCGCTTTTGGTAAAATGGCCATTTTTACTATATTAATCCTGCCAATCCATGAGCATGGGAGATCTTTCCATCTTCTGAGGTCTTCTTCAATTTCTTTCTTCAGTGTCTTGAAGTTCTTATTGTACAGATCTTTTACTTGCTTGGTTAAAGTCACACCGAGGTACTTTATATTATTTGGGTCTATTATGAAGGGTGTCGTTTCCCTAATTTCTTTCTCGGCTTGTTTCTCTTTTGTATAGAGGAAGGCTACTGATTTATTTGAGTTAATTTTATACCCAGCCACTTTGCTGAAGGTGTTTATCAGGTTTAGTAGTTCTCTGGTGGAACTTTTGGGATCTCTTAAATATACTATCATGTCATCTGCAAATAGTGATATTTTGACTTCTTCTTTTCTGATCTGTATCCCTTTGATCTCCTTTTGTTGTCTGATTGCTCTGGCTAGAACTTCAAGAACTATATTGAATAAGTAGGGAGAGATTGGGCAGCCTTGTCTAGTCCCTGATTTTAGTGGGATTGCTTCAAGTTTCTCTCCATTTAGTTTAATGTTAGCAACTGGTTTGCTGTATATGGCTTTTACTATGTTTAGGTATGGGCCTTGAATTCCTATTCTTTTTTTTTTTTATTAACTTGAGTATTTCTTATATACATTTCAAGTGTTATTCCCTTTCCCGGTTTCCGGGCAAACATCCCTCTCCCCCCTCCCCTTCCTTATGGGTGTCCCCCCTCCCAACCCTCCCCCCATTGCCGCCCTCTCCCCATAGTCTAGTTCACTGGGGGTTCAGTCTTAGCAGGACCCAGGGCTTCCCCTTCCACTGGTGCTCTTACTAGGATTTGAATTCCTATTCTTTCCAAGACTTTTATTATGAAGGGGTGTTGAATTTTGTCACATGCTTTCTCAGCATCTAATGAAATGATCATGTGGTTTTTATCTTTCAGTTTGTTTATATAGTAGATTATGTTGATGGTTTTCCATATATTAAACCGTCCCTGCATGCCTGGGATGAAGCCTACTGGATTATGATGGATGATTGCTTTGATGTGCTCTTGGATTCGGTTTGCAAGAATTTTATTGAGTATTTTTGCATCGATATTCATAAGGGAAATTGGTCTGAAGTTCTCTTTCTTTGTTGGGTCTTTGTGTGGTTTAGGTATAAGAGTAATTGTGGCTTCATAGAAGGAATTCGGTAGCACTCTATCAGTTTCAATTTTGTGGAATAGTTTGGATAGTAGTGGTATGAGGTCTTCTGTGAAGGTCTGATAGAACTCTTCAGTGAACCCGTCTGGACCTGGGCTCTTTTTGGTTGGGAGACCTTTAATGACTGCTTCTATTTTGTTAGGAGTTATGGGTTGTTTAACTGGTTTATCTGTTCCTGATTTATCTGCCTAGGAAATTGTCCATTTCCTGCAGATTTTCATGTTTTGTTGAATGTAGGCTTTTGTGGTAGGATCTGATGATTTTTTGAATTTCCTCTGAATCTGTAGTTATGTCTCCCTTTTCATTTCTGATTTTGTTAATTTGGACACACTCTCTGGGTCCTCTCGTTAGTCTGGCTAAGGGTTTATCTATCCTGTTGATTTTCTCAAAGAACTAACTTTTGGTTCTGTTGATTCTTTCTATGGTCCTTTTTGTTTCTACTTGGTTGATTTCAGCTCTGAGTTTGATTATTTCCTGCCTTCTACTCCTCCTGGGTGTATTTGCTTCTTTTTGTTCTAGAGCTTTTAGGTGTGCTGTCAAGCTGCTGACATATGCTCTTTCCTGTTTCTTTCTACAGGCACTCAGTGCTATGAGTTTTCCTCTTAGCACAGCTTTCATTGTGGCCCATAAGTTTGGGTATGTTGAACCTTCACTTTCATTAAATTCTAAGAACTCTTTAATTTCTTTCTTTATTTCTTCCTTGAGTAGGTTATCATTGAGTAGAGCATTGTTCTATTTCCATGTATATGTGGGCGTTCTTCCCTTATTGTTGTTGAAGACTAGCTTTAGCTGGTGATGGTCTGATAGCACGCATGGGATTATTTCTATCTTTCTGTATCTGTTGAAGCCTGTTTTATGGCTGATTATATGGTCAATTTTCGAGAAAGTACCATGAGGTGGTCAGAAGAAGGTATAGCCTTTTGTTTTAGGATCGAATGTTTTATAAAGATCTGTTAAGTCCATTTGGTTCATGACTTCTCTTAGTCTATGTCTCTGTTTAATTTCTGTTTCCATGACTGTCCATTGATGAGAGTGGGGTGTTGAAATCTCCTACTATTATTGTTTGAGGTGCAATGTGTGCTTTGAGCTTTCGTAAGGTTTCTTTTATGTATGTAGGTGCCCTAATATTTGGAACACAGATATTTAGGATTGAGAGTTCATCTTGGTGGATTTTTCCTTTGATGACTATGAAGTGTCCTTCCTTATCTTTTTTGATGACTTTTGGTTGATAGACCTAAGGTTTTAACTCGACCCTATGCAAGTCCCCCTAAGTTTAGTAGTAGTAAGAGTGTCGCTGGAGGTACTCAAGGGCGTCATCTGTGGATGTCATTACGTGCTTATCTTCAAAGTCTCCAGTCAGATAAAGGCATTGTCTGGTTAAAGGCAGCTTTGTGGCCAGAGGCAGGTCCAAGGAAGATGACAGGTCAGTCTCCATCTAGTCTGCAGCAGGAGCAGCAGCAGCAGCAGCAGCAGCAGCAGCAGCAGCAGCAGCAGCAGCGCTGCCTTCCTTTCCTGGTAGAGCTCAGCCAGTAGAATAATACTAACAGGGGATCAGTACCCCGGCAGGGGAATACCTGCGCAGGGGACTATGTGTATTTTTTTCTTTTTACACCAAAAGAAGAGCAGGGGTAGTGTGTTCGTTAAGCCTGTTAACAGTTTGATTGGCAGCACATTGGTCTTCCGTTGCTATAGGCCTAGGAGAAAGGCCAGGCCTTAAAGGAATTTTAATCCTGGAAGTGGGAAGTCACCTGTGTTGCGTTAAGGAAAGCAGAGGGAAGGGTTAGGATTTACTCATCTCACTTGCTTAAGGTAACTGAGTCGTGTATTTTATTATATATCTGGAGTGGTGGTAACAGCTTGTCTGTGAGAACTAAACTGGCTTAAGTAGATGGCCCCCCTTTATTTTTTATTAATTGCAGATTAAATAATAGTTGTTAATGTAGTTCCTTTGACCTGTGGGAGGTATAGCCAAGATGATTCTATGAAGCTTAAAAGAATTTTTAAATTTACAAAAGGAGATAAATTTTAGATATGTTATTACCATCGTTTATAATCTGTAAATAATTTTGGGTTAAAAACCAACATTCGTTTAGGTATTCCTGTTACTAGGGAAAAAACAAGCATTTTAACAAAATTTTGACAAAGAAGCATGGAAATTTAGGTTTTGAGCAAACTGCTGTTGTTCTGAGCTATGTTCGTTCCAATTGTAAAAGCAAAACTCCACGCATCATTCCTGAGGTTGAGGTTTGTAGCTCTGTGCTCCAGCTGAATACGTGCAGTCAGTCTTCCCAGAGGATTGAATTTGGTCATGTGCAACCAGCTGTGCCAATGATCTGGCAAGTCCTTTCTGCCCCTAGCCTGGGGACGAAGCCTACTTTGCCATTGCCAGCTCTTCGCTTTCTCTTTGGGGCCTGCCATTTATCCAGGTCTTAGCCTGCAGAGGGTGGAGTGAGAATGCTCGGCAGGCCCCTCCCTTTCCTGGCCTGCACACCTTGGCTGTGTGAGGACACAGCTAGCTCCATGGGCAGAATTTGCTCCTGTAAAGGGGATGCATTTTTGTTTGCTCAACCCTGTGTGAAAGTAGATTCTCGAGTGTGCTGGCAGGGCTGGGGATGGAGTCCCAAGGGCCAGAGGGCAAGGTGTTTCCATTTCAAGCCTGAAGCTGGCAGAATTGTGCTCAGCGGTAGTCCCTTGCTGCCTGAGCTGTGGAAACACTGATTAAAAATGTGACCTGCCTTTGCAGGGATCTAGCCCCACAGCCCAGGAGAGGTGGTCATTAACCGAGATGCCTGGGGCTCTAGATTCCTGGAAGGGCTACAAGCAGAGGGTAAAACACGGAAGGGGTTTGCAACTCCATAAGAAGAACAACAATATCAACCAACCAGACCTCCCCAGAGTTCCCAGAGACTAAATCACCAACCAAAGAGGATGGTCAACACAAACAACTAGAAGCCCTTAAAGAGGAAACACAAAAATCCCTTAAAGAATTACAGAAAACACAATCAAACAGGTGAAGGAGTTGAACAAAACCATTCAAATGTAAAACTGGAAATAGAAACAATAAAGAAAGCACAAAGGGAGACACCCCTGAAGATAGAAAATCTAGGGAAGAGGAGTCATAGATGTAAAAATGACAAGCAGAATACAAGAGATAGAAGAGAGAATCTCAGGGGCAGAAGATACCATAGAAAACGTCGACACAACCATCAAAGATAACATAAAATGCAAAAAGCTCCTAGTTCGAAACATCCAGGAAATCCAGGACACAATGAGAAGATCAAACCTAAGGATAATAGGTATAGAAGAGAATGAAGACTCCTAACTTAAAGGGCCAGTAAATATCCTCAACAAAGTTATAGAAGAAAACTTCCCTAACCTACAGAAAGAGATGCCCATAAACATACAAGAAGCCTACAGAACTCTAAATAGATTAGGCCAGAAAAGAAATTCCTCCCATTACATAATAGTCAAAATACCAAATGCACAAAACAAAGAAAGAATTTTAAAAGCAGTAAGGGAAAAAGGTCAAGCAATATATAAATGCAGACCTATCAGAATCACACCAGCCTTCTTACCAGCGACTATGAAAGCCAGAAGATCCTGGACAGATGTCATACAGACCCTAAGAGAACACATATGTCAGCCCAGGCTACTATACCCAGAAAAACTCTCAATTAACATAGATAGGAAACCAAGATATTCCATAACAAAACCAAATTTACACAATATCTTTCTACAAATCCAACCCTATGAAGGATAATAGATGGAAAACTTCAACACAAAGAGGTAAACTACACCCTAGAAAAGGCAAGAAAGCGATCTCCTTGCAACAACACTAAAAGAAGAGAGACACACAAACAGAATTCCAACTCTAACAACAAAAATAACAGGAAACAGCAATCACTCTTCCTTAATATCTCTTAACATCAATGGACTCAATTACCCAATAAAAGACATAGACTAACAGACTGGATAGGTAAAGAGGACCCAGCATTTTGCTGCACACAGGAAACACACCTCAGTGACAAAGACAGATACTTCCTCAGAATAAAAGGCTGCAAAAAAATTTCCCAAGGAAATTGTTCCAAGAAACAAGCTGGAATAGCCATTCTAATATTGAATAAAATCAACTTTCAACCAAAAGTTATCAAAAAAGATAAGGAAGGACACATCATACTCATCAAAGGGAAAATCCACCAAGATGAACTCTCAATTCTGAGCATCTATTCTCCAAATGCAAGGGCACCTACATTCATAAAAGAAACCTCACTAAAGCTCAAAGCACACATTGCACCTCACACAAAAACAGCAGGAGATTTCGACACCCCACTCTCATCATTGGACAGATCATGGAAATAGAAAGTAAACAGAGACATAGAGAAACTACAGAAGTCATGAACCAAATGGGTTTAACAGATATCTATAGAACATTTCATTCTAAAACAAAAGACTATACCTTCTTCTCAGCACCTCATGGTACCTTCTCCAAAACGGACCATATAGTTGGTCACAAAACAGGCCTCAACACACACAAGAAAATTGAAATAATCCCATGCATCCTATCAGATCACCACAGACTAAGGCCGGTCTTCAATAACAACAAAAACAACAGAAAGCCCACATATACATGGAAGCTGAACAATACTCCAATCAATGACAACTTGGTCAAGGAAGAAATAAAGAAAGAAATTAAACACTTTTAGAATTTAATGATAATGAAGGCACAAGAAACCCAACTTATGGGACCCAATGAAAGCAATGTTAAGAGGAAAAGTCATAGCTCTGAGTGCCTCCAAAAAGAAACAGGAGAGAGCATACACTAGCAGCTTGATAGCACACCTAAAAACTCTAGAACAAAAGGAAGCAAATATACCCAAGAGGAGTAGATGGCAGGAAATAGTCAAACTCAGGGCTGGAATCAACCAAGTAGAAACAAAAAGAACTATACAAAGAGTCAACAAAACCAGGAGCTGGCTCTTTGAGAAAATCAACAAGATAAATAAACTCTCAGTCCGACTAACAGAGGGCACAGAAAGAGTACCCAAATTAAGAAAATCAGAAATGAAAAGGGAGACATAGCAACAGAAACTGAGGAAATAAAAAAAAATCATCAGATCCTACTATAAAAGCCTATACCCAACAAAACTGGAAAATCTGGAGGCAATGGACAATTTTCTAGACAGATACCAGGTACTAAAGTTAAATCAGGATCAGATAGACCATCTAAACAACCCCATAACTCTTAAAGAAATAGAAGCAGTCATTAAAAGTCTATCAAGCCAAAAAAAAAAAAAAAAAAAAGAAAGAAAGAAAGAAAGAAAGAAAGCCCAGAACCAAATGGGTTTAGTGCTAAATTCTATCAGACCTTCATAGAAGATTTAATACCAATACTTTCCAAACTTTTCCACAAAATAGAAACTGAAGGATCACTACCTAATTCCTTCTATGAAGTCACAATTACACTTATATCTAAACTATACATACACCCAGCAAAGAGAACTTCAGACCAATTTCCCTTAGGATTATTGATGCCAAAATATTCAATAAGATTCTCCAAACTGAATCCAAGACCACATCAAAATGATCATCCATCATGACCTAGTAGGCTTCATCCTAGTGATGGTTTAATATATGGAAATCTATCAATGTAATGCATTATATAAACAAACTCAAAGGGAAAAAAAATCCACATGATCATCTCACTAGATGCTTAGAAAGCATTTGACATAATTCAGCACCCCTTCATGATAAAAAGATGAGGAAATTGGAAAGATCAGGAATTCAAGGCCTATACCTAAACATAGTAAAACCATATACAGCAAACTGATAGCTAACATCAAAGTAAATGGAGAGAAACTTGAAGCAATCCCACTAAAATCAGGGACAAGACAAGGCTGCCCACTCTCTCCCTACTTATTCAATATAGTACTTGAAGTACTAGCCAGGGCAATCAGACAACAAAAAGAGGTCAAAGGTATACAAATTCGAAAAGAAGACATCAATATATCACTATTTGCAGATGATATTACATTCTGCTAAAGTGACCCCCAAAATTCCACCAGAGTACTCCTACAGCTGATAAAGAACTTCAGCAGTGTCTGGGTATAAAATTAACTCAAGCAAACCAGTAGCCTTCCTCTACTCAAAGGATAAACAGGCTGAGAAAAAAATTAGAGAAATGACACCCTTCACAAAAGTCCCAAATAATATAAAATACCTCGGTGTGACTTTAACCAAGCAAGTGAAAGATCTGTATAACAAGAACTTCAAGTTACTAAACAAAGAAATTGAAGATCTCAGAAGATGAAAAGATTCCCCGTGCTCATGGATTGGCAGGATTAATATAGTAAAACTGACAATCTTGCTTAAAGCAATCTATAGATTCAATGCCAAACCAAAATTCAAATCCCAAGTTAATTCTTCACAGAGTTAGAAAGAGCAATTTGCAAATTCATTTGGAATAACAAAAACCCAGGATAGGGAAAACTATTCTCGACAATTAAAGAACTTCTGGGGGAATCATCATCCCTAACTTCCAGCTGAATTACAGAGCAATAATGATAAAAACTGTATGGAATTGGTACAAAGACAGACAGGTAGACCAATGAAATAGAATTGAAAACCTAGAAATGAACCCACACACCTATGGTAACCTGATCTTTGACAAAGGCACTAAAACCATCCAATGGAAAAAGGCATTTTCAACAAATGGTGCTGGTTCAACTAAAGGTCAGCATGTAGAAGAATGAAAATCAATCCATTCTTATCTCCTTGTACAGAGCTCAAGTCCAAGTGGATCAAGGATCTCCACCTAAAACCAGATACACTGAAAGTAATAGAAGAGAAAGTAGGGGAGAGCCTCAAACACATTGGCACTGGGGAAAATTTCCTGGGCAAAACACCAGTGGCTTATGCTCTAAGATCAAGAATTGACAATTGGGACCTCATAAAATTGCAAATCTGTAAGGTGAAGGACACTGCCAATAGGACAAAACGTCAACCAACAGATTAGGAAAAGATCTTTACCCATCCTACATCCCATAGATGGTTAATATCCAATATATACAAAGAACTCAAGAAGATAGACTCCAGAGTGCCAAATAAAAGTGGGCTACAGAGCTAAACAAAGAATTCTCACCTGAGGAATATTGAATGGCCAAGAAGCACCTAAAAATGTCAACATCCTTAGTCATCAGGGAAATGCAAATCAAAACAACCCTGAGAGTCTACTTCACACCAATCAGAATGGCTAAGATCAAAAGCTCATGTGAAGAAGATGCTGGTGAGGGTGTGGAGAAAGAGGAACACTCTTCCATTTTTGATGGGATTGCAAACTGGTACAATCACTCTAGAAATCAGTCTGGGAGTTTCTCAGAAAATTGGACATCGTACTACCTGATGGAATATTACTCAGCTATCAAAAACAATGACTTCATGAAATTCTTAGGCAAATGGATGGAATTAGAAAATATCATCCTGACTGAAGTAACCCAGTTATAAAAGAACACACATGGTATGTACTTACTGATAAGTGGATAGTAGCCCAAAAGCTTGGAATACCGAAGACATAATTCACAGACCACATGAAGCTCAAGAACAAGGAAGACCAAAGTGTGGATGCTTCAAATCTTAGAAGGGGGAACAAAAATACTCACTGGAGAAAATATTGAGACAAAGTGACTGAAATAAAGGCCAGGCAGAGACTACCTTACCTGGGGATCCATCCTACATACAGACACCAAACCCAGACAATATTGTGGATGCCAAGAAATGCTTACAGCTGATACAGCTGTTTCCTGAGAGTCTCTGTCAGAGTCTGACAAATACAGAGTCAGATGCTTGCTGCCAATCATTGGACTGAGCACTTAATCCCCAGTGGAGGAGTTAAAGAAAGGGCTGAAGGAGCTGAAGGGGTTATGCAACCCCATAGTAAGAACAACAATATCAACCAACCAGACTCCCCAGAGCTCCTAGGGACTAAACCATCAACCAAAGAGTACACATAGAGGGACCCATGACTCCAGCTGCATATGTAGCAGAAAATGGCCTTGTAGGACATCAATGGGAGGAGAGGCCCTTGGTCCTGTGAAGGCTTGATGCCCCAGTGTAGGGGAATGCCAGGGAGGGGAGGCAGGAATTGTGTGGGTGGGTAGGGGAGCACCCTCATAGAAGCAGGGGGAAGGTGTAATGAATAGCACATTTCTGGAGGGAAAACCGCGAAAGATGATAACATTTGAAATATAAATAAATAAAATATCCAAAAAGAAAAAAGAATTAAGACATAAAGTTTTGGGGGACTGAGTTCAGGTACATACAGGATGGGCAAAGTCATTTGCTGGGGTGCCTAGGGTACCTGGAATGCCTTATTAGGATGGGGAAGCATTTCAGGAATCTCAGATACTGTCGGAACATGTTTTGTCAGGTGAAATTAAATTGATTCTCTGATCTAATTGAGGCTAAGTGACATACCTCAGGTAGAGGCCTAAGTGTAGGCTTAGAATACCTGAGACAAGGTCAGAGAAGGATAAACTTTGCTAAACTTTGCTAAGGAAGGGAGTCCTCCATTACCATGGAGCCCCAGAAGGGCTATCTGTCCATGGTAGACTTTGACTTTGATGAACTGTTTTTCCACATAGAATCATGAAACTATCATAATACTTTTTTTTATGTTTCATCACCTCATAATCAAAACCCTTTGCTAAATGGACACATTTGTGGATTCCCTGTCAGTTTCCCCAGTCCTAGGCAACTACCCTTCTGATTTCTAATTTTGTAGATCTGTCTATTCTGAATATTGCATATAAATGGAATTATACAACTTGTGACCTTCTGGGATTAGTTTTTAAGCCTCCTTGATATAATGTTCTAGCATAATTACATGCTTACTCATTTTATTACAGAAAGAGATTTTCTTGTATGGTTACATCATCTTTTATTATTTATCAGTTGATGGAATTGAAAGTATTCATAGAGGTGTTTTCTGTAATAAAATGAAAGCAGAGAGAGGGAAAAGAGAGAGAGAGAGAGAGAGAGAGAGAGAGAGAGAGAGAGAGAGAGAGAGGCAAGATTGGAAAATTGGAATCTGAGTTATGAAGCATGAATAATTCTTTTAAGAAAAAGATTTTTAGTATCCAACTTAAAAGTTTTCTACAATGTTAATTCTTTCTTATCACAACCTTCAAAATCTGGTATTGAAGATGAACAGAAATGGCATTAAAAGCAAGAAAGACATGAGGCTTAGGGGGCCATGTTTGGGTTGACAGAAGTAAACAGGGCTTACAAGAATAACAAACAAAGAACACTATTCCAGAAGAAGCAGGACACAAGTTCAGTGCAGTGTGTAATTATTAAAAAAACAAAACAAAACAATCCAAGGCATATCCGACTATGCTCTGGCCCCAGAGATCTCACCATCCCCTCGGGGAGTTATAAGCTGTGGTCTTCCCGGGCCGCCAAACCACTCATATCTTCCCAGGCCATACACCCCACTGGCTCTAATTCCCTAGCCCAGCAAAATGAAAACTCCAGAGGCTTGTAATTTATCTGTCAGATTTATAACAGTAAATCTTCAACCCCCAAAATGCCCACACAAAAGAACTCAAAACTCAATTGATACAGACACAAGCTGCCCATCTGGATTGGACAGATGTGCCCTACATTACTCAATCATCTATCTGCGACGTCCCCAGTTACTTATGACACCCAGAACCACGTGGATCTGGTTCATAATCCTCTCCTTCAGGTTCCGTTTTGTCTCCTTGTCTCTGGCTCCCTCCCCTCTGTCCCCTCTTTAAAACCTTCAGCTCTGCCTTCTTTTTCCAATGCTCAGTCACAGGCTCTGACTAATTAAGATTTCACCTGACCTCATCTGTGTAACAGCCAGCAATCCACAGTTCAGAATCACCCTAAAATATCACAGAACTCTTATGGAAGAGTTATGGAAATCTCTCAGGGCATAGCATTCCAACAATATTTTTATCTTTTGATTCAACGAACCTCTAGTTAAGATGGATGGGTCATGCAATATATCAGTGGCTACTCTGAAATATGACGAATGTTTTGAAAACATTTATAAAGAAATGGGCCATTGGAAATCTTTCCATTGAGTATATGATTTCAGTTGTAACTGAGTATACACCAGTGTAGACTTGGTTTGGGAAGAATAGGAATAAATGCAAGAAGAACAAAGGTAACATGTAACGTCCCGTGTTCAAAATAAGGGTTTGTAGCTTAAGTGTTCTCAGGAGACAGTTTCTGGGCGGCTTTGCACTTCAGCTTCTCAGGGTGTAGGTGCGGCGTTCTATTGTATATGATGTCATGTTTATGGGCTGGAGAGATGGCTTAGTTGGAAAAGCAGTTGCTCTGTAAGCAGCAGAACCTGATGTTAGATCTCTAGCATTCACACAAAAACTGAGTGTGGCCCTTATGTCTATAATAACAGTACTAGGGGTGAAGAGACACGTTGATACTTGGGGTTCTCTATTAACCAAGTTTAGCAACCTTGGAGAAGTTCCAGGTTAAAGAAATGTTCTGTCTCACAGAAGGAACACCCATTCAGAGCCTGCCCCACATGTGGCCCATACATATACAGCCATCCAATTAGACAAGATGGATGAAGCAAAGAAGTGCAGGCCGACAGGAGCTGGATGTAGATCTCTCCCGAGAGACACAGCCAGAATACAGCAAATACAGAGGCGAATGCCAGCAGCAAACCACTGAACTGAGAATAGGACCCCCGTTGAAGGAATCAGAGAAAGAACTGGAAGAGCTTGAAGGGGCTCGAGACCCCATATGTACAACAATGCCAAGCAACCAGAGCTTCCAGGGACTAAGCCACTACCTAAAGACTATACATGGACTGACCCTGGACTCTGACCTCATAGGTAGCAATGAATATCCTAGTAAGAGCTCCAGTGGAAGGAGAAGCCCTGGGTCCTGCTAAGACTGAACCCCCAGTGAACTAGATTGTTGGGGGGAGGGCAGCAATGTGGGGAGGATGGGGAGGGGAACACCCATAAGGAAGGGGAGGGGGAGGGATTAGGGGGATGTTTGCCCGGAAACCGGGAAGGGGAATAACACTCGAAATGTATATAAGAAATACTCAAGTTGTTAATAATAATAATAATAATAATAATAATAATAATAATAATAATAATAATAAAATGTAAATAAGAAATACCCAAGTTAATAAAGATGAAAAAATAAATAAAAAATATAAAGAATGCTTCAATATTCATTTTTCTCTATGAAACAATTGTTTATTAAATAAATTGAGTCTTTTCTGGTGAAAAAAAAAAGAAATGTTCTGTCTCAAACAAAGGACAGAAGGCACCAGAGGACCAACACCCAAAGTTTCCCTTCAGAAACACACACACACACACACACACACACACACACACACACACACACTAGGGTGACGGAGAGACTAGGTAGGAAGAAGAAGTTAGGCAAGCTTGCTATTCTAGATGCTGGGGAGAGGAAGGAGGGAAAGATATGGAAGGTCAGATTTAAAACAAGGGGTTTTAGTCCTGATTGCTTAAATCAAGGCCAGAAAGGGCTCTTGGAACTAGATCCTCGTCCTCTACTTCTGTTAGAGCTCTTGTACTGAAAACATGGGTACAGCCATGTGAGCATGGTTTTGATAACAACACAGGACGAGATAAAAGCAGTGAGCTGAAGTTTAAACATCTTTGTAATTCTACCCAGCCTGTAAGGGGATGCCCTATAATGCTGTGGACCCATGGGCCAGGAGCCTGATGGCAGATGAGACAAAGGGTAAGTCACTGCTATCTAGCTAGAGATTGTGGAATGCAAAACCAGCCAAGGTGTGGATTCGTGATCACCACCACATACTATGAGAGCAGCTTGATACAGCTGGCGATAATTGCTATCAAGAAAGTGTTTAAGCAGTGGAATTAAATTTTCTACAAGACTGAACATTTCATGATGGAGTATTAGCAAATATTTATCTCTGTCTTTCTAGCTATCTTTCATCTATTAGTCAGCCAATCAATCTACCTCTCTATCTACCTACTTTTCCATTATCATCCATCTAGAATTGTTTTGCCTCTCTGTAGGTTGGAACTTAACCCATTCGTTGTAGGTTAGACTTTTCTGTCAGATGTGGGATATAGGATTTGTGGTCCATCTACACTTAGCGTCTGTTATCAGAGTATGGCAGAGTTCTGGTACTAAATCTTCCTCCACGTTTTAAGTGTTATGGGATGTAGCCTAGGAAAACCTGCCTACTTTAGTCTTTTACGCCACACTATTTTCTTTCTCATTCACTAATTATTTATCCACAGTTTTCTGTGAGCAGGTGGTTGGCAGTGTGGGTGGACTTGTGGGGAAACAAAATCCCACAGGAGGGCTCTCTGTTCTGAGATGACTTCATTCCATGGTAGCTCGCAAGCCTCTGAGGATACGTAATTAGATGTTTTTAAAGACAGCATCTCTGCCATGCATTGTTTTAACCCACTTACAGTCATTTTTTCCATTTCACGTTTTTTTACGTTAGGTGCTTTTTACTTTTATTTTGATTTTGTCGTTGTTGAGCAAACTAGAAGCATGGAGAACATTGATTCAAATGAATAGCTGTTATGGAATTTTCTTTGTGAAAGGTCTGTCTTGAGTAAAATAGTTGGCATTCTGGTTGACTCTTCCTAATTTGCTAGTGCTCCCATCACAAAGTGCCAGAGTGACTTAAGCAACAATGATGGACAACAGAATGCTTTCCCCTCAGCCTTTGAGAAGCTGGAAATTCAGCTTGCTGGTGAGGTTGATGCAATCCAAAGCCTCTCCTTGGTTTGTAGATGGCTGTCTTCTCTCTTGATCTTGTGTGTGTCTCCTCTTTAGGAGAGAAAGATTGCACTTTCCATGGCATACTGAACCAGAAATTAACTATGAAGTCATACAATATTATACTTATATGTGGCTTGTGCTTATAAGAACATTTCAGTTGTTTTTTCTTCTTCCCCTGGATAGTCTTGAGACATGTGTATTATTTGAACTCCACAAATCCTGGTCATTTGGAGTGAAAATTTCTGGTTCCTTTGGAGGCTCAGTTGTGTCATGTGATGTGTGTCTGGAAACTATCTCCTGAGAGGACGTTTTGCTGAGAACAGACACGTGGTGTTTTTCTGGAAGCTGCCTGGAAACAGGGCATGTGATCTTTTGCTAGAGCAGATGCTTGAGAGGACATGTGATGTTTGGAAAGGGTCTAAGTCTAACCCAACAGAGAGTGGACATTGGTTTGCCTTGCCACTCTTTGCTGGTCTTTGCTTGGCTTTGCTGATGTTGGTCTTTGCTGATGATGCCATGACCTTGGTTCACTTTGCTTTATCCACTGATCATCGTTTGTTGTGATTTCATAGAGAGAAATGCACCACAGAAATTCTTGTGATATTCCTGCATCTTCTTGCCACTTCCGAGGACTTGGACGATTGGCAGAGCCTTGCAGTTTCTGACTTGTGAATGGTGTTTTTGAGTGGATTGGGCTACTGCTGCTGCTCTGTGTGAACTGAACTGCTGCTATCCTGACAACCAAGATTGAAATTGCCCCCGAAGAACTATTTCTAAACAGGTCCACATCCCCCTTTGCCCTATTAACCTTTCCTTTCCACTACCTCTGGTGCGTGGTGGACTAGAAGGGAGGTTAAAGAGTTTAAGACCTTATTAAATTAGGTTTTGAAAAATCTATGCCTACAGCCATCCCTCATGTTTATTTCACAGATCTTGTAGGATGAATGGAGATCAGAGACGTCCTGTATGGCTGTATAGCACCTGGACCAGAGCATATCTGAAAAATACTTGTTTCTCTGACAGTGCTAATGTCTATGCATGGCAACCATACCCTTATCACAGTTATACCCTCAGAGTGGAGCATAATGTGAGCCAGCGACGCTGCTGGCTTAGTTTCAGGTCATTATTTTGTGTTCACCTCCCAAGGATTCACTTTCACAAAAAAAAAAAAAAAAAAGTACGGTGCTGGAGAGATGGCTCAGTGGTTAAGACACTGACTGTTCTTCCAGAGGTCCTGAGTTCAAATCCCAGCAACCACATGGTGGCTCACAACTATCTGTAATGAGATCCGATACCCTCATCTGGTGTGTCTGAAGGCAATGACTGTGTATACTCATATATAATAAATAAATCTTTAAAAAAAAAGTTAGTGAGTCTTCTGCCTTTATTTCCTAAATGACACTGTTTAATAGTGTGGTGTGTTCAAAGGGGCTTTCTATACAAATGTATCCCATTTTAGGCAATTACTATTTATGTCTGTTTAATATAAGTGATGATACTCTGCCTCGTGGGCTAGTCAGATTAATTGATATTGCCATGATGTGCAAGTAATTTACAAGAAGAAATTGTTGACTTGTCAGTGTAATAGAGACTTTGTGCTCTGGGCCATTTCTGTTTCATTGGTTTCTTTTGCTTCTTCCCCTACCCACCCTTCTCATGTGTCTCTTGGGCTTGGATTACAAGTCTGAGCACACACTGTGGATTTGGAGCATCAGTTTTGTTTATGTTTCCTGAGCCACTGATCTGCTGTGAAATGTGACTAGTGTTTCCAGGCCGGTTCATAATCTGAGGTGAGGGAGAGACCGTCTATGTTCAGGGTCATTGAATTTGAAAGCTCAGAGCACATCATCTCTTACATTTTAAAACCCTGAGAATTCCAAGGGAGATGTAACCCACATGTATCTCATCTGTTTATAGCTCTTCTTTTCAAAATACTATGCTGTTAAACCCAGAGGTTCCCGAGACATCAGTTAAAACTTTAAAAGCCCCTCATTTGATTGTGTGACAGGCCATCAGACTTTATAAATGCTAGAGGTTCCGTCTCCATTTTTAACAGTCCTTTATTTCTCATACTTAGTTGTTTTTGTTTTTTTCTAAACCATGAGATTTAAGACATGGATTCATTTTCATATTAAATCTGGCCTGGTGCTATGGGGACTGTACATCAACATCATAAGGAATATTGACACTAGCATTTTGACTTAGAAATCTTAAGGAGAAAGGATAAGGCTGTAGGAAAATAATTTTATATTATTTTAAAAATTGGCAGGCCTAATTTCTTGATTTATAGGGATGTAGTTCTTGCTGATGTTGGAAGGACTTATTTAATGAAGAAAACAATGCTGGAAAGGTGAAGTGGAAACTTTTAGTTCTTTGGAAAGAACTTTAGTTATGTCAAATGATGTTTCACTGGGGCACACAGGTGAAAGGATGTCTTGCTGAGGCAAACACACGGAAGTCTGTTTTCCTGAGGCAGGCACAGGTGAAAGGGTGTATGGATATAGCAGACACATGAAAGGACTCTTGATGAAGGAGTGTAACTATGACCACACAGACAGAGGGAGATGGGTGCTGCACTTTGGTTTGGTTTGTTCCGCCTTGCTATTTTTGTTAAAGACACACATGTATTGGTCCACTTTACATAGTGTTGTTGAGCTCAACTTGTGATAAAGCCGCCATTGAGAGAAAGTGAGGTTCCTGCGGAGGTTCACAGCTTCTGCACCTTCACCTTGGGATGGTTGGCAAGCCTGAAGGTTTCTTCTGGATTGAACTACAGCTGCCTGGTGACTGCTTGCTGAAAGGACTGGACTGTGGCTGCTGGTTCGTGCCTGTGGTCTGCCTGCCTAGAGGACTGGTCTGTAGCTGCTAAGTTGTATTTGGTATTTGCTATGGGACTGAACTGCTGCCCAAGAAGATTGAGCTCAGCCCCAAAGAACTATTTCTGAACAAGTCCACTTCCCCCATATCCTAGTAACTTTTCTCTTCTACTACCTCTGCTGGGTGGTGGGCTAGAGGAGAAGTTGAAGCCTTGTTAAAAGTAGGTTGCAAAAAAATTGTGCCTATAGAAAGGTGTTAAACTTTTCAGTAAAATCAGCAAGAATCTGTGTATTTTACTCTTCAGGATTGATTTCTGGTGATTCGAATGACCATCTTCCCTTTCTGATGTTGAGTGAGAAATGAGTTATAGAGGAGAGGTCCTCAGAGGCTAGGACTGCATCAAAAGCATCTTTTATACCCATTGCATCTTACTCATTGTAAGTAAAGAAAGTCAGGCTGTAAGTCAGAGACATGAGCAGTCAGCATGCACCTTTCTGATGTAAGGTTAGTGCACTTTTGGTCCTTTCGTTGTGATCTTAGCATTTGTTGGTTCAACCACCTTTCCCTCCAGCTCGTCCGTGTACTTTAGATGCTATTGGGCTCCTATATGAGCAACGCTTTGAAAACCCTTTAAATGGTGTGATAAGTTACAAGAATGATTTAAAAAGAATAGAATTATTCACATGTATCAAGTTATGCTAGAACATAAAATGTTTTCAAGTACAAATTTTTTTTGTAATGGCATTGTTAACTTTCAAACGACTCATATAACCATCTCCAAATTTTGCTGTCTTAGCCTTTAGCATAAGGGTTGTGTTTGAGGCTGTATTCACAATTAGCAAAAAGTGAGCTTTGTGCAATATTTTGCCTGCTGTGTAACTACATACAGGCTCAGAAAGTACATTGAGAGAAACAATTTGACTTCCATAAAGTCAGATCTTCTTTCTCATTTTTGTGCCTAAAAGAGTAAGATGGGGGCTTAGTCAAATATAGAGATAATTTGCCTGATATTTTTCTTGCACCTTAGCCTTCTCATTACATATGAATATGAATTTTGGCTCTGATATGTGACACTTGGCATTAGGCAACCTTTCTGATATGGTCTGCTAGCATATAGAATTTACTACTACTGTGTTGCTACATGGGCACACAGTCAAAGCACCTTCTAAATGTGTGTTTGTACCCATCAACTAGTAGTTAGAGGGGCTTATTTTTGCACAGGGCAAAGCTCATTGCAGAGACTCATAACTCTGGGGATCCATCCCATATGCAGCCACCAAACCCAGTCACTATTGCTGATGCCAAGAAGTGCTTGCTGACAGGAGCCTGATATGGATGTCTCCTGAGAGGCTCTGTCAGAGTCTTACTGATACAGATGAGGATGCTTGCAGCTAACCATCAGACTGAGCATGGGAACCCCAACGAAGGAGTTAGAGAAAGGTCTGAAGAAGCTGAAGGGGTTTGCAACCTCATAGAAAGAACAACAGTATCAACCAACCAGGGCCCCCTGAGCTCTCAGGGACTAAACCACCAACCAAAGAGTACACATGGAGGGACCCATGGCTCCAGCTGCGTATGTAGCAGAGGATGACATTGTCTGGCATCAATAGGAGGAGAAGCCCTTGATTCTGTGAAGGCCTGATACCCCCGTGTAGGGTAATGCCAGGACACTGAGGGAGTGGGGGCATCCTCATAGAAGCAGGGGGAGGGGCATGGGAGAGGGGTGTACTGGGAAAGTGGATAACATTTGAAATGTAAAAACATAGACTATCTAATTAAAACAAAAAGAATAAGTGACTTGAATTCTTAGCTCCGAATGGGACATCTATAGCAGCCATTGGCGTGGCCTGGTAAACATCATGACTGAAGGAGGAGGTGAAAAGATTCTAAGAGCTGGGGAATGGAAAGGAGTGCTGTGAAATGCTATCTCCAGAACGTAGCACAGCCACTGCAACATGACTTTGCAGCAGTGGTGGCTACATGCAGGAGACCTGAGCCCCCAAACGGATAGACACTGGTTGACTAGGGCTCAGGCAGTGGGAGAGTAAGACCGATGGGAGAGGTGAGGCATTGCATATGGGTCCAAAACTGACCAAGTACTTTAATAAAAGGGAATATAAGAACTGTAACCTCATGGAGTGCTTTGCATATTAAATGACATCTCCACTGTATACTGTGCAGATGAAGGAAAACTATCGACAATCAGTAGCTGCCATTTTGTTTTTGTGCGACTGAGAGGTATGCTTCTCCACTCAGAAAGACTTTCAGAACATGTGCTCTGTCACTGAATACAACTTGTTCCTGGAAAGTTCCACCATTTCTTAGAGATCACAGTCTCATCCTTGCCTTCCATTCTAAACTGTGGCAAGGTGACTGTTTATTGAAGGCATTATAAAAGGTGAGTCCTTGTATGAATTCTATGATTGAGTTATACTGAAGTTTGTTCTGGTGAATAGATTCCACTGTAGAGTGTGAAGTATTTTTAACAGTATCATTTCCACATCCATGAGTCATAACAAGAACAAATGACCAACTGTTCACCAGCAAGGTGGCTTGGGTTCCAAGAAAATAAGGCCCTTCCCTCCTCTCCTAACCAAAGGACAATTTGACAGGGTGTGTTAAACTGAGAAGTTTCCTTTTTATAAAACTAAAGAAAAAGAGAAATCAAATAGAAATTGCTTCCGAGGGAGAGAGAGGTTTGCAGAACTGTGACAAATCCCTCTGGGGTCCACTCTGTGGGCACAATGAGCGAGGGTAACTTTAGTGGAACAATGGGAAATCAGCCACCAGCCTGAAGTGAATCATTGGGCTTCTTAACAAAGCAGGGGGTTTCTGGGGGGAAGTCACTATTTTAGAAAGAGGGACGAGCCCAGGGAGCTGGTGCACAGAAAGTTCTTTTATCTAAGAACAAAATGTCAAAGCTTTAATGACGGTTTACTGGAACCCTTGTGGTATCTGAGAGAGACTGACATGCTGTGTAAGATTCCTTTCCCAGGTAGTTGAAGCAATGCCAAAAAACGTTGCCTTGAAGGAAACACTGATAGTATATTCCAGCCTTTTGAACACAGTCATTTTCTTCTTTTCCTTTGTGATGATAAATGCAGGGACTTCTTTAAATATTGAGGCTAAAGATGCATTGTTTTGAGGGTCTGTCAAGTTGTTATTTCCCCTTCAATTTCATTAATAATACTAAGTGTTGATTTTTATTTTTCTCTTTCCCAAGCTGCACAAAGGTTAATCTAAGTAAAATCTTTGTGTGACCAGATGCTTCATAAAGAAACAGAAATGCTGTTTGAAAAGCTTGCACTGCCATTAGCTAACTTGAAGTGGTCACGTGAACTCTGTTAAAAACCTGGTTCCTCTGCACGAAGGAATATCGCGTTGGAAGAAGATGTGAGGAAGTGCGGGTTGAACAGGAGCCGAGAAGCCCTTAAGTGAATCCCTAATGTACCATGTGAGTCTCTTCCTACAAAGGGCTTTGTTTGAATTGTTCGTGAATTCTTGGCTGGATTTGGAAATCACCGTACTTCAGTTGCCAGTAAAGTGAAGTATTTTCCATTAGACAAACGTTTGACATGTAAGCGAAGCAGTGAAGAATGGGTGGGTAGAGACAGGATTTAAGTAAGTACCTTCCTGGGAAACTCTAGGAAAAGTCAGTGCTAAAAGTGTCAGAAAGAAAGTTAGTTCTTGATGCTCTGGAGCTACACGGGTTTATACTAACGGGTTTTGGGGGCGGTGGAGGGTGGGTTTGGAGGATAGAAAAGGGGCCCGCAAAACAAGGAAGCAAGAAAACAAAACAAAAAACCCTGTTGTCAGTGCATGGCTGCCTCTCTTGCGTCGGACGCAATCAGCGGGCGTTTGGTTAACTTATTGGGAAGAAAGAAACGCTAGGCGTTCAGGTGATGACGTTTGCCTTTTGACTAGCAGAGATATTTAATCCTTGGACCTAACACGACTTAGCTTACTCTATGAAAGGTGAATAAGGGCAGAGGTATCTCCTTGCACTGAGTCTAGAGTCTGTTTTTTGATGCTCAGTCAACAGGGGTTGAGCCGCAGGCACCTCCTTTGCCAAGTCAGCCCCCGTGGTTCCCTTGAGTTTTGAATTCTGTGATTCTGTTCTTTCATATTCAAAGTGCTAGAGAATGATCGTCATAAGCAAATGTCAAACAAAGTGCTACAAAATTTCAGACGAAACTGTTTTCAGTTAAAACCTCGTGGAATATTTCATAGGCATGGGTGTCACTTGTGGCGATGAGGAAAAATGAACTTGGGTCAGAAGGGTTTGTGAAAGCAAGAAGTCACCGGCAAGTTGTGACAGGAAACAGGTGGTCAATGTTCTTAAAGTTGTGCCCTTTTCCTTTTTTTGATATCGTGTCCATAAAAAATATGGTTATGAAAATGTCTAAGCAGATCCCTATCTGCTAGACCTAGGATTAAAGTGGAGAGATTTTTATCTACTAGTAAAGAAGTCAATCAATGAAGATTTGTAAAATATATAAAATTGTAATTCTAACTTGCAGAGATAATTGCAGTTAATATCATGATATTTTGGTGTATTGCTTTTTAATCTTCTTATATGCATTAATATACATGTATTTGTATACTTGTACTCTGGTGGCACAGATGACCTCATTGTCTGTTCTAGGCCTTACTGTCATTCAGGATGGATCTGTCCTAAGTCCTGTAAGGGTTCTCCTGTGCTCCTTGGCATACTTTGCCAGAAATCAAGTTTGTTTCTGATGATGGATTCAGTGGTGGAAGATTTCTTCTTCAGAGAATGTTTTCACATGCTATCTCATTACAGGATCCTGAAGGGAAAAATGAGTCTGTGACACCCAGGGCTTAGTATTGACCTGGGATTGGGACGGCACTTTTAGGGCAAATGGCTCTTCAGAGGAGGAGAAATGCAGAAAATGTTTTCTTCTGGGAGCAAGAGAACATTTTGTGTGTGTGTGTGTGTGTGTGTGTGTGTGTGTGTGTGTGTGTGTGTGTGTATGTCCATGATACAAGATACCATCTCAGCACAGTTGCCTGTGTGCCTTATGTGAGCGTGTATCCAGGAGACTGTGCTGACGGAAGCAGAGACAGGACGAATAGATGAAATCACGTGTTTAAGCAGGTATTAGTAAAAGGCAGAACAAAATCTTAGGTTTCAGGTCTGTAATCCCAAGGACAGGACAGCATAGAAAACAATGAAATACAACTTAAAGAAAAATAAGGGAAATAATTAAACACCAGTGTTGTTTACCCTGTGCTTACACTAAGAGAGTTGACCCTAGAGAACAAGTTAAGAAGCTCTGCTCCTGACATCCTGGTCATGACAAGGGTTTGCATGAACACCTCTCCTCTTCCTTGGTGTGAAATACTTAGTTCCTGATATTAAAATTTTAATTTATCTATATTGATTATGAACCTACAAATAAATTTGTCCTTATTTATGGTCTGCCATGTGTTTCATGGAAAGTATCTCTCAACTGCTTTGGTGATGAAATATTGAAATTACTCTCATCAGTTTTCAAGTATATATTTTTATGATCTAGAGTTACCAAGTAGTATGATAGTACTGAATTTATTACTCCTGTTTAGCTAAATTTAGTATCCTTTGACTAAAATTTGTACAATCCTTGACCTCCTACTCTCTGGTAATCGTCACTCAACTATGACTTTAAAGTTAGATTATATGGTATTTGTATTTCTATGTCTGGTTTATTTTGCCTCTGTTTCTCAGGTTCATGTGGTCTGTCAGAAATGACAGGATTTCTTTTACTGTGACTGAATAATATTCCATTATATGCATAGACATATTATCTTTATCCATTGACACCCAGATAGGCTCTATATCCTGGTCACTATAAATAGTGCTTCAATAATTATGAGAGTACAGATTCCTTTCACAATCTGATTTCATGTCTCTGGAATACATAGTAGTGGGCGAAGGCCTGTTTTGTGGTTAGGACATCTTATTGTAACCTTACTTGAGTGAAGTGATGAGGGAGATCTCATGTATCTCTTTTATGAAGGTACCAACACTTTTCATGTATGATTCATGCTTCCGACATCACCTCTATAAGGATCCCTACTAATGCTGTCACATCAGGGGTTGGGACTTTACCATAGGGCTCTTGTGGGAACACAGTTATTCCACAGCACCTGGGTCCTTTGTGATTAGACTTGCGTCTGCCCACTGTTTAGAGACTTGCTAGGTATATATTTGATGAGGGGTTCTGGACCATGCCTGTAGCTACTATACTTGTGACTCAGTGATACCACAGAGTTCTTTACCTTCAGCTTGAGTTTTACATAATTGCTTAATTCTTACATGTGCTAGAGGCATTTGTAATAACCAAAAGTAGTATGGCCACTAGGGGAGTCAGGATGGACTTTCCTCTCAAAACTTAAAATAGATATGTATGATTTAGCTATATGACTCCTCAGTATATACCCAAAGGGATATGCAAGTACACCACAGAGATGTCCACACCCCCATGCTATTTCAGCATTACCCCCAATGGCTAAGTTATAGTTAGCTTACGTACTCTAATCTCTGTCTCTCTCCCTCTCTCTGTCTCCGTCTCTGTCTCTCTGTCTCTCTGTCTCTCTGTCACACACACACACACACACACACACACACACACACCCCACAATAGAGTTTGCGCATAACAGAATTATGTAACATGCAAGGAAATAGATGGAATAGGAGTTCCTCATGTTGAGCTAAATAAGCCAGACTCACTCACAAAGACAAAAACTACATGCTTTTGCTCAGAGTTCCAATCTAGACTAAAAATATAATTTTAGGCATGGTGTTAAAGAAAAGGGAGGAATATTTTGGAAAATGGTCAGGGAGAAGGGTGAGTGATAACAAGAGAGGGCAACAGGGGTGAATTTTGTCAAAACACATTACGTGGATGAAGGACAGTGTCACAATGAAGCCTATCATTTTGTAGAATTAATATACACTAGTAAAAGTATAGAATTTCATGCCTCTACTCAGGATGAAAACTTCAACTTTTCTTTGGCTTCTAAGGTATGTATATACCTTTTCCCTTCCAACTGTAAAAATTCTTTTAACTTAATGAGATTTTAAGGTATAAAATGTCTTTTCCAAATATACTGAGAAATATTTAAACCCGATAAAAGTTTTGAGTCTCCATTTTTTCTAGATTTCATCTCCCTACAAATTTGAAAATGATATCTGCTAGACAATGTTTATATTTATTATGCTTCCAAAAATTGGAAGGGTATTGAAAAATAATAGGCAATTTTATATATTGCACAGATCCCTCTTGGTAATTAAGTGAGTGACATTTTCCCGCTTTATTTTGTTCTACCAATAATCAGCTGTTATTTATACACTGAGATATTGCTTTGTGGCCTTTGTGGTCAGGGTTAAGTTTAATTCTAATTTGGTAACAGCATTAGGGCTGAGATGGGAGAACGAGCCAAGAACTGACTCATTGAGGGTGACATCCAGTCTTGGCCATCTTAGCAGCTGAGGTTTGCACAGATTGACTCTGCAATGCAGCCAGCCTACCTGGATCATTAAATCATAAATGCTTGTCCGGATTGATTTTCTTCTTTTTTTTTCATTTTTCCATTTTTTCAAAAGTACATTTCTTGCAAAAGTTAGCAATATGTAACCATCAGCAGGGAACTTGAAAGATGTGTGTTTCTGATTTGGAACTCACTCCATACCTTTAAGAGGAGACATTTGGTGATTTTGATGTCTTTGATTTACATTTATTTACAGGAAAAATAAGTCCAATGGAAGCCTAAGTACAATGTACACATTTTCAGATTTTCTCCCACAGTGGACAGCATTTCATTTCAGTAAAGGTAAGCCTTCACTTCAAGGGCACTCTTTGGAGGATGAAGACTTTTGGATTCCCCTGTATTTTGCCGAAACTCATCATATGTCTGAATAACTGAAGGAGAGCCTGGCTGTGTTAGTATTTTCAGTGGATGGCAGTTGTCGTCACATTCAAGTAGCAAACGAAGCTCCCTGGGTGTCATCTCTCAGTGGTGTCTCACATGGGAACAATGACGCCATTCACAGTAAAGGCAACGAACAGCTTGCTTCCAGTGAACACTGAAACTCAGCCTTGTTTGTGTGGATTATTGTGGATTATTGTTGATGTGGACATTGGTAACCGAGGAATGACCTGGAAGAGAGCCAATTTTTCTGCTCTGTGTCTAAAAATATACTGTACTGATGTAAACACCATGAAACCAATGTAGAAAATCATTTGTGGTAGAAGTTATACTCTGAAATCCTGAACATTTTCAATCTAGACATTAGACTGTAATGATGGAGGGCTTGTTTACGTAACTTTCTATACTAAAGGACTAGTTTTCTTTCCCTAGTCTTTCAAAGAGAATATTTTTTATTATTCTTTTGGTAGGTCATCATTGGCATTAATAAGAAGCAAGAAGGTGACAGATTTATAGCATTTGAAGGACGGAGCTTAGGTCTAAGAAAATTAGCTTGTTAATTTGTAAGGAAGAAGCTTAGGTCTAAGAAAATTAGCTTGTTAATTTGCTCAACTGAAGGCCATGCTAAGAAACCCTAGAACACAGATTAGGAAAGAACACATAGAATAGTGTTAGGTTTCCGTCCCTGAAGTCACAATCTGAGCTCTTATTGTGGTTTGAACAGTGTGTCTCCTCTGGAAACAAGAGCTAAAGATTAATTCCCACCGTGAGGACACTTATGGTGTGGTGTTTAGAAACAGGCCTTTGTCATGTGAGTAGTATGAGACAAACTCTTAAAGAAAGGTACCCTGTGACTGAATAGTTGTGGCTTTATAAGAAGATGGACAAAGTCCAACATGCTTGTGTGTGGATGCACACATGTGAATGCACATGCAAACATGCTCCATACCATTTTAGATTACGACATCAGATGTGGACTATAGCATTAGACCAAAACTGTGAGACAAAATAAATTTTTTTCTTGTGTTTTAAATGTAAAAAAGTTTAAATCTTTTCTTGTGTGTATGATGTGTATGTGTGGTGCATGTGTATGTGCTTGTGGAGTGTGGTCATTTGTGTGCCATATTGTGCATGTGTATATCAGAGATAATCTTGAGTACCACCTTCCAATATATTGAGACAGGTTCTTCAAGAGTCTTTCTCATTAAATATAACAGGATAGCTGACCCTATCATATATTTTGGGACTTCTCTTGTCTCCAATCTCACTGTTTGAGTGCTGAGATGACCAGTGCACACTACCATGTCAGGTGTTACATGGATTCTGGGAATCTGAACTCAAGTCCCCATATTTGTTACAAATGCTTTACCCACTGAGTAATTGCTCCAGCCAACAACCCTCATTTCTTTATGGTTTACTAATATATGATATTATTAATAAGGAGAGAGAATAAATGTTGTGATGGTTTGTGTATGCTTGGCCCAGTGAGTGGCATGCTTAGAAGGTGTGGCCCTGTTGGAGTAGGTGTGTCACTGTGGGTGTGGGGCATAGGACCCTCACCCTAGCTGTCTTGAAGATAGTCTACCACTAACAACCTTCAGATGAAGATGTAGAACTCTCAGCTTCTCCTGCATCATGCCTGCTTCAATGCTGCCCTGCTTCCACCTTGATGATGAAGGACTGAACCTCTGAACCCATAAGCCAGCCCAATTAAAAGTTGTCCTTTATAAGACTTGCTTTGGTCATGGTGTCTGTTCACAGCAGTAAAACCCTAACTAAGACAAATGTCTACTCACCTTAGGGAGGGAACTTACAACAGAGCAAAGTAACAATACCTCAAAAGTCCAAGTTGGTGAACAAATGTGTTTATATGGGTTATTTATAGAAGTATGGGTGAGGGGTTATTAACAGGAATATGGATGACTTAAAAACAGCTAAAATACCAAAAGCCCACTCTAACATGGGTAACAACTAATGAAAGCTAGAATATTGAAGTTCTTTGCACAACTTGCAGGAAGCTTGATACATTAGAGTGTGGTACTAGTCTTAGCATTCTTATTGCTTTTATACTCTTGATGAAGGAGGGACCTTGTGAATCCTGTAAATGTTAGGGACTTCCTGACTCTTATTAGTTTTTTACTTTCTACATCTTGAGACGCCTCCATCTGCAGCTTTTTCAATCTTATGGATCTTCCCCACTCCAGGATGGGGTGTTCCAATTAGGAAGAATTTAGTATATAGCACTCAGCAGCTCTGTTCCTTGTTATCCATCATGGAAAGTAGACCATTTCAGGCTCTTTAGATGCTTTCTTCACTGCTAGCCCACGCTTATTCATCTTTCAGCAGGACCTATGTAGTCACTGAACATCACCTTTGTATGATCGCTTAGATCAAATGCCATGATCTATAACTGGCAGGCTCAGATTTTCAGTGCCTCAATTCTAAAATCTTTATATATTAATCTAATTGTGAGTGACACCCTGGGTGGACTTAGCTCATGGCCATTTCCTGACCTCAGACATGTTCATGAACCATGGAGAAGACATGGCTATGGTAAGTGCTATGAAAGTAGCTATGGTTGGAGCAAGCATTGTTAAGTATGCCTGCTTATTGTGCTCTATGTTGTATGTCTGAACCAATAGCTATAAAATTTTCCTTCCAAAACATCAACAATAATGTTTCTGCCACCTCAGCATTCTACTACGTGTAGACTATTAAATATATTATATGTAATATTATGTTATGTGTAATATTATGTTCCGCGGTGTGTTCTATTCTCTGATATTTTCTTTTTTCTTTTTTTTTTTATTAACTTGAGTATTTCTTATACACATTTCAAGTGTTATTCCCTTTCCCGGTTTCCGGGCAAAATCCCCCTCCCCCCTCCCCTTCCTTATGGGTGTTCCCCTCCCAACCCTCCCCCCATTGCCGCCCTCCCCCCATAGTCTAGTTCACTGGGGGTTCAGTCTTAGCAGGACCCAGGGCTTCCCCTTCCACTGGTGCTATTACTAGGATATTCATTGCTACCTATGGGGTCAGAGTCCAGGGTCAGTCCATATATAGTCTTTAGGTAGTGGCTTAGTCCCTGGAAGCTCTGGTTGCTTGACATTGTTGTACTTTTGGGGTCTCGAGCCCCTTCAAGATCTTCCAGTTCTTTCTCTGATTCCTTCAATAGGGGACCTATTCTCAGCTCAGTGGTTTGCTGCTAGCATTCGCCTCTGTATTTGCTGTATTCTGGCTGTGTCTCTCAGGAGCGATCTACATCCGGCTCCTGTCGGTCTGCACTTCTTTGCTTCATCCATCTTGTCCAATTGGGTGGCTGTATATGTATGGGCCACCTGTGGGGCAGGCTCTGAATGGGTGTTCCTTCAGTCTCTGTTTTAATCTTTGCCTCTCCCTTCCCAGCCAAGGGTATTCTTTTTCCTCATTTAAAGAAGGAGTGAAGCATTCACATTTTGATCATCCGTCTTGAGTTTCGTTTGTTCTAGGGATCTAGGGTAATTCAAGCATTTGGGCTAATAGCCACTTATCAATGAGTGCATACCATGTATGTCTTTCTGTGATTGGGTTAGCTCACTCAGGATGATATTTTCCAGTTCCAACCATTTGCCTACGAATTTCATAGACTCGTTGTTTTTGATAGCTGAGTAATATTCCATTGTGTAGATGTACCACATTTTCTGTATCCATTCCTCTGTTGAAGGGCATCTCGGTTCTTTCCATTTTCTGGCTATTATAAATAAGGCTGCGATGAACATAGTGGAGCACGTGTCTCTTTTATATGTTGAGGCATCTTTTGGGTATATGCCCAAGAGAGGTATAGCTGGATCCTCAGGCAGTTCAATGTCCAATTTTCTGAGGAACCTCCAGACTGATTTCCAGAATGGTTTTACCAGTCTGCAATCCCACCAACAATGGAGGAGTGTTCCTCTTTCTCCACATCCTCGCCAGCATCTGCTGTCACCTGAGTTTTTGATCTTAGCCAATCGCACTGGTGTGAGGTGAAATCTCAGGGTTGTTTTGATTTGCATTTCCCTTATGACTAAAGATGTTGAACATTTCTTTAGGTGTTTCTCAGCCATTCGGCATTCCTCAGCTGTGAATTCTTTGTTTAGCTCTGAACCCCATTTTTTAATAGGGTTATTTGTTTCCCTGCGGTCTAACTTCTTGAGTTCTTTGTATATTTTGGATATAAGGCCTCTATCTGTTGTAGGATTGGTAAAGATCTTTTCCCAATCTGTTGGTTGCCGTTTTGTCCTAACCACCGTGTCCTTTGCCTTACAGAAGCTTTGCAGTTTTATGAGATCCCATTTGTCGATTCTTGATCTTAGAGCATAAGCCATTGGTGTTTTGTTCAGGAAATTTTTTCCAGTGCCCATGTGTTCCAGATGCTTCCCTAGTTTTTCTTCTATTAGTTTGAGTGTGTCTGGTTTGATGTGGAGGTCCTTGATCCACTTGGACTTAAGCTTTGTACAGGGTGATAAGCATGGATCGATCTGCATTCTTCTACATGCTGCCCTCCAGTTGAACCAGCACCATTTGCTGAAAATGCTATCTTTTTTCCATTGGATGGTTTTGGCTCCTTTGTCAAAAATCAAGTAACCATAGGTGTGTGGGTTCATTTCTGGGTCTTCAATTCTATTCCATTGGTCTATCTGTCTGTCTCTGTACCAATACCATGCAGTTTTTATCACTATTGCTCTGTAATACTGCTTGAGTTCAGGGATAGTGATTCCCCCTGAAGTCCTTTTATTGTTGAGGATAGCTTTAGCTATCCTGGGTTTTTTGTTATTCCAGATGAATTTGCAAATTGTTCTGTCTAACTCTTTGAAGAATTGGATTGGTATTTTGATGGGGATTGCATTGAATCTGTAGATTGCTTTTGGTAAAATGGCCATTTTTACTATATTAATCCTGCCAATCCATGAGCATGGGAGATCTTTCCATCTTCTGAGGTCTTCTTCAATTTCTTTCCTCAGTGTCTTGAAGTTCTTATTGTACAGATCTTTTACTTGCTTGGTTAAAGTCACACCGAGGTACTTTATATTATTTGGGTCTATTATGAAGGGTGTCGTTTCCCTAATTTCTTTCTCGGCTTGTTTCTCTTTTGTATAGAGGAAGGCAACTGATTTATTTGAGTTAATTTTATACCCAGCCACTTTGCTGAAGGTGTTTATCAGGTTTAGTAGTTCTCTGGTGGAACTTTTGGGATCAGTTAAATATACTATCATGTCATCTGCAAATAGTGATATTTTGACTTCTTCTTTTCCGATCTGTATCCCCTTGATCTCCTTTTGTTGTCTGATTGCTCTGGCTAGAACTTCAAGAACTATATTGAATAAGTAGGGAGAGAGTGGGCAGCCTTGTCTAGTCCCTGATTTTAGTGGGATTGCTTCGAGTTTCTCTCCATTTAGTTTAATGTTAGCAACTGGTTTGCTGTATATGGCTTTTACTATGTTTAGGTATGGGCCTTGAATTCCTATTCTTTCCAGGACTTTTATCATGAAGGGGTGTTGAATTTTGTCAAATGCTTTCTCAGCATCTAATGAAATGATCATGTGGTTTTGTTCTTTCAGTTTGTTTATATGATGGATCACGTTGATGGTTTTCCGTATATTAAACCATCCCTGCATGCCTGGGATGAAGCCTACTTGATCATGGTGGATGATTGTTTTGATGTGCTCTTGAATTCGGTTTGCCAGAATTTTATTGAGTATTTTTGCGTCGATATTCATAAGGGAAATTGGTCTGAAGTTCTCTTTCTTTGTTGTGTCTTTGTGTGGTTTAGGTATAAGAGTAATTGTGGCTTCGTAGAAGGAATTCGGTAGTGCTCCATCTGTTTCAATTTTGTGGAATAGTTTGGATAATATTGGTATGAGGTCTTCTATGAAGTTTTGATAGAATTCTGCACTAAACCCGTCTGGACCTGGGCTCTTTTTGGTTGGAAGACCTTTAATGACTGCTTCTATTTCCTTAGGAGTTATGGGGTTGTTTAACTGGTTTATCTGTTCCTGATTTAACTTCGATACCTGGTATCTGTCTAGGAAATTGTCCATTTCCTGAAGATTTTCAAGTTTTGTTGAATATAGGTTTTTATAGTAAGATCTGATGATTTTTTGAATTTCCTCTGAATCTGTAGTTATGTCTCCCTTTTCATTTCTAATTTTGTTAATTTGGACGCACTCTCTGTGTCCTCTCGTTAGTCTGGCTAAGGGTTTATCTATCTTGTTGATTTTCTCAAAGAACCAACTTTTGGTTCTGTTGATTCTTTCTATGGTCCTTTTTGTTTCTACTTGGTTGATTTCAGCTCTGAGTTTGATTATTTCCTGCCTTCTACTCCTCCTGGGTGTATTTGCTTCTTTTTGTTCTAGAGCTTTTAGGTGTGCTGTCAAGCTGCTGACATATGCTCTTTCCTGTTTCTTTCTGCAGGCACTCAGCGCTATGAGTTTTCCTCTTAGCACAGCTTTCATTGTGTCCCATAAGTTTGGGTATGTTGTACCTTCATTTTCATTAAATTCTAAAAAGTTTTTAATTTCTTTCTTTATTTCTTCCTTGACCAGGTTATCATTGAGTAGAGCATTGTTCAATTTCCACGTATATGTGGGAATTCTTCCTATATTGTTATTGAAGACCAGTTTTAGGCCGTGGTGGTCCGATAGCATGCATGGGATTATCTCTATCTTTCTGTACCTGTTGAGGCCCGTTTTTTGACCAATTATATGGTCAATTTTGGAGAAAGTACCATGAGGAGCTGAGAAGAAGGTATATCCTTTTGCTTTAGGATAGAATGTTCTATAAATATCCGTTAAGTCCATTTGGCTCATGACTTCTCTTAGTCTGTCGACATCACTGTTTAATTTCTGTTTCCATGATCTGTCCATTGATGAGAGTGGGGTGTTGAAGTCTCCCACTATTATTGTGTGAGGTGCAATGTGTGTTTTGAGCTTTAGTAAGGTTTCTTTTACGTATGTAGGTGCCCTTGTATTTGGGGCATAGATATTTAGGATTGAGAGTTCATCTTGGTGGATTTTTCCTTTGATGAATATGAAGTGTCCTTCCTTATCTTTTTTGATGACTTTTAGTTGGAAATTGATTTTATTTGATATTAGAATGGCTACTCCAGCTTGCTTCTTCTGACCATTTGCTTGGAAAGTTGTTTTCCAGCCTTTCACTCTGAGGTAGTGTCTGTCTTTGTCTCTGAGGTGTGTTTCCTGTAGGCAGCGGAATGCAGGGTCCTCATTGCGTATCCAGTTTGTTAATCTATGTCTTTTTATTGGGGAGTTGAGGCCATTGATATTGAGAGATATTAAGGAATAGTGATTATTGCTTCCCTTTATATTCATATTTGGATGTGAGGTTATGTTTGTGTGCTTTCATTCTCTTTGTTTTGTTGCCAAGACGATTAGTTTCTTGCTTCTTCTAGGGTATAGCTTGCCTCCTTATGTTGGGCTTTACCATTTATTATCCTTTGTAGTGCTGGATTTGTAGAAAGATATTGTGTAAATTTGGTTTTGTCATGGAATATCTTGGTTTCTCCATCAATGTTAATTGAGAGTTTTGCTGGATACAGTAACCTGGGCTGGCATTTGTGTTCTCGTAGGGTCTGTATGACATCAGTCCAGGATCTTCTGGCCTTCATAGTTTCTGGCAAGAAGTCTGGTGTGATTCTGATAGGTCTCCCTTTATATGTTACTTGACCTTTTTCCCTTACTGCTTTTAATATTCTTTCTTTATTTTGTGCGTTTGGTGTTTTGACAATTATGTGACGGGAGGTGTTTCTTTTCTGGTCCAATCTATTTGGAGTTCTGTAGGCTTCTTGTATGTCTATGGGTATCTCTTTTTTTAGGTTAGGGAAGTTTTCTTCTATGATTTTGTTGAAGATATTTACTGGTCCTTTGAGCTGGGAGTCTTCACTCTCTTCTATACCTATTATCCTTAGGTTTGATCTTCTCATTGAGTCCTGGATTTCCTGTATGTTTTGGACCAGTAGCTTTTTCCGCTTTACATTATCTTTGACAGTTGAGTCAATGATTTCTATGGAATCTTCTGCTCCTGAGATTCTCTCTTTCATCTCTTGAATTCTGTTGGTGAGGCTTGTATCTACAGCTCCTTGTCTCTTCTTTTGGTTTTCTATATCCAGGGTTGTTTCCATGTGTTCTTTCTTGATTGCTTCTATTTCCATTTTTAATTCCTTCAACTGTTTGATTGTGTTTTCCTGGAATTCTTTCAGGGATTTTTGCGATTCCTCTCTGTAGGCTTTTACTTGTTTATTAATGTTTTCCTGTGCTTCCCTAAGTGTGTTCATGTCTTTCTTGAAGTCCTCCAGCATCATGATCAAATATGATTTTGTAACTAGATCTTGCTTTTCTGGTGTGTTTGGATATTCCATGTTTGTTTTGGTGGGAGAATTGGGCTCCGATGATGGCATGTAGTCTTGGTTTCTGTTGCTTGGGTTCCTGCGCTTGCCTCTCGCCATCAGATTATCTCTAGTGTTACTTTGTTCTGCTATTTCTGACAGTGGCTAGACTGTCCTATAAGCCTGTGTGTCAGGAGTGCTGTAGACCTGTTTTCCTGTTTTCTTTCAGCCAGTTATGGGGACAGAGTGTTCTGCTTCCTGGCGTGTAGTTTTTCCTCTCTACAGGTCTTCAGCTGTTCCTGTGGGCCTGTGTCTTGAGTTCACCAGGCAGCTTTCTTGCAGCAGAAAATTTGGTCTTACCTGTGGTCCCGAGGCTCAGGTTCGCTTGTGGGGTGCTGCCCACGGGCTCTCTGCAGCGGCAGCAACCAGGAAGACCTGTGCCGCCCCTTCCGGGAACTTCAGTGCACCAGGGTTCCAGATGGTCTTTGGCTTTTTCCTCTGGCGTCCAAGATGTGTGTGCAGGGAGCAGTCACTTCTGGTTTCCCAGGCTTGTCTGCCTCTCTGAAGGTTTAGCTCTCCCTCCCACGGGATTTGGGTGCAGAGAACTGTTTATCCGGTCTGTTTCTTTCAGGTTCCGGCGGTGTCTCAGGGACAGGGGTCCTGCCGCTCCTGGGCCCTCCCCCACGGGAGCCCAGAGGCCTTATACAGTTTCCTCTTGGGCCAGGGATGTGGGCAGGGGTGAGCAGAGTTGGTGGTCTCTTCTGCTCTGCAGCCTCAGGAGTGCCCACCTGACCAGGCGGTTGTGTCTCTCTCTCACCGGGTCTGGGAGCAGAGAGCCGATATTTTCTTTATATCTAATTGATTCCATCAAATAAAAGCAACAGATTTCGTTAAATCAAAGTATACAGATCACTGAATTTATTTCATGGTCATCACTGAAAGTTAGAAGTGTACTTTCCAAAGCTCTCGTCCATACATTTCATCATATTGCCTTCCCTTGTAATTGTATCTGACTTTCTCGTTGTAGGTTTCCTTTGTAGCAGGCATAACAATTGCAACTGCAGTTCTTGTAAAACTATAAACCGCATTAAAGCAGACTGTGTCTATCCTGTTTACTGCTGGACTCCCAGCACCTAGCGGAGCTCTTGGCACTTAGTAGATGCTCAATTGGGTAAATATTGATGAATGAGTAGTGAAGGCCCAAGCAGATGGAGACCTTAATGGGCTCACTTGGCTCTTTGCAGGGAGGAGATTTAGATTGGCACAGCACATTTCACCTCAGTGTGGCCCTGTGGATGAGAAGGCAGATGAAGAGCCCAGTAGGAGTCTTGGTGGAGCTAAGAGGGCTGGCCAGGGAGCTTTGTTTCCAAACAAGTCACAGACAACTGACTGCAGTTCTTTAACAAAGAAAAATTGACTGAGATGGGGATGAGTCCCTGTCTGGCCTGAGCTCAGGCCCTTGGAGTCTTCATCGAAAATTGATTCCCCCAAATTTCAATGCCTTTTCAGTTAGATTTTTTTCAAATTTTCACTTTTTGTTATGTTTATACATAGCTCATCACAGAGAAAGAAAAAGGAGTTAAAGCCCACACAATTTCTTTACAATCATGTACATATTATTTTATTTCTATATTTGATGCTGAATATATTGATGTGCGTCATGTACCTGCAGCTGCCCACAGACACCAAAGGGCTTCAGATCTCCTGGTACTGGATTATAGAGATTGTGAACCACCTGATGTAGATGTGGGGCACTGAACCCAGGTCTTGTGGAAGAGCAGTAAGCTCTCCTAATGGAACATCTCTCCATCCCCTCCTCCATACGGTTTCTTGATAGAAAACACATTCATAGCTTTCCCCTGGTGGAGCAGAGATGTTTGTCTGGGAGACTCACGGCTTATAGCCCGGCTTATGCTCTTGCTTCTCGTCCCCCTCCTGCCAAGTCACAGATTCATCTAACTCACTGCTGTGGTGGTGGCTTCCATTGGCCTCGAAGAGTTGCCTCAGAAACGCCTCTTACAGGTGTTAAAGTACCATTCGTATAGGTTGGTTGTAAATGTAAATGTCGCTTTTATTTTCTCAGCTGAAGTGATGAGAGGCATACCCAGTATTATGAATACAAAGATTAAGCTGAGCCCAGACCACTTCTATTTACCTATCCATAGGTCTAGGCTTGAAGACTTCTAGCCTCCATACAATTCTGCAATCCTGGACCTTGAAGGTATCAGCTTCCAGCCTCTGTATGCTAACCTAGGTCTAGAATGTTACAGCCTCTGAGATGCACTGCTGGATAAACTCAGTCTTCCTGGTCCTTTCTGAACTCTGGCTGGCTGATTCAACTAAGATGTTCTGGTTCAAACTCCTCTCCAAGCTGACTGATTCAATCTGGCTTCTCTCAGCTTCTCACTGAGTCGCTCAGCTTGGCCTCGAACTAACTGTCCATTTGTTCTAATCTTCTGGCTCCTTCATATTCTCTGGCTTCAACTGCCTCTGCTGACCTGCACTGCATGAACTCACGAATGAACTCACCTCAGTTCCACTGCACTGCACTCAATGAACTGACTCAACAATTAACTGACTCTCACTCCCTGTGCTGCTCTCAAATAGTTTCTCTTTCCTGTGCTGATCTAACAGTTGGGCATATCCTATCTCTGAGTCATTCTGTCAGATTTTTCTTTGATTCATCACTTTGCCTCTCAATTAGATGTCACTTTCAAAGATGGCTGTTTCCTTCTACAAACTAATTTTACCTTTGTGGTGTGTAGTAAGTGCATGTCTGTATTCCAGCTAGAGTGATTACAGGTATGTGGTGTGTCTGCATTCCAGCTGGATCAAATCTTTGGATGTGATTCTTTGACAAAGCAGCCATATTACTGATTGTAAATTCCTCTACAGTTTGTGATCTTTAGGACAATTTAATAATTATAATGTTACCCCCGTTGAAGGAATCAGAGAAAGAACTCGAAGAACTTGAAGGGGCTCGAGACCCCATATGTACAACAATGCCAAGCAACCAGAGCTTCCAGGGACTAAGCCACTACCTAAAGACTATACATGGACTGACCCTGGACTCTGACCTCATAGGTAGCAATGAATATCCTAGTAAGAGCACCAGTGGAAGGGGAAGCCCTGGGTCCTGCTAAGACTGAACCCCCAGTGAACTAGACTGGTGGGGGGAGGGCGGCAATGGGGGGAGGGCTGGGAGGGGAACACCCATAAGGAAGGGGAGGGGGGAGGGGGATGTTTGCCCAGATACCGGGAAAGGGAATAACACTCGAAATGTATATAAGAAATACTCAAGTTAATAAAAAAGAAAAAAAATAATTATAATGTTTTTATCTCTAGACTGACTGAACAATCTGTGGATGCAATGTTAAGTTTATGTAAAGCATACACAGAGTGATAGACTTCCTATAGTGACTCCTTATCACCCTTTGAGCAGGACAGAGAGAACTGTTTACACTCGTAACTTTCATGTGTTTCAAATAGTACCTCACCAGGTGGAAATGGCCATTTCTCAAAATTAATATTTATAGCACTGAGTTAAAATTATTAAATAAAACTTAATTCATTATATATAGGATATGTTTGGTGTTTTTAGTTTTCGTGAGATAATTTTATCTTAAGCTAATGGGTCTTAATTCCTTATTAGGCTGCATGAGATTGTATAGTATAGAAGACAGAAGCCTGTTAGATTCTCCCAAAGAACTATTTTCACTTTAATAAAAAATAACTGTGGGAGCATTTGTAGCTGATGGGAATGGTGTCCACAGCACTTCTGATAATGTCATCCCTAACTTGTGGGGAACAGTCTCTTGTTCTTTTGTTCAATTTACTTTGGTTCCTTAACAGAGTAGCTATGTAAACATTGTATTAGTATAAGAGTGAAGCTTTTTTGATGGGGCTGAGATAAAGGTCTCTAGTGCTCCCTCTTCACAGAGATATCATAAATGCACTTTCACCATCGATCTTGCCAGTGTTTCTGAGTTTAAGAGCATAATTCCTTTGTAGTAAGATATGATGATTTTTTGAATTTCCTCAGTTTCTGTTGTTATGTTTCCCTTTTCATTTTTGATTTTGTTAATTTGGATACTGTCTCTGTGCATGTTTTTACATTTTGTTAAGGGTTTATCTATCTTATTGATTTTCTGAAAGAACCAGGTCTTGGTTTTGTTGATTCTTTGTGTTGTTCTCTTTGTTTCTAATTCATTGATTTTAATCCTGAGTTTGACTAGTTCCTGCTGTCTACTCCTCTTGTGTGCATTTGCTTCTTTCTGTTCTAGAGCTTTCAGGTGTGCTGTTAAGTTGCTAGTATGGAATCTTGATTTTCTAGATAGATACCACATATCAAAGTTAAACCAACTATAGTAAACTATCTAAATAGTCCCATAACCCCTAAGGAAATAGAAGTAGTCATTAAAAACCTACCAATGAAAAAGAGCCCAGGGCCAGATGGTTTTAGTGCAGAATTCTACCAGACTTTCAAAGAAGAGCTAATACCAATACTCCTTAAACTACTCTACAAAATAGAAACAGAAGGAACACTACCTAATTCATTCTATGAAGCCACAGTTACTCTGATACCTAAACCAAACTAAGACCCAACAGAGAAAGAGAACTTCAGGTCAGTTTCACTTATGAATATCAATGCAAAAATACTCAATAAAATTCTTACAAACCAATTCCAAGAATGTCAGGGGCCAAAAAGGACAAGTTAATAACTAGCTGGTGATCTTCCTGAGATGGCCTGACTCGGATAATAATATAATCTGTGTCAGATTCTCTCTTATTAGGCAAGGCCTTAAGAAAATTCATTTTAGGAAACATTCCTGCTATTAATATGCTTTTCCTGTTATTACTGAACATATATAATAATCACTAGGCATTAGCCCACCCCCTTGGAGCATATCTCTGCAGAACTATGAAGATGGATTGTCTTGTAGTGATGCTATATAGTCAAATAGATGACTTCTTAAGTCTTAATGATGATCTTATAAGAATTCCTAAAGTTATGTCAGTGATTATTAAGCTCTTTTATAGTGGGACTACTATTATGTCCTCTTCTGATAGTCAAAACTGCAATGAGAACTCTGTCAATCTCCCTTGTGACACCAGTTTATTTCTCTTAGATAGTAACTAGTCTTTCTCCTACTCAGAGCAAATTCCAAGAGGTTGTAAAACAATTAACCAAAGGTCATAAAAAGGGAATTAACAATTAATTATAATGTTAGGACAGAAGATAAAATATTGACTATATTTTATCTCTACAAATTTATCTATACAAAACTTCACTAATAACTTAGTTATGGTTTTAAACTTCAGTGAACCTGTGGGGCTGTGACAGGTGATGGATGTTTGGCCAGATAATTACTCCTGATAGATATGCATGTAAACATTCTCTGCTGTATACTTCTATTTCAATTTATGATTTGATTTTGCGTGTGAACTTGTGATGAACTTTTAAACATATGATCATGTATTCTGAAAGGTGTATAAATACTGAGGACAGCAAGAAGAGAGAAGAATTTTATCCTTTTCCCCTGCCTGGAAGAATTCTTTCCCTTAGTAGAATGTTTTGCCTTTCTCTGCTTAGAGAAGAATTTTTTCCCTTTTCCCACTTAGAAAAAAATTTCCCTTTCCCTGTTTAGGATCTTTCTGCATTTCCCCTTAGATAGCTTTCACAGGAAACTTTTTACAATTTAGTAATAACTATAATCACTTTTCTAAGTGTCCCTTTCCTAAGTGTTCCTGTGACTTCTGACTAAAAGGTTAGAGTCTCTTGCTGAGTTCTTGCTGAGATAGAACAAAGGTCACATCCTCCCCTGTTAGGCTACAGGTGTTAATCACCTAAGTCAGTAGCTTTCTACCCTTGGAAAGGGCAAGAAAGGTTTTAGGACTTTTAGAAGTTACCATCAGCATTTCAGTAAAGTGGGAGAGCTAGAACATCCTGAGACCCTCAGATTTTAAAGCCATCGCCAGAGTCCTACTCTGTGACTCCAGCACTACCCTCTCTGGGCCGGGAGGCTCCCTGCACAAGAATATGTCAAAACCATCATTCACCATGATCAAATAGGCTTTGTTCCAGGGATGCAGGGATGAGTGAATATACCAAAATTCACCAATGTAATATACTATATAAACAAACTCAAACGTCACATGATCATCTCATTAGATATTAAAAAAGCCTTCAAAAAATATAATACCCCTTCATGTTAAAAGTCTTGGAGAGATCAGGAACTTATGGCACAGACCTAAACATAATAAAAGCAATATATAGCAAATCAACATCCAACATCAACTTAATTGGAGAGAAACTAGAAGCAATCCCATTAAAATCAGGGATAAGACAAGGCTGCCCATTTTCTCTCTATCTATTCAATACAGTACTTGAAGTTGTAGCTAGAGTAATTAGAGAACAAAGGATACCAAGGTGATACAAATTGGAAAGGAAGAAATCAAAGTATCACTATTTGCAACTGATATGATAGTATACATAAGGACCCTCAAAATTCCACCAGAGAACACCTACAGCTGATAAACAACTTCAGCAAAGTTGTGGGATATAAATATTATCTTAAACAAATCAGGAGCATTCCTTTATACATATGATAAATAGGCTGAGAAAGAAGTTGGGAAACAACACCCTTTACAATAGCCACACATAATATAAAATATCTTGGTGTAACTCTTACCAAGCAAGTGAAAGATCCGTACAACAAGAACTTCAAGTCCCTGAAGAAAGATATCAAAGAAGACCTCAGAAGGTGGAAAGATCTCCCATGCTCATGAATTGGTAGAATTAACATAATAAAAATGGCCATCTTGCCAAAAGCAATCTACAGATTCAATGCAATCCCCATCAGAATTCCAACACAATTCCCAGACATGGAAAGAGCAATTGTCAACTTCATATGAAAAAACAAAAATCCCAGGATAGCCAAAACAATAAAAGATCTCAACAATGAAAGATCTTCTGGGGGAATTATCATCCCTGACCTCAAGCTGTACTACAGAGCAATAGTGATAAAGACCACTTGGTATTGGTTCAGAGACAGATAGGTTGATCAGTGGAATAGAATCAAGACCCAGAAATAAACCCCCACACCTATGGACACTTGATCTTCAACAGAGAAGCCAAAAACATACAGTGGAAAAAGAAAGCATCTTCAATACATGGTGGTGGTCTAAATGGTGGTCTACCATTAGAATGAAAATAGATCCATATTCATCACCTTGCACTTGGCTCAAGTCCAAGTGGATCAAGGATCTCAACATAGAACCAGATACATTGAATCTAAAAGAAAGTGGGAAAGAGCCTCAAACTCATTGGCACAGGGGGAAATTTCCTGAACAGAATACCAATGGCTTAGGCTCAAGATCAACAAGTGAGAAATGGGATTCATGAAACTGAAAAGCTTCTATAATGCAAAAGACACCATCAATAGGACAGATTTGCAAACCACAGATTAGGAAAATAATCTCTACTAACTCTACATCCGATAGAGGGCTAATATCCAAAACATATAAAGAACTCAAGAAGTTAACTCCGCAAATTCAAATAACCCAATTAAAAATGGGATACAGAGCCAAACAGAGAATTCTTAACATGGGGATCTTAAATGGCTGACAAGCACTTAAAGAAATGTACAACATCCTTAGTCATCAGAGAAATGCAAATCAAATGACCTGGAGACTCCATCTTACCCCAATCAGAATGGCTAGGATCAAAAACTCAGGTGACAGCAGATGCTGGCAAGGATGTGGAGAAAGAGGAACACTCTCCATTGCTGATGGGATTGCAGACTGGTATAACCAATGTGGTAATTCCTTAGAAAATCTAGTTCTGCCTGAGGACTCAGCTATACCACTCCTGGGCATATGCCCAAAAGATGCCCCACCATACTACAAGGACATAGGCCTCACAATGTTCATAGAAGCTTTATTTCTAGCTAGAACCTGGAAACAACCCAGATGTCCTTCAACTGAAGAATACATGCAAAAATATGTGGTCCATTTACATAATAGAATACTATTCAGCTGTAAAAAAGGACATCACGAATTTTGCAGGCAAATGGATGGAACTAAAACATATCATCTGGAATGAGGTAACTCAGACCCAAAAGGACATGGTATGTACTGGCTGATAAGTGGATATTAGCCAAAAAGTACAGAATACTTAGGATGCAATCCACAGACTATAAGAAGTTTAACAAGCAAAAAGGCCTAAGTAAGGATGCTTCAATCCAACTTAGAAGGGGTAACAAAATAATCAGGGGAGGCAGAGGTGGGGGACCTGTGTGAGAAAGGGGAGGATGAGGGAATAGGGAGAACAGGATCAGATATGGGGGTTGGGGGAAGAAAAGCCCAAAGGGCCAGGAGAATGAATGAAAATATGTAGCCTCTCAGGGTGGGAGGTGGGGGGGAACCCTCTAGAAAGTTCCAGAGACCTGGGATGTGAGAGACTCCCAGGACTCAATGGGTGTGACCTTAGCCAAATTGCCCAACAATGGGGAGGGGGAAACTGGAAGAGTCCACCTCTAGTAGCTAGACAGGGCCCCAAGTAAAGGGACAGGGATACCAATCCCCAGTCAAAATTTCTGACCCAGAATTGTTCCTGTCTAAAAGAAATACAGGGACAAAAATAGAAGAGGTTGAAGGAAAGGCTACCCGGTGACCTGCCTAACTTGGGATCTATCTCATGGTGGGAGGGAAGCACCAAGGGCTGATGCTATTACTGATGCTGTGATATGCTTACAGACAGGAGCCTAACATGGCTGTGCCCTGAGAGGCTCTACCAGCAGCTGATGGAGACAGATGCATATACTTATACCTAACCATTGGGCTGAAATGAGGATCCCTATGGAGAAATTAGGGGAAGGATTGAAGGAGCTGAAGGGGAGGGTGACCTCAGTTCAACTAACCTGGACCCTCAGAGAGCTCCTAGAGACTAAGCCACCAACCAGGCAGTATACAGGGGCTGGTACATAATAGCAGAAAACTGCCTGTTCTGGCCTCAGTGGGAGAAGATGCACCTACCCCTTGAGAGACTTAAGGCCTCAGGGAAGGGGAATGCCTGAGATGGTGTGGGAGATCAGGGGAGTACCCTCTTGGCGGCGAGAGGAGGGGGAATGGGATGGGGAACTGTGAGAGGGGAACAGGAGGGGTTTCTAATCTCTGAGTAATTCTAATCTGAGTTTCTAATCTGTGAGTAATCTTCCAAGCTCTGCTAATGTATTCTAAAGACTTTTTGGCAAGATATATGTTGGTATTTCTTATTTATGATATATTTTAAATAAAGAGCTAATGACCATATGAATGTATACACATATGTTCACATATATTAACTCTTATATATACTTTCTATAGGCAACTGTTGATCCCACTGGATGAGAGTAAAGAAAATTACCCAAATTCTTTGGTCGAATTATTCAAACTTTATTTTCTGTCAGACAGGGCTATCTTCCTAAAGCAGATTTTGAGAAAAATTGCCTTGAAAACAGGAGGAGGTGGGGTTCAGATAGCCCTCAAATTTCAAGACTCGGGCATTTTCAAGGGATTTGGGATTTCCAGAGGAATTTTGGTTAGGTAGGAACTTGGTTTAAGATTTCAAATTATTTGGCAGAACATCTTATCAGTGTGGAGGTCAGGGTAAAGGGTGCAGAACATGTCAAGTTTGAGAAAATAAGTCAAGACCTGATCAAACCCAAATTATACAGAAAACAGGAATGAACTTACTTTGACTTTATAACAAGAAAGTTTTAAGATGCCCTTCAACAGAGGAATGGATACACAAAATGTGGTACATCTACACAATGGAATATTACTCAGCTATCAAAAACAACGGCTTTATGAAATTCGTAGGCAAATGGTTGGAACTGGAAAATATCATTCTGAATGAGCTAACCCAATCACAGAAAGACATACATGGTATGCACTCATTGATAAGTGGCTATTAGCCAAAATGCTTGAATTACCCTAGATGCCTAGAACAAATGAAACTCAAGACGGATGATCAAAATGTGAATGTTTCACGCCTTCTTTAAAAGGGGAACAAGAATACCCTTGGCAGGGAAGAGAGAGGCAAAGATTAAAACAGAGACTGAAGTAACACCCATTCAGAGCCTGCCCCACATGTGGCCCATACATATACAAATACAGAGGCGAATGCCAGCACTGGCCCATGTGCACAATGTCCGCATCCTGCCTCCACCTTTCCCCTCTGATCGTGAAAGAAGGGACAGAAATATATGTATTTTAAATGTATGCGTATGTTTTATTGTGAAATCTCCAAGCATAGAAGAATAGAGGTTATTATCAGAACGGACAAGCTTATTTTATGTATAACCTAACACATTACCCCTACTTCAAATGTTTTTGTAGTAAATCCCAGACATCGGATCATTTTTTCTGGAAGCTTGATCTCTTTTGTTTTTCAACAACGGGTCTCTCTACATGGCCCTGGCAGTCCTGGAACTCACTATGTAGATGATGCTGGCCTGGAACTCACAGAGATCTGCTTACTCTGTTTCTCAAGTGCTGGGAATAAAGACAAGTGCTACTACATCAGCTCAAAAAGTTTAAGCTTATCCACTTAGGCCAGCAAGATGACTCTTGGGTAAAAGTCATTGGTCCCAGGCCTAAAAGCCTACATGTAGGCCCACAGACTCACATTATAGAAAAAAATGAAAGAAGTTGTTCTCTGATTTCCACATGCACACTGTGGCCCATGCATAAGAGTGCAGGTGTGTGTGAATGCACACACGCACACACACACACACACACACACACACACACACACACAAACATGAAGATACGTAATATTATGTATCTCTAAAATATGATCAAATCCATAGTACTATCTAATGATATTTTCAAAGTATCAGGAATTAACCTTTTATGACCATATTTCTAATTTATGTTATATGATTAGTAAATAATTTCCAGGATCATGTATCTTTTATCATGAATGAAAACAAAGTTTTATTAGCAGAACATATATTTTTAGAGGAAAAATATTTCTAGGTTGTGATGGGCCAACTATCACATCTTAAGATTAAAACCTTCTTGTTTTTTGTTTTTTTTTTAAGCATAATCATGCATGAGCTTTTTATTGATTTAAAAACAAGATTATTCTAGACCGGATATAGATAATGACCTTTCCATAATTTAAATAAGAGTTTATATCAAACCTTGGTAAAACTCAAAGTGATCACATTTGCTTCAGGGACACTGCACACCAGTGTTTTCTTTCTTTCTTTTTTTTTTATTAACTTGAGTATTTCTTATATACATTTCGAGTGTTATTCCCTTTCCTGGTTTCCGAGCAAAAATCCCCCTCCCCCCTCCCCCCTCCCCTTCCTTATGGGTATTCCCCTCCCAACCCTCCCCGCATTGCCGCCCTCCCCCCAACAGTCTAGTTCACTGGGGGTTCAGTCTTAGCAGGACCCAGGGCTTCCCCTTCCACTGGTGCTCTTACTAGGATATTCATTGCTACCTATGAGGTCAGAGTCCAGGGTCAGTCCATGTATAGTCTTCAGGTAGGGGCTTAGTCCCTGGAAGCTCTGGTTGCTTGGCATTGTTGTACATATGGGGTCTCGAGCCCCTTCAAGCTCTTCCAGTTCTTTCTCTGATTCCTTCAACGGGGGTTCTATTCTCAGTTCAGTGGTTTGCTGCTGGCATTCGCCTCTGTATTTGCTGTATTCTGGCTGTGTCTCTCAGGAGCGATCTACATCCGGCTCCTGTCGGTCTGCACTTCTTTGCTTCATCCATATTGTCTAATTGGGTGGCTGTATATGTATGGGCCACATGTGTGGCAGGCTCTGAATGGGTGTTCCTTCAGTCTCTGTTTTAATCTTTGCCTCTCCCTTCCCTGCCAAGGGTATTCTTTTTCCTCATTTAAAGAAGGAGTGAAGCATTCACATTTTGATCATCCGTCTTGAGTTTCATTTGTTCTAGGGATCTAGGGTAATTCAAGCATTTGGGCTAATAGCCACTTATCAATGAGTACATACCATGTATGTCTTTCTGTGATTGGGTTGGCTCACTCAGGATGATATTTTCCAGTTCCAACCATTTGCCTACGAATTTCATAAACTCGTTGTTTTTGATAGCTGAGTAATATTCCATTGTGTAGATGTACCACATTTTCTGTATCCATTCCTCTGTTGAAGGACATCTGGGTTCTTTCCAGTTTCTGGCTATTATAAATAAGGCTGCGATGAACATAGTGGAGCACGTGTCTCTTTTATATGTTGAGGCATCTTTTGGGTATATGCCCAAGAGAGGTATAGCTGGATCCTCAGGCAGTTCAATGTCCAATTTTCTGAGGAACCTCCAAACTGATTTCCAGAATGGTTTTACCAGTCTGCAATCCCACCAACAATGGAGGAGTGTTCCTCTTTCTCCACATCCTCGCCAGCATCTGCTGTCACCTGAGTTTTTGATCTTAGCCATTCTCACTGGTGTGAGGTGAAATCTCAGGGTTGTTGAACATTTCTTTAGGTGTTTCTCAGCCATTTGGCATTCCTCAGCTGTGAATTCTTTGTTTAGCTCTGCACCCCATTTTTTAATAGGGTTATTTGTTTCCCTGCGGTCTAACTTCTTGAGTTCTTTGTATATTTTGGATATAAGGCCTCTATCTGTTGTAGGATTGGTAAAGATCTTTTCCCAATCTGTTGGTTGCCGTTTTGTCCTAACCACAGTGTCCTTTGCCTTACAGAAGCTTTGCAGTTTTATGAGATCCCATTTGTCGATTCTTGATCTTAGAGCGTAAGCCATTGGTGTTTTGTTCAGGAAAATTTTCCAGTGCCCATGTGTTCCAGATGCTTCCCTAGTTTTTCTTCTATTAGTTTGAGTGTGTCTGGTTTGATGTGGAGGTCCTTGATCCACTTGGACTTAAGCTTTGTACAGGGTGATAAGCATGGATCGATCTGCATTCTTCTACATGTTGACCTCCAGTTGAACCAGCACCATTTGCTGAAAATGCTATCTTTTTTCCATTGGATGGTTTTGGCTCCTTTGTCAAAAATCAAGTGACCATAGGTGTGTGGGTTCATTTCTGGGTCTTCAATTCTATTCCATTGGTCTATCTGTCTGTCTCTGTACCAATACCATGCAGTTTTTATCACTATTGCTCTGTAATACTGCTTGAGTTCAGGGATAGTGATTCCCTCTGAAGTCCTTTTGTTGTTGAGGATAGCTTTAGCTATCCTGGGTTTTTTGTTATTCCAGATGAATTTGAAAATTGTTCTGTCTAACTCTTTGAAGAATTGGATTGGTATTTTGATGGGGATTGCATTGAATCTGTAGATTGCTTTTGGTAAAATGGCCATTTTTACTATATTAATCCTGCCAATCCATGAGCATGGGAGATCTTTCCATCTTCTGAGGTCTTCTTCAATTTCTTTCTTCAGTGTCTTGAAGTTCTTATTGTACAGATCTTTTACTTGCTTGGTTAAAATCACACCGAGTTACTTTATATTATTTGGGTCTATTGTGAAGGGTGTCGTTTCCCTAATTTCTTTCTTGGCTTGTTTCTCTTTTGTGTAGAGGAAGGCAACTGATTTATTTGAGTTAATTTTATACCCAGCCACTTTGCTGAAGTTGTTTATCAGCTTTAGTAGTTCTCTGATGGAACTTTTGGGATCACTTAAATATACTATCATATCATCTGCAAATAGTGATATTTTGACCTCTTCTTTTCCGATCTGTATCCCCTTGATCTCCTTTTGTTGTCTGATTGCTCTGGCTAGAACTTCAAGAACTATATTGAATAAGTAGGGAGAGAGTGGGCAGCCTTGTCTAGTCCCTGATTTTAGTGGGATTGCTTCAAGTTTCTCTCCATTTAGTTTAATGTTAGCAACTGGTTTGCTGTATATGGCTTTTACTATGTTTAGGTATGGGCCTTGAATTCCTATTCTTTCCAGGACTTTTATCATGAAGGGGTGTTGAATTTTGTCAAATGCTTTCTCAGCATCTAATGAAATGATCATGTGGTTCTGTTCTTTCAGTTTGTTTATATAATGGATCACATTGATGGTTTTCCGAATATTAAACCATCCCTGCATGCCTGGGATGAAGCCTACTTGATCATGGTGGATGATTGTTTTGATGTGCTCTTGAATTCGGTTTGCCAGAATTTTATTGAGTATTTTTGCGTCGATATTCATAAGGGAAATTGGTCTGAAGTTCTCTTTCTTTGTTGTGTCTTTGTGTGGTTTAGGTATAAGAGTAATTGTGGCTTCGTAGAAGGTATTCTGTAGTGATCCATCTGTTTCAATTTTGTGGAATAGTTTGGATAATATTGGTATGAGGTCTTCTATGAAGGTTTGATAGAATTCTGCGCTAAACCCGTCTGGACCTGGGCTCTTTTTGGTTGGGAGACCTTTAATGACTGCTTCTATTTCCTTAGGAGTTATGGGGTTGTTTAACTGGTTTATCTGTTCCTGATTTAACTTCGATACCTGGTATTTGTCTAGGAAATTGTCCATTTCCTGAAGATTTTCAAGTTTTGTTGAATATAGGTTTTTATAGTAAGATCTGATGATCTTTTGAATTTCCTCTGAATCTGTAGTTATGTCTCCCTTTTCATGATTTTGTTAATTTGGACACACTCTCTGTGTCCTCTCATTAGTCTGGATAAGGGTTTATCTATCTTGTTGATTTTCTCAAAGAACAAACTTTTGGTTCTGTTGATTCTTTCTATGGTCCTTTTTGTTTCTACTTGGTTGATTTCAGCTCTGAGTTTGATTATTTCCTGCCTTCTACTCCTCCTGGGTGTATTTGCTTCTTTTTGTTCTAGAGCTTTTAGGTGTGCTGTCACGCTGCTGACATATGCTCTTTCCCGTTTCTTTCTGCAGGCACTCAGCGCTATGAGTTTTCCTCTTAGCACAGCTTTCATTGTGTCCCATAAGTTTGGGTATGTTGTACCTTCATTTTCATTAAATTCTAAAAAGTTTTTAATTTCTTTCTTTATTTCTTCCTTGACCAGGTTATCATTGAGTAGAGCATTGTTCAATTTCCACGTATATGTGGGCATTCTTCCTATATTGTTATTGAAGACCAGTTTTAGGCCGTGGTGGTCCGATAGCACGCATGGGATTATTTCTATCTTTCTGTACCTGTTGAGGCCCGTTTTTTGACCAATTATATGGTCAATTTTGGAGAAAGTACTATGCGGAGCTGAGAAGAAGGTATATCCTTTTGCTTTAGGATAGAATGTTCTATAAATATCCGTTAAGTCCATTTGGCTCATGACTTCTCTTAGTCTGTCGACATCACTGTTTAATTTCTGTTTCCATGATCTGTCCATTGATGAGAGTGGGGTGTTGAAATCTCCCACTATTATTGTGTGAGGTGCAATGTGTGTTTTGAGCTTTAGTAAGGTTTCTTTTACGTATGTAGGTGTCCTTGTATTTGTGGCATAGATATTTAGGATTGAGAGTTCATCTTGGTAGATTTTTCCTTTGATGAATATGAAGTGTCCTTCCTTATCTTTTTTGATGACTTTTAGTTGAAAATTGATTTTATTTGATATTAGAATGGCTACTCCAGCTTGCTTCTTCTGACCATTTGCTTGGAAAGTTGTTTTCCAGCCTTTCACTCTGAGGTAGTGTCTGTCTTTGTCTCTGAGGTGTGTTTCCTGTAGGAAGCAGAATGCAGGGTCCTCGTTGCGTATCCAATTTGTTAATCTATTTCTTTTTATTGGGGAGTTGAGGCCATTGATGTTGAGAGATATTAAGGAACAGTGATTATTGCTTCCCGTTATATTCATATTTGGATGTGAGGTTATGTTTGTGTGCTTTCATTCTCTTTGTTTTGTTGCCAAGATGATTAGTTTCTTGCTTCTTCTAGGGTATAGCTTGCGTCCTTATGTTGGGCTTTACCCTTTATTATCCTTTGTAGTGCTGGATTTGTAGAAAGATATTGTGTAAATTTGGTTTTGTCATGGAATATCTTGGTTTCTCCATCTATGTTAATTGAGAGTTTTGCAGGATACAGTAACCTGGGCTGGCATTTTTGTTCTCTTAGGGTCTGTATGACATCTGTCCAGGATCTTCTGGCCTTCATAGTTTCTGGCGAAAAGTCTGGTGTGATTCTGATAGGTCTGCCTTTATATGTTACTTGACCTTTTTCCCTTACTGCTTTTAATATTCTTTCTTTATTTTGTGAGTTTGGTGTTTTGACAATTATGTGACGGGAGGTGTTTCTTTTCTGGTCCAATCTATTTGGAGTTCTGTAGGCTTCTTGTATGTCTATGGGTATCCCTTTTTTTAGGTTAGGGAAGTTTTCTTCTATGATTTTGTTGAAGATATTTACTGGTCCTTTGAGCTGGGAGTCTTCACTCTCTTCTATACCTATTATCCTTAGATTTGATCTTCTCATTGAGTCCTGGATTTCCTGTATGTTTTGGACCAGGCGCTTTTTCCGCTTTACATTATCTTTGACAGTTGAGTCAATGATTTCTATGGAATCTTCTGCTCCTGAGATTCTCTCTTCCATCTCTTGTATTCTGTTGGTGAAGCTTGTATCTACAGCTCCTTGTCTCTTCTTTCGATTTTCTATATCCAGGGTTGTTTCCATGTGTTCTTTCTTGATTGCTTCTATTTCCATTTTTAATTCCTTCAACTGTTTGATTGTGTTTTCCTGGAATTCTGTCAGGGATTTTTGTGACTCCTCTCTATGGGCTTCTACTTGTTTATTTATGATTTCCTGGAATTCTTTCAGGCATTTTTGTGATTCCTCTCTGTAGGCTTCTACTTGTTCTCTAAGGGAGTTCTTCACGTCTTTCTTGAAGTCCTCCAGCATCATGATCAAATACGATTTTGAAACTAGATCTTGCTTTTCTGGTGTGTTTGGATATTCCATGTTTGTTTTGGTGGGAGAATTGGGCTCTGATGATGCCATGTAGTCTTGGTTTCTGTTGCTTGGGTTCCTGTGCTTGCCTCTCGCCATCAGATTATCTCTAGTGTTACTTTGTTCTGCTATTTCTGACAGTGGCTAGACTGTCCTATAAGCATGTATGTCAGGAGTGCTGTAGACCTGTTTTCCTGTTTTCTTTCAGCCAGTTATGGGGACAGAGTGTTCTGCTTTCGTGCGTGTAGTTTTTCCTCTGTACAGGTCTTCAGCTGTTCCTGTGGGCCTGTGTCTTGAGTTCACCAGGCAGCTTTCTTGCAGCAGAAAAGTTGGTCTTACCTGTGGTCCCGAGGCTCAAGTTCACTCGCAGCAACTAGGAAGATCTGCGCCGCCGTTTCCGGGAGCTTCAGTGCACCAGGGTTCAGATGGCGTTTGGTGTTTTCCTCTGGCGTCCCAGATGTGTATGCAGAGAGCAGTCTCTTCTGGTTTCCCAGGCTTGTCTGCCTCTCTGAAGGTTTAGCTCTCCCTCCCACGGGATTTGGGTGCAGAGAACTGTTTATCCGGTCTGTTTCCTTCAGGTTCCGGCGGTGTCTCAGGCAGGGGTCCTGCCGCTCCTGGGCCCTCCCCCACGGGAGCCCAGAGGCCTTATACAGTTTCCTCTTGGGCCAGGGATGTGGGCAGTGGTGGGCAGTGTTGGTGGTCTCTTCCGCTCTGCAGCCTCAGGAGTGCCCACCTGACCAGGTGGTTGGGTCTTTTGCTGAAGTTCTTTATCAGCTGTAGGAGTACTCCGGTGGAATTTCGTGAGTCACTTTAGTAGAATGCAATAGCATCTGCAAATAGTGATATATTGATGTCTTTTCAAATTTGTATACCTTTAACCTCTTTTTGTTGTCTGATTGCCCTGGCTAGTACTTCAAGTACTATAGTGAATAGGTAGGGAGAGCGTGGGCAGCCTTATCTAGTCCCTGATTCAAGTGGGATTGCTTCAAGTTTCTCTCCATTTAGCTTCATGTTGGCTACTGGTTTTCTGTTTATTGCTTTTACTATTTTTAGGTATGGGCCTTGAATTTCTGATCTTTCCAATAGGACATAACCACAACCAACAGATTGGGAAAAGATCTTTACCAATCCTACATCTGATCGAGGGCTAATATCCAATATATATAAAGAACTCAAGAAGTTAGATTTCAGAGAATCAAATAACCCTTTTAAAAAATGGGGTACAGAGCTAAACAAAGAATTGTCAGCTGAGGAATATCAAATGCCTGAGAAACACCTAAAGAATGTTCAACATCCTTAGTCATCAGGGAAATGCATATCAAAAGAACCCTGATATTTCACCTCACAACAGTCAGAATGGCTAAGATAAAAAAACTCAGGTGGCAACAGATGCTGGTGAGGATGTGGTGAAAGAGGAACAGTCCTCCATTGTTGGTTGGATACAACCTCTCTGGAAATCAATCAGGAGGTTCCTCAGAAAATTGGACATATTACTACCTGAGGACTCAGCTATACCACTCCTGGGCATAAACCTGAAAGATGCCCCAACATATAACAAAGACACGTGCTCCACTATGTTCATAGTAGCCTTATTTATAATAGCCAGAAGCTGGAAAGAACCCAGATGTCCTTCAACAGAGGAATGGATACAGAAAATGTGGTCCATTTACACAATAGATACTATCCAGCTATTAAAAACAATGACTTCATTAAATTCTTAGGCAAATGGATGGAACTAGAAAATATCATTTTGAGTGAAGTAACCCAATCACAAAAGAACACACATGGTATGCACTTACTGATAAGCAGATATCAGTCTAAAAGCTCGGATTACCCAAAATACAATTCACAAACCACATGAAGCTGAAGGAGAAGGAAGACTAAAGTATGGATGCTTCAGACCTTCTTAGAACGGGAAACAAAAATACTCTCAGGAGGATATATGGAGAGAACATCTGGAGCAGAGACTGGAGGAAAGGCTATCCAGAGACTACCACACCTGGGAGATGTATCCCATATACAGATACCAAACCCAGACTATATTGTGTAAGCCAAGAAGTGCATGCTGACCGGAGCCTGATATAGCTGTCTCCTGAGAGTCTCTGCCAGAGCCTGACAAATACAGAGGTGGATGCTCACAGCCAACCATTGGACTGAGCATGGGGACCCAATGGAGGAGTTAGATAAAGGACGGAAGTAGCTGAAGGGGTTTGCAACCCCATAGGAAGAACAACAACATCGACCAACCAGACCCCCCAGAGCTCCCAGGGACTACTCCACCATCCCAATAGTACACAGGCATGGACCTGTGGCTCCATCCACATATGTAGCAGAGGATGGTCTGGTTGGGCATCAATGGAAGGAGAGGTTGATGCCCCATTGTAGGAGAATGTCAGGGCGGGGAGGTGGGAGGGAGTGGGTGGGTAGGTGGGGGACCACCCTCATAGAAGTGGGGGAGGAGGGATGGTAGAGCAGGTTTCTGGAGGGGAAACCTGGAAAGGTGATAACATTTAAAATGTAAATAAAAAATATCCAATAAAAGAAAAAAATGCTAATAAAAAAAAGAAGAAAGTCCTAGTCATACCTTACTGTCATCTCCCTTTGGAGAACTGGACATAATACTTTACATTTGATCCAAAAGTTAGGTTTCTTCGAAAGATGTTGCTTTTCCTTTTTTGCATCTAAATACAAGTTACTTTTGTACTTCACACTAGAATAGAAAAATGATTCATTTTACAACATGAAAAATATGCTAGGCAAGAAAAAGATCTTAGAGATAAGCCACAATTCGACACCAAGCCAAAGCCTCACAGGAAGCTATTACTCTGTGGAGAGTAATGTGCCCTCAGTGCTGAACGCAGCACTCGATGAGCTTAGCAGCATCATAAACAACAAAACCCAAGTTCAAATCACTCATGTGAACTTGTAATTGAATTTTTCACAAGGTGATTTAATGCACTAAGTAGAGATAAAGGTAACAATGTTTCAAATATAACAGCTACCGAAACATTTAGTAGAGTATGAGCATTAATAGTGTCTTCCCTCAGGGGTTTTGAGAGCAAAATTCCTCATCCATCCAACTTAGCAGTGAGACAAATAGTAAGAAACCAAGCTTAGGAGGCGTGGACAGCCAGGGAACTGCAGGACAATGCTCTTCATGTTAGATGAAAAACTAAACTAGACTGCTGAAAGCTTTAGTGTGGGTCTCACGTGTGAAAGAGTGCAAGGCTAAAGCTTAAGAAAAACAGCTGTGAACTCCAACTTGAAAGGCTGAGCAAGCCACTAATTTCAAATTTGGGCCTTTCCTTTCCTCTTCCTTTTCTTCCTTCTTCCCTCCCTTCCTCTTTCCCTCCCTCTGTCCCTCGGTCCCTCCCTCCCTTCTTCCCCTTCTTTCTTTCTTTCTTTCTTTCTTTCTTTCTTTCTTTCTTTCTTTCTTTCTTTCTTTCTTCCTTCCTTCCTTCCTTCCTTCCTTTCTTTCTTCCTTCCTTCCTTTCTTCCTTTCTTTCTCTTTTTCCAAGTCAGAGCTTCTGTGTAATAGTTCTGACTGTCATGTCTCTGTAGACCAGGCTGGCCTTGAGCTTATAGAGATCTGCCTGCCTCTGCCTCTGGAGTGCTGGGATTAAAGGCGTGCTCCACCACACCTGACTTGGGCATTTCCTTTTTTATTACAGTGTATTTGAACACACAGTATATGTACCTCAGCATCAGGCTGGCCAAGGATGTCATAAATTTACAAACGTGCGAACTTCTTATATTTAAATTGGAGACCACAGTGCTGTAAGGTTTATGCATAGTCAGTTTATGTAAAACACTTTTAGATGTTTCAGTGTCTAAGCTCAGTTTTTGTCATTGCCCTGAAACAAGCACACAGGTTTCTTTCACTGCTTGTTCTCCACATGCCAGAGAAATACTTGGTGAGACTGACACCCTTGGTGCTTTCTAGTGGACCCTCGAGGCTTCCAAGGAGGTGAGGGGTGTGTGTGTGTGTGTGTGTGTGTGTGTGCAATGACATATTGTTAGGGTATGTTAGGTGTCCTTTCTCCTCTTGTTTCTCCCCCGACCCATCTTTGCCTCTTCTTTCTTCTCTCTACCTTCAGTAATACTCAATTCAATTCTTACCTACTTTCCTTCTACTTAGAGTGTTTCCAAATACAGCCAGCAGATGGAGCAATTTACTTTATTTCTACGTTTATCCCAACTAAAACAGCATTATATTATCCAATCTCTCCTCTTTTCCCCTCTATAAATAATATGTGTATTTATAATATATATTGCAAATATAAATAGAACTAATATATATATAAATTTAAGTGTATTTTTCAATGCTTTCATACATCTGGAAACAATATGTTATCCCCTCCCCCTTTTTTGTTTTAGAAAAGTAGTGTTATTTGCCAAGAGCTTACTTCAAAATTGTGTTTTATTGGCTTTATAGACCCAGAAAGAAAGTCTTAGTTCTTTTGCATTCAGCTTCTATGCAATTCATAACCACACGGCCTGCTCTGCAGTGCTGCAAAACACAAAAATGCTTACCTATAATTTTGAGATCCCGTAACAACAAATTTGAAAATTCTGACTTGGGTAATGGACTCCAACAGAGCTTTCAAGTTGAAGTTTATTTATGGAGCCATTTCAGCTATTAGAAGATCCACCTGAGCTCTTGTCAATAGAGGATGGTTTCCTGGAGGAGATAACTAATAACTTTATAGAATTTGAAATGTAATAGAATGTTATTGTCCCCTGGAGGTCACACTTGCCAACCAAAGGGTAATAACTTTTATTACAAGCCCAAATAGTCTATAAATGTTTGATTAAAGCCTTAAAACTCACAGTTATTAATTTCCCACCCCTTTTTTGATTTCTGGCCGTCACACCGAGATGGCTGAAGTATTCCAAGAAACCTGGCGGAAATGTGATTGGTTTCAATTTATCATCTGTAATATTTCCTGCCAGGATTATCTGAATACGTGTGGATTTTAGTAAGAATCGTCTCAGGAAATTTCATTATGATCTTAAATGCTAGGCTCAGCATCTAAGTTCTGCCTTAATCACTCCCTCTTCCAACATGTTCTTACTGTAGCTTAACCAGCTTTAAAAGGCAGCAGGTGAAGTGAGGAGGGAAGACATTCCATTTTCTGGCTGTCTCAGTCGATTCAGAAGCGTTTATGAAGCATCTGTCTGTGCGGGGCTCTGGCGTGGTGCTGAGCTGATTGAGCTGAGAAAGACATAGACCATGTCCTTGAGGCTGAAAAGCTGCCCATCATTGACTCTAGGGAGACGTGTTCTTATTTCTTCACTGTGGGCAAAGTTACCATCAAGCAGGTGGCACAGATAGGAGAAGGCCGAATCCTTTCTATCACAGGATATGGATAAAAATTTCACATACTTAGACTGCTGGGAAATACAGTTCAAATTCCTGGGAAATCAGAATTATGAAATACGTAAGAAACAAAATTTAGTTTTGACTTTCAAGTTAACATTGTAACTAAGGAAATATTGCAAAATCGAAGTCCCTTCAGGGCTCAATTTAATGGGATGGAGAAGAGAATTTGAAAAGGTAATAAAACAGATTCTCACACAAAAGCTGCTCAGCTTTTGCATCTGAATAACACTGAGCATCTTTTCCCTTCCTGACCTATAAAAGGGAGCCTTGGTGCTCCTTTTTTCTTAGCATAATTCCTATGCATAATAACATGTGCATAGGTCACATGTTACTAATATATGTATTACATGTTAATATAATAATATATACTATTATATATACCAATAACATACTATATTATAGGTCAATAACACATATAAAAATCATAAAGAGTTTCTGTAGGACATACAAACCTAAAGGACTTGTTCTAGGTTCTTCTGTTATAGGAATCCAGAACCCACTCAGATGGTTCAAGAAACGAGGGAGTTACTTATAAAAGAGAGGGAACTAGATAGATATCAAATATAGGGACAATATTGTCAGAACCTGGTTTTGTCTTCTTGTGTAACTGTGGTATTACATTCTGCCTTTCTGTGGGAATGTCTGGATGCTGCCAGTACACCAGCCAGAGAAGACAGGGCAAAGTCTGGAACGGGGAGTCCACAGCAGTCCCTATGTTTCCCTTTGGAGGTGAGAACCCTGCTGCATGACAGACCAGAAGGAGAAGGTGGGGTCTGGGATGGATGCTGTGGTTCCAAGGTCTCCCTCTTGGAAGTTAGGAGTGAGTGTCCATGGTCCAGGTTTCTCCTGAGGGTGTCAGACTGTACAGCAGGCTGGAAGGGGAAAGGAGAACCTTGGACAGGCAGGATCTGCTCTGATGGCAAGCTGGTGCTGAGTGCTGGAGGTGGGAGAAGAAAGAAATCCTTCTTTAGGAGTCTTAGTGTCTTTTAGGTAAAAGCCTTTCCCACGGTGATGTCTAAGGAAACAGCTCTCTGAGATGATCTTAGCTTGTTTCTATTTCTTTATTGGAGGTAGATGTGAACACATACACTTTATTTGGGGTGAAGCAGGGATTTGATACTTTTTTGGGGAAGGGCATGAGAATATCCAGGAAGGAGAGGTCATTGGCTGAAGGCTAAGGCTGTCTAGATACCTTATTAGCATGGAACTGATGCTCCAGGTGCTACGCTACATGACTGAGTGCCTACGGTCCTCTCAGCTGGCGCTTGTGGTCACATGTTCCAGAGCAGGCTTTAGAGGCTGGGAGGAGGTAGCTCCTATCAGCTCAGACCTCTGAGCTTCCCAGGGTTTGAGCACACCCCATCTCACCAGTTCTTATGTCTGTCTGGAAGCGTGGTCCCCTATGCCCTACATCTAACTTGCTATTAACAAGATAGCTAAGAAGAACGTGGTGCACTAAGGCCTTGAGGTCATAGTCATGGGGTATGGTGAAGTCCTGTGGCCATCTGTGAATCATAGGACAAAGACCGATAAAACCTTTAACAGAACTAACAACAACAAGTTGACACCTTTGCGTCTGGCTTTCAAAGCACTCAGTTGGCCCAATGCCTACCAAGAGTTTACAAGGTGTCAGCTCTTGTCTTATACTATTTTTCTGCCACAACACATTTCTTGTCACAATTATTATATGTGGATCAGTGTTACCTCCAGTGTACAGACGAACTGAAAAGTAAAATAACACATTTGATTCCACAAGGCATGTTGTTGTGATGCCCAAAGTTAACCTGTAAGCCCTACCTTCCCAGGAACCAGATAACTTCCTGGAATGCTAGAAATTGTAGTTCTTGAAAAATAACAAAGCATCATGGGAAAGTAAGATGGCCTGTAAGTTTGTCCTTTAATACGTGGCAGCTAAGCAATTCTAGGGAATGGTACTGACCAAAGTTCATCTCTTGGTCAGTATTTAATATTTAATAAAGCTTGCTTTAAATTTGGCCCCAAATGGTGGAACTGACTTTTGTCCACCAAATTCCAGGATTAACAGTAGTATGGCCAGCACTGGATCCCAGCTGAGTCTAGTCTCCCTTTCTACCAACTGCATGATGCCTCTTTGAACAGTAGCACCCTTGACTTCAGGTTGGAGGGGTGAAATGGGCAGTGAAGCTCATTATTTGCTTCTGTGAAAAACCTCAGCCACATGGAAGTCAAAGTTATAATGATAATGATGGGGTCTTGAGTTGGGGTGGAGGTTATAAGAACGATATAAATAACAGAGTTCAGGTTGCCAGTTTGTTTATGTCACTGAGGCCTTGCACATGCTAGGCAAGTACTCTACCACTGAGCTACACCCCCAACCCTCTTTGCTATCTTTTGATATTGAGACAGGGTCTTCATAAGTGTCCCTGCTGGCTTTGAACTCTTAAACTTAAGATCTTACCTGCCTCAGCCTCCCAGAAGTTGGATTTAGTGGTTTGTTTGTTTGTTTATTTATTAACTGAGAAGGCAGTTTTGATACCAGACTGCTCTGGATCACCTGGGCCTCAAGGATACTCCTAATCCTCTCTTATCAATTTCTTGAGTCCCAAGACCGTAGACTTCCTGTGATCTAGCTTCTAGCAACCACATCTTTCACCCTAGAAGCTAGGGGGACAGTGTGATAGGAAAATGAACCAGAAGAAAGCACAGGATATGCTATAGAAAAAAAATAGGGTGAGAAAAGTTCTCAGGTGATGGATTGGGTCGTAAACATTGGGTTATCTTTGAAAATAATCTTTCAAACAAGGATGGGAGCCAGGAAAGAACCTGGCTTGCCCCTGCCTCATTGCTGAGTTTTGACAAAAAAACAGCACATGAGACAGATGTGTGAGAAGGAGGCCCACAGAAGCTGAAACTTGTTCCTACGTGGAGGATGAAGCTCAAGAGAGCAAAGAAGAGTCAAAGCTGCAAGACTCTGCCAGGGCTTAAAGCCCAGGACTATTATTAGAGCCACAGACCCAGCTGGAGAGCTCGTGCTTCTTAAGAAGTACAAAAGCTCTAGGAGGATGCCCTGGACCCTTTTGTGAGGAAGCCAATGCCAAGTGCCCACAAGCTGTCAAATTCTTCCATGAGGAAAGGCTGGCATGACATTTCTACCCGTCCCAGAACACTGACAAGAATGGACACTATTGAATATCAGCACCTGTGGTTGTTGACTGTAGGTTTCAAGTAGGGAGAGGCAAGGCGTTCTCCTCAGGTTGACACTATACATGGCTTGAGAAGATGGCCTTTGAAGATCTATAATCATTTCTGCCCCCTGTAGGAGACTGAGTGCTTTAAAGCTGTTCCTTAATGTTTGGCTTGCACACTCATCCCCGTGGAGGGGAGCGTAAGTGTTTGAAGATACCTGTTGTGCACTTTGCTGAGAACGCAAAGGTTCTTGTAGGTAGCTGAGAACTTGAAGACTGGTGTTTGGGAGAGCACAAAGCTGATGATCTTCAGAGACTCTCTCTATAGCCCCACAGCCTCTTTCCCAGCAGAAGCAAGTGCGTTTTTACAGCCTGGTCTGTGTGTAGCTTTTGGCTATTTCTGGTATGTTCACTGGGGTTGGGAGCATGGGACAGGGATTAAAGATGGGTAAGAGCTTTTAGTAAAATTGGGGGATTACTGGGGAGACTATAAAAAAGGAAAGAATGATTAACTGATGACTTGGTTCTCTCTGTTCAGGATGCTTTTTATCTATCTAAAAAATATCAAGGGTACCATGAACCCTCATTTAAATTGCAAGAGATGGATCCAAATCCTGTGATTGTTGAAACTGCAGCCAAGGTGCTCCCTACCTGATCTTAATGTGGGCCACAAAGGACAAAGCCAGTTCTTAGGTTACCAAGGCTGCCACTGTGGAGATGAATCCTGACTGTCCTTTGTAGGTGAGTATCTTCAGGCACAGCATCCTGCCTTAGTGGTCTCATGCTTGAAACTAGGAATAAAAAGACTCCCCCATCCCCAGTTCTGAAGTTTTAAATAGTATGCTCATCAAGACACAGGCCCAAGTGTTGTGGGAGTGTTTGGGAGGGTCAGAGGTAGAGCAAGAGGGCTGCACTCTTAGGATAGAAACTCTTGCAGCCTCTGGTGTTTGGTTTTGGAATCAATAGTGGCAGAGTTCAGTCATGGACAGCAGAGATTTCACTGAGTCAATTTGAAAGTTGAGTGGCTTCAAAAATCCTGGCATCATATTAACCTCCATCTTGAGCAATGTCTACTTTTGCATTTAGAGTTCATTGGACAATCTTTTTGGACCTATGCTACATGTCTGTGAAGCTTAAATGTGGACTTCATAACATACTATCAGTGTTTTGTCTTTGCAAACCATAGATTTCCTTCCTAAAACCATTGTAAGGATACAGGACACAGAAGCCATGAGTTCACGGGAGGATATGTGTACAGACAGCAGAGCGTTCTCTGGAGCGCCTCCTCTCCTGTTTAGATTAAATAAACCCAATGCCTACCTAGTGCTCACTCAACGTATTCAGAATACTGAGTGAATTATTTTTGTTGTTTATTTTTGTGACAGGGTCTCTTATGTACTGCTGTCCTGAAACTCTGTCTACAAAGACCAGGCTGCCCTCAAACAGGGAGTACTTTCATCAAGGACAGTGACTGTGAAAGATTACATATGCCACTTGTCAGGGATGTCTGTAGCCCATTTTTCTAAAATATTAATGAAATGATGCATTCCTTTAAAAAAGTGAGGAGCTTAATAGTGGGTAAAGATTCTTTAGGCTATGTCCCCGAACTTAATTTTTTCCCCTCTGCTTTTAGAGGTCCTCCTGAACTTTATTTATATATCTACATGTGCTTATAGAAATTGTTAGAAATATACAGTGTTCTTTTGCATATTCTCAAAGTATTTGCATAAATATTATAGTGTTTGTTTTCCCTCTGACCTAGTATATCTTGTGATCCCAGCACTTCGGAGTTGGAAGCAGGAAGTCCCAGCTATATAGTGAATTTCAGATCAGACTTGGTTTTACACACACACACACACACACACACACACACACACACACACACACACACACACACAAATATAATTAAAATATTTTTACAAATGTGGAAATGAACTGATGACAGCCCGTTATATAGATCAGTGTCTCACTCAGTCATTGGAAGAGAGGCTTCCTCCTGCGGCAGATGGGAACAAACACAGAGATCCACAGCCAGACACTGTGCAAGAGTGAGAGACCTTGGAACACTCAGTCCTGAAAGTGATGTCTTCATCAAATCCCTCCCTTCAGGACTCCATGAACTCTGTGGAAAAGGAGGTGGAAAGAGTGGAAGAGCAGGAGGGGAAACAAGACCTTCTACATGACAGGACTAGCACATATATGAATTCCCAGAGACAGTGGCAGCATGCACAGGGCATACAAGGGTCTGCCCCTGACCTATGAGGTCCTAGAGCTGAAAGGAGAAGTGGACACATGCCCAGATCCTTAACCACAAAACTATCCAATGGATAGCCACTTGCAAATGAAACATTAGTTTTCTCCAAGGGAGTCTCTCTGAGGGAAACAAACCACTCTTCAGGGTAGGCCCCAGTCTCTGTAGTAGATGCCCAATACAAAGTCAACTCATTGTCATATTTGGAGGTTCTTTGTCTCATAACATTACATCAGCGCACTTTCTATTTTTTAAATTTTTTTTCATATTTTTCCCCATCTTTATTAAATTGGATATTTCTTATTTACATTTCAATTGTTATTACTTTTCCTGGTTTCCAGGCCAACATCCTCCTAGCCCCTCCCCCTCTCTGTATATATGGGTGTTATCCTCCCAATCCTTCCACCATTGCTGCCTTCCCCCCAACAATCACGTTCACTGGGGGTCCAGCCTTGGCAGGACCAAGGGCTTCCCCGTCCACTGGTGATCTTGCTAACCTATTCTCTGCTACCTATGCAGTTGGAGCCCAGGGTCAGTCCATGTATAGTCTTTGGGTAGTGGCTTAGTCCCTGGAAGCTCTGGTTGGTTGTCATTGCTGTTCATACGGGGTCTCAAGCCCCTTCAAGCTTTCCAGTCCTTTCTCTGATTCCTTCAATGGAGGTCCCATTCTTAGTTCAGTGGTTTGCTGCTGGCATTCGCCTATGTATTTGCTGTATTCTGGCTGTGTCTCTCAGGAGAGATCTACATCTGGTTCCTGTCAGCCTTCACTTCTTTGCTTCATCCATCTTATCTAGTTTGGTGGCTGTATATGTGTGGGCCACATGTGGGGCAGGCTCTGAATGGGTGTTCCTTCTGCCTCTGTTCTACATTTTGCCTCCCTATTCCCTGCCAAGGGTATTCTTGTTCCCCTTTTAAAGAAGGAGTGAAGCATTGCCATTTTGGTCATCCTTCTTGAGTTTCATGTGTTCTGTGCATCTGGGATAATTCGATCATTTGGGCTAATAGCTACTTATCAATGACTGCATACCATGTGTGTTTTTCTGTGATTGGGTTACCTCACTCAGGATGGTATTTTCTAGTTCCATCCATTTACCTATGAATTTCATAAAGGCATTGCTTTTTGATAGCTGAGTAGTATTCCACTGTATAGATATACCACATTTTCTGTATCCATTTCTCTGTTGAAGGGCATCTGGGTTCTTTCCAGCTCCTGGCTATTATAAATAATGTTGTTATAAACACAGTGGAGCATGTGTCTTTGTTATATGTTGGGGCATCTTTTGGGTATATGCCCAAGAGAGGTATAGCTGGGTCCTCAGGTCGTTCAATGTCCAATTTTCTGAAAACCTCCAGACTGATATCCAGAATGGTTGTATCAGTCTGCAATCCCACCAACAATGGAGGAGTGTTCCTCTTTCTCCACATCCTTGCCAACATCTGCTGTGGCTGGAGTTTTTGTTCCTAGCCATTTTGACTGGTGTGAGGTGGAATCTCAGGGTTCTTTTGATTTGCATTTCCCTCATGACTAAAGATGTTGAACATTTCTTTAGGTGCTTCTCAGCCATTCGGTATTCCTCATCTGTGAATTCTTTTTTTAGCTCTGAACTCCACTTTTTTAACAGGGTTATTTGTCTCCCTGCAGTCTAACTTTGGAGTTCTTTGTATATTTTGGATATAAGCCCTCTATCAGTTGTAGGATTGGTAAAGATCTTTTTCCAATCTGTTAGTTGCCATTTTGTCCTAATAACAGTGTCCTTTGCCTTACAGAAGCTTTGCAGTTTTATGGGATCCCATTTGTCGATTCTTGATCTTAGAGCATAAGTCATTGGTGTTTTGTTCAGGAAGTTTTCTCCAGTGCCCATGTGTTCGAGATTCTTCTCCAGTTTTTCTTCTATTAGTTTAAGTGCGTCTGGTTTGATATGGAGGTCCTTGATCCACTTGGACTTAAGCTTTGTACAGGGTGATAAGAATGGATTGATCTGCATTCTTCTACATGCTGACCTCCAGTTGCACTAGCACCATTTGCTGAAAATGCTATCTTTTTTCCATTGGATGGTTTTGGCTCCTTTGTCAAAAATCAAGTGACCATAGGTGTGTGGATTCATTTCTGGGTCTTCAATTCTATTCCACTGGTCTATCTGCCTGTCTCTGTACCGATACCATACAGTTTTTATCACTATTGCTCTGTAATATTGCTTGAGTTCAGGGATAGTGATTCCCCCTGAAGTCCTTTTATTGTTGAGGATAGTTTTAGCTATCCTGGCTTTTTTGTTATTCCAGATGAATTTGCAAATTGTTCTGTCTAACTCTATGAAGAATTGGATTGGAATTTTGATGGGGATTGCATTGAATCTGTAGATTGCTTTTGGCAAAATGGCCATTTTTACTATATTAATCTTGCCAATCCATGAGCGTGGCAGATCTTTCCATCTTCTGAGATCTTCTTCAATTTCTTTCTTCAGAGGTTTGAAGTTCTTATCATACAGATCTTTCACTTGCTTGGTTAAAGTCACACCGAGGTACTTTATATTATTTGGGACTATTATGAAGGGTGTCGTTTCCGTAATTTCTTTCTCGGCTTGTTTCTCTTTTTTGTAGAGGAAGGTTACTGATTTATTTGAGTTAATTTTATACCCAGCCACTTTGCTGAAGGTGTTTATCAGGTTTAGTAGTTCTCTGGTGGAACTTTTGGGATCACTTAAATATACTATCATATCATCTGCAAATAGTGATATTTTGTCTTCTTCCTTTCCAATCTGTATCCCTTTGATCTCCTTTTGTTGTCTGATTGCTCTGGCTAGAACTTTGAGAATTATATTGAATAAGTAGGGAGAGATTGGGCAGCCTTGTCTAGTCCCTGATTTTAGTGGGATTGCTTCAAGTTTCTCTCCATTTAGTTTAATGTTAACTACTGGTTTGCTGTATATGGCTTTTACTATGTTTAGGTATGGGCCTTGAATTCCTATTCTTTCCAGGACTTTTATCATGAAGGGGTGTTGAATTTTGTCAAATGATTTCTCAGCATCTAATGAAATGATCATGTGGTCTTTATCTTTCAGTTTGTTTATATAGTGGATTATGTTGATGGTTTTCCGTATATTAAACCATCCCTGCATCCCTGGAATGAAGCCTACTTGATCATGATGGATGATTTTTTGATGTACTCTTGGATTCAGTTTGCAAGAATTTTATTGAGTTTTTGCGTCAATATTCATAAGGGAAATTGGTCTGAAGTTCTCTTTTTTTGTTGGGTCTTTGTATGGTTCAGCTATAAGAGTAATTGTGGCTTCATAGAAGGAATTCCGTAGCACTCCGTCTGTTTCAATTTTGTGGAATAGTTTGGATAGTATTGGTATGAGGTCTTCTGTGAAGGTCTGATAGAATTCTGCACTGAACCCATCTGGACCTGGGCTCTTTTTGGTTGGGAGACTTTAATGACTGCTTATATTTCGTTAGGAATTATGGGGTTGTTTAAATGGTTTATTTTTTCCTGATTTAACTTCGGTACCTGTTATCTGTCTAGGAAATTGTCCATTTCCTCCAGATTTTCAAGTTTTGTTGAATATAGGCTTTTGTAGTCGGATCTGATGTTTTTTTGAATTTCCCCTCACTCTGTTGTTATGTCTCCCTTTTCATTTCTGATTTTGTTAATTTGGACACACTCTCTGTGTCCTTTGGTTAGTCTGGCTAAGGGTTTATCTGTCTTCTTGATTTTCTCAAAGAACCAGCTTTTGGTTCTGTTGATTCTTTGTATGGTCCTTTTTGTTTCTACTTGGTTGATTTCAGCTCTGAGTTTGATTATTTCCTGCCTTCTACTCCTCCTGGGTATATTTGCTTCTTTTTGCTCTAGAGCTTTCAGGTGTGCTGTCAAGCTGCTGACATATTCTCTCTCCTGTTTCTTTTTGCAGGCACTCAGAGGCATGAGTTTTGCTCTTAGCACAGCTTTCATTGTGTCCCATAAGTTTGGGTACCTTCATTTTCATTAAATTCTAAGAAGTCTTTAATTTCTTTCTTTATTTCTTCCTTGACCAGGTTATCATTGAGTAGAGCATTGTTCAACTTCCATGTATATGTGGGCATTCTTCCCTTATTGTTATTGAAGACCAGCTTTAGCCCGTGGTGGTCTGATAGCACGCATGGGATTATTTCTATCTTTCTGTACCTGTTGAGGCCCGTTTTGTGCCTGAATAAATGGTTAATTTTGGAGAAAGTTCCATGAGGTGGTGAGAAGATGGTATATCCTTTTGTTTCAGGATAGAATGTTCTATAAATATCTGTTAAGTCCATTTGGTTCATAACTTCTGTTAGTCTGTCTATGTCTGTTTAATTTCTGTTTCCATGATCTGTCCATTGATGAGAAAGGGGTGTTGAAATCTCCTACTTTTATTGTGTGAGGTGCAATGTGTGTTTTGAGCTTCAGTAAGGTTTCTTTTATATATGTAGGTGCCCTTGTATTTGGAGCATAGATGTTTAGGATTGAGAGTTCATCCTGGTGGATTTTTCCTTTGATGAATATGAAGTGTCCTTCCTTATCTTTTTTGATGAGTTTGGTTGAAAATCGATATTATTAGATATTAGAATGGCTACTCCAGCTTGCTTCTTCAGACCATTTGCTTAGAAAGTTGTTTTCCAGCCTTTTACTCTGAGGTAGTGTCTGACTTTGTCTGTGAGGTGTGTTTCCTGTAGGCAGCAAAATGCAGGGTCCTCATTTCATACCCAGTTTGTTAATCTGTGTCTTTTTATTGGGGAATTGAGTCCATTGATGTTGAGAGATTTTAAGGAATAGTGTTGTTGCTTCCTGTTATCTTCGATTTTGGAGGTGAGATCATGTTTGTGTGCTTGCCTTTTCTTTGTTTTGTTGCAAAAGGAGTAGTTTCTTGCTTTTTCTAGGGTGTAGCTTGCCTCCTTGTGTTGGGCTTTACCCTTTATTATCCTTTTCAGGTCTGGATTTGTAGAAAGACATTGTGTAAATTTGGTTTTGTCATGGAATATCTTGGTTTCTCCATCTATTTTAATTGAGAGTTTTGCTCGATACAGTAACCTGGGTTGGCATTTGTGTTCTCTTAGGTCTGTATGACATCTGTCCAGGATCTTCTGGCTTTCATAGTCTCTGGTGAGAAGTCTGGTGCGATTCTCATAGGTCTGCAATTATATATTACTTGACCTTTTTCCCTTACTGCTTTTAAAATTCTTTCTTTGTTTTGTGCATTTGGTGTTTTGACTATTATGTGACGGGAGGAGTTTCTTTTCTGGTCCAATCTATTTGGAGTTCTGTAGACTTCTTGTATGTTTATGGCCATCTCTTTCTTTAGGTTTGGGAAGTTTTCTTCTATGATATTGTTGAAGATATTTACTGGTCCTTTGAGTTGGGAGTCTTCACTCTCTTTTATACCTAATATCTTTAGGTTTGATCTTCTCATTGTGTCCTGGATTTCCTGTACTTTTTGGGCCAGTAGCTTTTTGCTTTGTACCTTATCTTTGACAGTTTCATCGATGATTTCTATGGAGTCTTCTGCTCCTGAGATTCTCTCTTCTATCTCTTATATTCTGTTGGTGATGCTTATATCTACGGCTCCTTGTCTCTTCCTTTGGTTTTCTATATCCAGGGTTGTCTCCTTTTGTGCTTTCTTTATTGTTTCTATTTCCATTTTCAATTCCTTCACCTGTCTGATTGTGTTTCCCTGTAATTTTTTTAGGGACTTTTGTGTTTCCTCTCTAAGGGTTTCTACTTGTTTACTTGTTTTTTTCCTGCATTTCTCTAAGGCAGTTCTTTATGTCTTTCTTAAAGTCCTCCATCATCATGATCAAATGTGGTTTTCAATCTAGATCTTGCTTTTCTTGTTTGTTTGGATATTCAGTGTTTGCTTTGGTGGGAGAATTGGGCTCTGATGATGCCATGTAGTCTTGTTCTGTTGCTTGGGTTCCTGTGCTGGCCTCTTGCCATCAGGTTGTCTCTGGTGTTGCCTTGTCCTGCTCTTTCTGACAGTGGCTTGACCGTCCGATAGGCCTGTGTGTCAGGAGTGCTGTAGACCTGTTTTCCTGTTTTCTTTCTGCCATTTATGGGAACAGTGTGTTCTGCTTTCAGGCGTGTAGTCATTCCTGTCCCCTGGCTGTCAGCTGTTCCTGTGGGCTTGTGTCATGAGTCCACTAGGCAGGTCACTTGGAGCAGAAAAGTTGGTTTTACCTCTGGTCTCAGGCTTGAAGTTGCTCCTCGGCGCTGGGTTTCAGCTCTCCATGAGGGTAGCAACCAGAAGGGCCTGTCCCTACTTCTGGGTCCCTGTGGGCACGGTGCCTGATGGTGCTAGGTGTTTTCCTCTAGAGTCAGAAATGTGGGCAGAGAGTAGTTTCCTCTGGTTTCACAAGCATGTCTGCCCCTCTGAAGGTCTATCTCTCCCTCCCATGGGATTTGGGTGCAGGAAGCTGTTTGACCGGGTCCATGCATATCCAGGTACAGTCTGGACCACAGGGCTCTTGCAGCTTGACCGCCCTTATCTTCCTGTGCCCAGAGGCCTTGTACAGTTTTCTCAGGGATGTGGGCAAAGGTGGGCAGAAGTGAAGGTCTCTCCTGTCCTGCAGTCTCAGAATTGCCCACATGTCTGGGCAATGAGCTCTCTCTCCCAAGGTTTTGGGAGCAGGGAACTGTGCAGCACATTATCTTTTTAACCTTATAGTTTCTTTTCATGATTTGGGGTTTTAATGTGATTCCTCGGTAAGCAAACAGGTGTCTCTCTGTGTCTATGTGTTTCTTGTGCTTGACCTTTGTCTTGTTTGGTTGTTTTGTCACATTCTGATTTTTTTGTTTTTGACTTATCTCATTGTACTTATTTTATTATTATTCCTTAGATGCCTATTTGTTTTCTAATGAGAGACAGAAAAGGTGTGGATCTGGTGGGAGGGGAGGTAGGGAAAAACTGGGAGGTGTTTGGACAGGAAACTGTAATCAGAATATATTGTAAGAATATATTCTATTTCAATAAATGTAAAAAAAATGTGCAGAGATGGCTAATTACGTTTTCACTAAAAAAATCATTTTCTTCTTTCACATTACAAGGCTGTTGCTGGGCACGAGCTTCTTAGCCAAGGGTTGCATTTCATTTCCTAGGCAGTTTTGCATCCTGTGTGGCTGTGCTCACCTGTCATTAATCACTACACAAGGAAGCGTCTTCTTCTCCCTAGCTGATCAGGCAGGAACAGGTTGCCTGTCATAAGAACATGCCAATTATTTTTAAAGTGCAGTGTATAAAATTCTCTGTTCAAATGGAGATTTTCTGACCAATATAATTCTACCACAGTGTTTGTTTGTAAGATATATAGGGAACATAGACATTTGGCTGTGGGAGTAGACATAAAAACAGACATAGAGAGGGAGAGAGAGCTGAAGTAGGAGACACGAGCTATGAATAAGCAGATACTCTAGATGTAGGGGAAACGGGTCAGGAGTGAGAGTCACAGGAGGAAAGACAAAGAGGCCTGAGTCATCAGAGCATATTAATCAAGATAATTCAAGCCCCTGGGGGTTTCCAACTTCCCAGTTTCATTTCTCCCCCTGGGAGGTTCAGATGATCGGGGGGAAGGGTTTCTGTGAGCATCCTGTTTCTTCTGTTACCACTCATTTCCTTACAGGAAATCCACCTTTTTGGAGGTAGCTTGAGTGATTTTCTGCCAAGCTTGCAGTCAGAAAAGCTCACCTGGCACACCTGCTCTTCTAAGTTTGTATTAATTAGGATGTATTCTCTGTAATATAATTAAATATAACAATATTCATTATAAATACAAGTATCACCATTATGATAGTATTTAGAAACGGTTTGTGATTACAAAAATTCAATATGCACATTATTTATTTATTTTTGTTCTTTAATTCTTTCAACAAACATTTACCATCAGTGGATTGTTTTTCTTCACAGAGCCAAAAGATATAATGGGAATCAAGAGTAGACAGGAGGCATTGGACTTCCAATTTAATCACTTTTCCAATGTACTTATTTATTTTCTATCCCTACACTTGAGTTAGGGTCATCTGTTGGCTTGTCTTCAGTTGGGCTTCCAGTAGCAGCACTTACAGGCTGTTCTTCTGGATTCTTCTGTAATGTATTAGCCATGTTCTGCAAACCTTTCTGCGAATAATCCCAATTCTTTCTTTCCCAGGGCAGTGCTGAGCTGTGACAACAGTGCTGGCTGTTGGTCAGAAGGGATAGCAGGGAAGATGGAGGACACATGTTATCTTGTGGCACATCAGTGGAAGCCTCTGTCTGGTTCTTAGGCAATGCAATGAGTGAGCCTACCATCCCTCAGGTGTGGGCTATTCTGTAGACCCAGATGGCTCTGAGAAATCAGAGTTTAATCCCCTTGAACTTTACCTGGATATCCCCACCCTAGGTTCCTGATCTTTGTTTGTCAGTGCAGGAGATCTGGTGGGGCTATGAATCCAGCCTTTTCTGAAGTTCTCTTCTCTCAGAGCATGTCTGTCCTGTGGTTGCGAGAGAGAAATAACTGCAAACATTGCCGTGGGAGCCTTCCGACTCTCTCATTTTGCCTTAAGTGGCTAATTGGCTAAACTGAGCCTATCATTTTCTCTCTTCTGTGCATCCATAACCCTTAGTGACAACCAAACAAATCCTCCAGTCCTTATAATTACTGTTTCTTCTATATTCGCAAATGCCAGGGACCTCACAGAAGCCAGTGCATCCCCCTCAACCTGTCATCCAGTCCAAGTCACCGCAGGTGAAATTCTTGGTAATTGCCACACTGCAGCCTGCCAGAGGTCCTCAGTGCAAGCTGAACACCAGAGATGGAGGCCTTGCTGCCATCTGGCTGGGGAGTGATCCAACCTCAGAATCACATCCCAGGCACTGCTGGCTTTCCCTTTCTTTGCCCAATCACTAATTTCAGTGGGCTGTGGAGTGAATAGGTGGTGAGAAATTATAGCTAGCTTGTCCTGGAATGGAAAATGGGAAGTTGTGTGGCAGATGAAGAAAATAAGGAGCTCGGTGTGGGAGAGAGCTAATTAGGATCACACTGAGAGAAGTCAGCCAGTGAGAGAAGAGACAAGGGTACAGGGTCTGAGAAGGTGAGGATACACCAAGTGTGGTATTGATCAGGTGATTTCTTCTGTGATAAGAGAGACAGGAGGAAAGAAACACACACAGTTAAGCTTGTTGATGATAATAATATGTCATAAAACTGATAGTTATTGAAGCCTTTTGTGAGTTAGTCAGGGTTCTAAATTCATGGGAAGAAATTAGTTTTCATGTAATAGTACAAAAGACCCTTTAAAAACACTTCCTTCCAGGTCTTTGACGAAATTCAATGTATTACAATGGGAAAAATAAGTCAAGTGTTAAAACACACAATTTCCTTTCTATTAACACCCATTTCCTTCTGTATGTCTCTTATAAGCGTCAGATTTATACTTTCCACTTTGGACCCTCCAAGGTTTGGAAAAGACAGTCATATACATTCCTTACGGTTTCAATCCTTTATCTACACTCCAAACCCTTTTCCTTCTAATTTGATGAGTGGGCCTAAAAATAAAAATTGGCTTGTAGATAGTGCATTGAATATGTAATGAGAGTGGAGAGCTGTGAACACTGCTTTTCACAAGGCTTCTAGATTCAGTCGCCCAGCAGGCAGAGATTTATTACAGTAGAGTTGCTACAGAGATCTTTAAAAAGGTGAGGCTTTGCCTTGAGCAAAAAAGGGCAAAGTTAACAAGAAGCTGTATAGCTTCTCAGTGCTCGAATATAGATATTAGGGAGCAGGAGTGGGTGGGGTGGGGTGTGTACAGACTCAGAGGCCTTTGGCTGATTTGGTGGTGAGGGTCACCAAGCTGTGACCTTCTTACAGCCTCACACAGCCCCTTTCCAATAACATGTTAGAAGTTCGCTAATTCAGACCCATGGTTGAATGAATGATCTCATGATCATTACAACAGAGTTACTGTCAATATAAAGCAAATATTTCTGAATTTTAAGATGACAGATGCTTATGCACATTGGCTATATGAGCTGTTTTTCTTTACTAGCAGTGGTGCTGGTAGGTTCAGACTGTAAAGAACAGATGAGTTGGGCAGTAGCATTTGACTTTGTAAAAATTAAATTTCCTCTAAGGTAAATGAGAATTTAACACAAGAGGACCACTAGGTTGCTATCTCCTCATTGATAATGTCAATTATTTTTGAGTAAGTCCATACTTTGTGCAAACAGTAAAGGTAGCTGATCGTGAACCATGTCAGAAGAGGTCCAAATTCACCTCCTCATCAAGGCGTTCCACCGGGAGCTCTGATGCCTGAAGGGGCATATGAGCAAGGTTGCGGCTTCCTTCTTATTGTTTAATTGAAGCAGAGAAAGAACTGGCGTTAATAAAGGAAACGATTTAGTATCCTTTGGAATTCAGATTTATTGCTTAGCAGAACTTGTTGTGGACTTAGCTGCTGGTGGGCAATCCTTTCTTTCTTTCTTTCTTTCTTTCTTTCTTTCTTTCTTTCTTTTTCTTTTCTTTTATTTAAAAATAGAATCACCTACAAGAAGATTAAAGGCTATAAAAAAGATTCATTTCAGAGTGTATGTGTCATTTTTATTTGATCAACTTTTCTTCTGGTATGTGTATATGTGTGTTGGTATATGTGCATGTGTGCATGCATGGAGAAACCTGAATTTGATTCTGGGTATTGTGGGTAGTTTTATGTTAACTTGACACAAGCTAAGCTAGAACAATTTCAAAATGAGTCTTTTTTTAAAAAATTTTTTTCCATCTTTATTAACTTGGGTATTTCTTATTTACATTTCCATTGTTATTCCCTTTCCCGGTTTCTGGGCCAATACCCCCCAACCCCTCCCCCTCCCCAAATTTGAGCATTTGGGTTAATATCCACTTATCAATGAGTGCATATCATGTGTGTTTTTCTGTGATTGTGTTACACCCTTCTCTATGGGTGTTCCCCTCCCCATCCTTCCCCCATTACCACCCTCCCCCCAACAATCATGTTCACTGGGGGTTCAGTCTTGGCAGGACCAAGGGCTTCCCCTTCCACTGGTGCTCTTACTAGGCTATTCATTGCTACCTATGAGGTTGGAGCCCAAGGTCAGTCCATGTATAGTCTTTAGGTAGTGGCTTAGTCCCTGGAAGTTCTGGTTGGTTGGCATTGTTGTACATATGGGGTCTCGAGCCCCTTCAAGCTCTTTCAGTCATTTCTAAGATTCCTTCAACAGGGGTCCCATTCTCAGTTCAGTGGTTTAATGATGGCATTCGCCTCTGTATTTGCTGTATTCTGGCTGTGTCTCTCAGGAGAGATCTACATCCGGTTCCTGTCATCCTGCACTTCTTTCCTTCATCCATCTTATCTAGTTTGGTGGCTGTATATGTATGGGCCACATGTGGGGCAGGCTCTGAATGGGCGTTCCTTCTGCCTCTGTTCTTCTTTTTTTTTTTTTAAAGACACCAATACTTTTTTTTTATTTTTATATTTTACAACAACAAACAATAACAATTTTTTTTTGTTCTTTTTTTTTTTTTCGGAGCTGGGGATCGAACCCAGGGCCTTGCGCTTCCTAGGCAAGCGCTCTACCGCTGAGCTAAATCCCCAACCCCTGTTCTTTTTTTTTTTTTTTTAATATTTTTTAACTTAAGTATTTCTTATTTACATTTCGATTGTTATTTCCCTTCCCGGTTTCCGGGCCAACATCCCCCTAACCCCATCCTCCCCCCATTACCTCCCTCCCCGCAACAATCCCGTTCACTGGGGGTTCAGTCTTGGCAAGACCAAGGGTTTCCCCTTCCACTGGTGCTCTTACTAGGCTACCTATGAGGTACCCTCATTCATTGCTACCTATGAGGTTGGAGCTCAGGGTCAGTCCATGTATAGTCTTTGGGTAGTGGCTTAGTCCCTGGAAGCTCTGGTTGGTTGGCATTGTTGTTCATATGAGATCTTGAGCCCCTTCAAACTCTTCCAGTCCTTTCTCTGATTCCTTCAACGGGGGTCCCGTTCTCAGTGCAGTGGTTTGCTGCTGGCATTCGCCTCTGTGTTTGCTGTATTCTGGCTGTGTCTCTCAGGAGAGATCTACATCCGGTTCCTGACAGCCTGCACTTCTTTCCTTCATCCATCTTATCTAGTTTGGTGGCTGTATATGTATGGGCCACATGTGGGGCAGACTCTGCTCTAAACTTTGCCTCCCTATTCCCTGCCAAGGGTATTCTTGTTCCCCCTTAAAAGAAGGAGTGAAGCATTTGCATTTTGGTCATCCTTCTTGAGTTTCATGTAATTCGAGCATTTGGGCTAATAGCCACTTATCAATGAGTGCATACCATATGTGTTTTTCTGTGATTGGGTTACCTCACTGAGGATGATATTTTCCAGTTCCATCCATTTACCTATGAATTTCATAAAGTCATTGTTTTTGATAGCTGAATAATATTCCATTGTGTAGATGTACCACATTTTCTGTATCCATTCCTCTGTTGAAGGGCATCTGGGTTCTTAAAAGAAGGAGTCTTAATTGAGAAAATAACTTCATAATATTGACTTATAGGTATGTTTGTCTATCATTTTCTTGATTAATGATGTAGGAGGACCTATCACATTATGGGTGGTGTCTCCACTGAGTAGGTGGTCCTGAGTTCTGTAAGAAAGCAGGGAAAGCAACCAGTAACAAGAAGCATGCCAGTAAGCAGCTCTCCTCTATAGCTTCTGCTTTAGTTCCTGCCTCTAGTTTTCTGCCTTGACTTTTTTCAGTGGTGGACTTTTTATGTGAAAGTCTAAGAATAAATCCTTTCTTCTCCATGTTACTTTCATGGTATCTTATAACAGCAATAGAAACCTCAACTAATACAGGCATCCTTTCTCAATTATTGCACATATTATTTTTAGAGACAGGGTCCTTTCATTGAGCTTGGAGCTCACTTACTTAGCTAGGATGGTTGGATGGCCCCAGGGATTCTTCTGTCATGGCCTCCCTATTGCTGTGATTGTAGGTGGGCACCATGTAACCTTTCTATGTGCGTACTGGGATTTGGAACTCATGTCCATACACTTGCTTGGCAAACACTTTATCAGCCAAGCCACCCACCCATCAGTCTTTCAGAGATCATTTAGTCATCTTGGATGCTGTACATTATAAGCAATGAAAATGACGACCATCATATCACTTTCTTTGAATTTAGTGGATTTGACAGTTCCAAAAGGAAGGAAATATTTTATTTATTTTCGCTTTTGTGAGACAGGGTCTGGCAACTTAGCCCAGGGTAGGCTCCAAATCGTGATTCACCTGTTTCAGCCTTCCAAGTGCTGAATATTCATGTCATTAGTTCCTTATTACAAGGTTAACTTTTAATGAGATAGATGATCAAGTGATATACTAGTCAATGCTTTGATGGTGAAAAATGGCAAAAGAAATGTCCCCGCCAGCGGGGACCCAGTTATTCAGGGTCCCGAAGAGGCTTTCTACCTGTGGGCCAAAATGGGGGTGAAGAGAAGAAGGAGACCAAGCAAAAGTTCTGTTGTCAAGGTCTCGTTTATTGGGATGAACATTGCAGCTTTTAAGGCTTTCAGGTAGGGGGAGTGACCTTTGTGAAATATGAAGGAGGGGGAGATGAGGGTATAGGCAGTGATAGCTGGAGGCAAAGAAGTCAGGCGATGAGGTCAGGTGGTGGAGACACTGGGTGTCTGAGGAGATAACTGGTATCTGCTCGAGCTGAGGCATCCCTTGAATGTTATACTCCTGTGCCGTAAATTCATGGGAGAGGCTTTATCCAACAATCTTAAGATTTATGGCAGTCATCTTCGGGGTGAGTCTCTGTGGCCAAACAGCCCAGAGTCACTTTGAACCATGCAGTCAAAAAGCGGCTAGGCCCAAATCCAATATGGCTCCGTGCATCTCCCCCATTTTTCTTTTAAAAAAAAAAACCATTAGGTGGAAGTAGTGGTCTGAGAGAGATCAGACATGCCTCACAGAGTGCCCAGCTCGGCCATGGCAAGCCACTCTTGCAGTTAGGACTGCACCCCAATGGCTAGGAATGAACTTATGCTGTAACACACCGTTCTGGGCTATACATGTGTGTTATTGGGGGAGAAACTGGGCAGAGGAGCATTTGACCGGCCCGCACGTTTAAACGGGGGGTAGCCACCTCTGTCTTAGGATCGACCTCTCAAACCCCAGCCTTATCTGTCATAGGATCACCTTGTCGCCCCCAAGGTTCCTGTCTTAGATTGGTCAAGGGTCAGAGGAAGTTGCCCGTCCCTGAGGATAGCTACATCAGGTCATCTTCTCATTCCTCTCACTTGAGCCCAGGGGCGAAAGAGCAAGGGCCAGATGGCATTAATATAAGAGATTGTGGAAATTGAGCCTCTCCCGATAAGTAGTGGGCACCTCATCTGGTTCTCCTCAGCTGCTACCACCAAGGGCCTAGTCAAGCCTCTCCTGTAATAAAATTTAGAATTCCCAATTGTTAGCAACTATTCCAGAAAGTTCACCCACTGTGCTTGCCTAACAATAGATTGGGAGAGGGTAGCTCCAGACACTGCAGACACAATGGCTGCAGCAGTAATGGCTGCTACAATAGCAGCGAAAATGCCAAGGTCTTTCCCAGGACAGTTCAGGATCGGTCATTCTTCTCTGGAACAACCAGCAGGCAATGGAACCATGTCTGAGATCTGCAAAACCAGGGCAGAGTTCCCCAGTCCACAGCAGCTTCCACCAAGCAACAGTGCACAGAGGGTCGGAGCGCAGGCCGTGGTGGGACGGGACACAATGACTGCAGCAACGCCAGAATTTCTGTGATGACAAAAGATGAGTGGGAATCCTCCATATTCCTCCAAGGACACAGGAATGACTCCAGGGACCCGAACCAGGAGAGCTGAATCTTCATGCTCCCAGGATCAGCAAGTCTCACCAGCCACTCGGGCAGCTGGCACACTCCTGTAGCATCCTGTAGAAAAAACACAAAGATTCCCTCTTCCCCATATAAAATATCTGAACAGGATCATGCCAATATGTGGATCTTTCTATTTCACCTAGGCAGAAGTATGCCTAGCTGTAGGGTGCCATAAACTCAGAGTGTTCCTTGGCATCCAAATTTTAAAATTGAAATAAAAGGAGCATATTTTAGCATACAGGGATAACTCCCCTTTTTATTTATTAAAATATTGTTAAAATATTATTTATTAAGATAAGTCCTTAAGGATTAAATTGAGGACACTGAGCACTTGTATTTATAAATTGACTTTTATACCAAATTATTGTCTCCAGCATTATTGTTTTGGATATATAAAGAATGAGATTTTTTGACTAACTGTTCCTATGTAAGGCCTATAATCTGTCTGGTATCATTGTCCTCCCTTGTTAAGGGGTCTAGCCAATCTAATTTGAGTTCTTAAATGGCCTATAAAGGAACAGTACTTAGTGCTCTTAACCACTGAGCCATCTCTCCAGCCCCTCACCAGCTTTATTTACCTAAACATAAGCATTAATTAGAGATGCCAAATCCTATAAATATTGTCCAGATTTAGTCGCACTAGAAATCCCTGAGCCGGTAGGGTGAGGCTGGGAGTTGAAAGTAAGCAAATGGAGTCTTCCTCTTTTCAAGAGGGTGTGTTATCAACTCCATTACCATTTTCAAAGAGCTGGGTCTATGGTTTTGTTTAGTTGTCTGAGCCAGAGCACTGAAAGGACAGTGAGTTGTCAGACAATTTACACTGAAATCACTCACTGATTTCATGTAGAAAACTTGTCTCTAATAAAGCATTAAGTAATTGAAATCAATCGTAAACCACAAGCCACACATTGGCTATCAGTATGTGAATTGAAAGCTTGATTTTTTTAACATTATAAAAACAGTGGCTAAAGCCAGGAATTTAATAATCTGTGCTGAAGCAGCAGAAACTCAAGAGAATAAACAAGTGATCCAATCATACATGTAGCCTTTTCATTAGATGAACCACCTATAAATACAGTAAGCGCATTTCCTATGGGTTGTATGCACAAATATACAGGAAATACAAAAACATGTAAAGAGTAAAATTATCAATTTTGCCTGAAAAATTTGTATATGTAATAGGCCAAATATCAGTATTTTGTAATAACCAATTAACTGTTGTTTGGCTTTTTAAAATACTTCCATGACTCTAGCCTACAATTCTGTATTAACACAACTGAAGCTTTATCTCCAATGAGGATAACAAACAAAGACCTAAGTCCTCTGGTAAGGTGAGGTACTTAGCCAACTAACATATCCTTAGTAGCTTAAAATTAGTTTTAAATACTCTTTTCTGGAGTAGTCTAACAGCTACTCCCCAAATATTAAAGCTCATTTAGAGAGCAAAAGTTTGTAGTAAAAATTTCTATATACACTTAAAGATTTAAAGTTCTAACTTCTTACATTGAAGAAGCGACAAAATTACATAATATAAGGCTATTAGCCATTCTTTAGTAAAAATTTTAATGATATCAACTTTATGGGCTCTCTAAAATTATAAGCAAGCTCACGAAATGAAAACTCACAATCGCCAGGACGTAAACAAATTGTATAAAAATAATCCTCTAAATCTATCTTGAAATGGCAGTTGGATAAGCAAACAAGCTGCAATGTTCTCACAAGTTCTAAAACCTCATCAATCCTTTTTAAATCCTGTAACAATCTCTACCTGTTTGATTTTTTTCTTAATTATAAATAAGTTTGAGTTAGTCAATGTAACACTGACAATCTTTAATCACAATCTTTAAGATCTCTTTGTAACACCAGAGCACAGCCACAACTTTGGAAAGTCACCTGAATTCTGAGTATGTGACTAGGCAGCTGTTCTTGGGGCAGTGGAATTAGCATCAAAATACAGTAACTTTAGGGCAAACCACAACTTTGGCTGTGACTGCCAATTCCTACATGTGAACGCACGATGGTGCGATCTCCAATACCTCAACAAAGAGACATTGCCCTAAAATCTTTTAGAAGCCTGGTTTTTAGAATAAGAATTCCATAAAAATATTACCTCAATTTGGACCTGTTTCCCTAGGTTGGCTCATATCCAAATTACAGTTTTAAGCCAACTTTCTGTTACCAACGTTACACCTTTTAAGCTGTGAAGCTCCTGGTGTCTTTAGGATCAGCTAGTATAAACATTTAGCCAGCCCCTGGGGAGCTTGTCCAGCAGACTTAGGCTTCTAGCTACAGATGTAGGCTCCAAAAGCCAATTGAAACTGTTTTTTATGCATTGTTCCCTTCTTGAAACGAGTTAAAACCAAGTCAAGGTGTGAACGACTGGCAGATAAAGTTTTTATCATTTTTTTCTTTTGAACACGAAACATAAAACATTTAAACAACGAGAAACAAAGACCACAGACATAAACTGACAGACATGGATAGCTTGGTGCACCAAGGACACACAATAGACATAGAGGGAAAAAACTAGATGGTGTCCCACGATAGGGACCCATATATCCTACCTATGGAACCCAGAACTAGAAATAAGCATTTCTCCAATAGGAGCCAGCAGAGAGGCAGGACGTCTCCTGCCTTTCTTCTGTTCCCAGGAGAGCCCTGAAAAGTTTTTCTCTTTCTCCAAAGCATCCGTAGAGAGTCCGGGAGGACTGTTTTTCCCAAACCCATTCTCTCTCATGTCTAGGGTGTAAACTATCTCTAGTCAGGATCCAAAGACTAAAATATAACTCTAAAAGAACGCATATGCAAAAACACTTTACCATTACCTTGTCCCTTTTTTATTACAAGTTTTACTTAAGCTAGCCCCACACTGCTTAAAATTAACCAGGGACACCTTTCATCAATAAAACAAAAAAACTTGATTAAATCCTTTTTCTTAACTCTTAATCCTCTCTCCCTGAGTGAGCGCTTGATCTCTCCTATGAAACAAGCCTCCTAAATCCATACCTTCCCCATGGCAATTAGACGACAATTATTCGACCGGTCCTTACCTCCTTCTCCAGCGACGCACGAGCGATGCGGCCTGAAGAGTCCTTGATTCCCGCTGCAGCTCTCTTATCTCCATCGTCCTGTAGTCGGCCTTGCTTCGGGGTCCCTGTGTTCGGGCGCCACTTGTCCCCGCCAGCGGGGACCCAGTTATTCAGGGTCCCGAAGAGGCTTTCTACCTGTGGGCCAAAATGGGGGTGAAGAGAAGAAGGAGACCAAGCAAAAGTTCTGTTGTCAAGGTCTCGTTTATTGGGATGAACATTGCAGCTTTTAAGGCTTTCAGGTAGGGGGAGTGACCTTTGTGAAATATGAAGGAGGGGGAGATGAGGGTATAGGCAGTGATAGCTGGAGGCAAAGAAGTCAGGCGATGAGGTCAGGTGGTGGAGACACTGGGTGTCTGAGGAGATAACTGGTATCTGCTCGAGCTGAGGCATCCCTTGAATGTTATACTCCTGTGCCGTAAATTCATGGGAGAGGCTTTATCCAACAATCTTAAGATTTATGGCAGTCATCTTCAGGGTGAGTCTCTGTGGCCAAACAGCCCAGAGTCACTTTGAACCATGCAGTCAAAAAGCGGCTAGGCCCAAATCCAATATGGCTCCGTGCAAAGAAACTGTTTAAGTAGTAATGGCACTATTGCAATTAAGACATTATTGTGTATTTGTCCACATCTGCATATAAAACAGAAGATATAGACAGCAAAACTATGAACCTGTTGATAACATTTTTATGTGAGGGTATATGTGTGTGTGTGTGTGTGTGTGTGTGTGTGTGTGTGTGTGTGTGTGCTTGTACATGTATATACACAAGGGCGTGGAGGCAAGAGGATGACCTTGAACGTTCTTTTTAGGCACTGTCCACTTTGCTTTTGAGATTCTGTCTCTCACTGGCATGGATCTCTAATTATGCTAGGTTCATCAGCGATCTCTAGTGATCCCCAGGGATCCTCATGTCTCTGTCTTCCCAGCTTTGAGATTGCAATCAAACTCCCTACGTGATGCTTGACTTTTTCTCATCTCCCACATGAGGTTGAGCTCACATTCTTGTACTTGCAAGATAAATGCTTTACCCATAGAAGTATCTCCCCAGTCCTTATGGGAAATATTTACAGAAAACTCAGAGGTAAACTATTTTTATGAGCACCAAAATTAGTATATGAGTACAAAACACCCAACCCCAAACCTGCAGTGTCAGTATCTGCATGGGAGAAAGCAGGAGAGCCACTGGTAGTCAAATAAAAGAGAGTCAAAGGGCAATAGAATCATTTGATGTGAGCAGACAATCTGAGAACAGCAGCTAGTATTTATAGAGGTTTTGACTAATCCAGTATAGGCGAGTGAACAGGACTCACAGCATGTATTGAAGGGCCTGGGACAATGCAGCCTCCATATTCACTTTTAAATCTGGCCCGGAAGGATGCTGTCTAGGATAGACCCATTCTGAGGACAAACTACTTGGAACAAAAGCAAGATGGGTCAGTCAGGTCAGAACAACTGAGAAGGGAAGAGGCACAAGGAGAAGTGAGAAAGGGGACAGAACCAGGAAGCACGAGCACACAAGCAGCCATCTTTCTATACACCACAGAGACACAGAGGAAGGGGCCTATGGGAATTAGAAGATACTCACCACTGTCACTTTTCTATAGCTTCAGGGAAGACAACTTCTCACAAACACAGTTATAAAGAATATCAAGATCAAATGTCATCAAGTTACTACAAGATTGCCCCCCCCCCCCATTAAGTGCACCAGAAGGGTATACTCACAGAATAGAGCCAATCAGTACTTATGAAGGTGGGGAGAGCAGGGCCGGGAGCAATAGTGAGGACCAGGTATGTCCTGGAAACCTTGTCCTGTGATCAGCAGGAGTAGGATCTCCACCCCACCCCATGCCCCATTCCCTGTACGTACTGGCACATGTAACCCTGTATTCCCACATTTGCACCCCAGAAGGAAGAGATCATGTAGCCCGGTAGGGTAGCCTGTTCAAACTCGCTTTTCTCTTATAAGGTCATGTTTAGCAGCACCCAGAATTCCTCCTTATGCTAATGTGGCATCCCCAGCACCCTGGCCCAAGCCAATGATGTACACTTATCCAGAAAGTCTCTACGCACAGAGGTTTAAAAAGTCTTTGTTTCCCCCGTTAAACTAGCCGTTTCATCCTAGCCGCCTCTTGAGAGTCTGTTCTCTTAAGTGTTTGCTGCCTGAGGTCTATTTAGCTTCGGGCTATCCAGCCTAACTTTTCCAGTCAGGATCCACAGGTTGTGATCCTACATTCTCCACCATCTGTGTAGATAGCAGGGCCTGAACAGCAAGTACTATGGTTTGAGTAACTTAGTGTTCCCTAAGGGTTTATTTGTATCAAAGGTGTCACCCTAGGGAGGTAGAATGTTTGGGAGACTGAGGAAGAGGTCCCTAGTCATTGGGAATGTGACTTCAGAAGGGAGCATGCCCTGCAAGTCTTCTGACTTCTTATTTGATGTGTAAGCTCCTAGAGCACATGTGCCCCTTCCTCATGATGTGATGCAGCCAAGAACCAAGCCAAGGTCACCATCATTCCCCTTAAACTTCCAAAAGTGACCTGGACCAGCCTTTCTTTACTGAATAATAGCTCATTTCAGGCGTGTAAATAGAGAAATGCAAACTGAACTAACAGATATGGCAACTACTCAAAACAGAACTTCAAGAAACTATGAAAGAATAATTCGATATAGTACTTGAAGTCCTAGCCAGAGCAATCAGACAACGAAAGAAGCTGAAAGGTATGCAAATTGGAAGGGAAGAAATCAAAATATCACTATTTGCAGAAGATATGATAGTATACATAATTGACCCCAAAAGTTCCACCAGAGAACTTCTTAACCTAATAAACAACTTCAGCAAAGTGTCGGGGTGTAAAATTAACTCAAACAAACCAGTAGCCTTCCTCTACTCAAAGGATAAACAGGCTAAGAAAGAAATTGGGGAAATGACCACCTTTACAATATTCCCAAATAATATAAAATATCTTGGTGTGACTTTAACCAAGCAAATGAAAGATCTGTATGACAAGAACTTCAAGTCTCTGAAGAAAGAAATGGAGGAAGATCTCAGAAGATGGAAAGATCTTCCATGCTCATGGATTGGCAAGATTAATATAGTAAAGATGGCCATTTTGCCAAAAGCGATCTACAGATTCAATGCAATCACCATCAAAATTCCTACTCAATTCTTTATAGAGATAGAAAGAGTAATTTGCAAATTCATTTGGAATAACAAAAAAACCCAGGAGAGCAAAAACTATACTCAACAATAAATAACTTCTGAGGGAATCACCATCTCTGACTTCAAACAGTATTACAGAACAATAGTCATAAAAACTGTATGGTATTGGTACAGAGACAGACAGATAGACCAGTGGATCAGAATTGAAGACCTAGCAATGAACCCACACACTTATGGTTACTTGGTCTTTGACAAAGGAGCTAAAACCATCCAAGGGAAGAAAGATAGCATTTTTAACAAATGGTGCTGCTTCAACTGGAGGTCAGCATGTAGAAGAATGCTAATCGATCCATTCTTTTTTTTTTTAATCTTTGTTAACTTGAATATTTCTTATTTACATTTCGATTATTATTCCCCTTCCCGGTTTCTGGGCCAACATCCCTCTAACCCCTCCCCCTCCTCTTCTATATGGGCTTCCCCTCCCCATCCTTCCCCCATTACCACCCTCCCCACAACAATCACGTTCAAGGGGGTTCAGTCTTGGCAGGACCAAGGGCTTCCCATTCCACTGGTGCTCTTACTTAGGCTATTCATTGCTACCTATGAGGTTGGAGCCCAGGGTCCGTTCATGTATAGTCTTTGGGTAGTGGCTTAGTCCCTGGAAGCTCTGGTTGGTTGGCATTGTTCATATGAGGTCTTGAGCCCCTTCAAGCTCTTCCAGGCCTTTCTCTGATTCCTTCAACAGGGGTCCCGATCTTAGTTCAGTGGATTGTTGCTGGCATTCGCCTATGTAATTGCTGTATTTTGTGTGTGTTTCTCAGGAGAGATCTACATCCGGTTCCTGACAGCCTGCACTTCTTTGCTTCATCCATCTTATCTAATTGGGTGGCTGTATATGTATGGGCCTAATCGATCCATTTTTATCACCCTGTACAAAGCTTAAGTCCAAGTGGATCAAGGACCTCCACATCAAACCAGATACACTCAAACTAGTAGAAGAAAAAGTGGGGAAGCATCTCGAACACATGGGCACTGGGGAAAATTTTCTGAACAAAACACCAATGGCTTATGTTCTAAGATCAAGAATGGACAAATGGGACCTCATAAAACTGCAAAGTTTCTGTAAGGCAAAAGACACTGTTATTAGGACAAAATGGCAACCAACAGATTGGGAAAAGATCTTTACCAATCCTACATCTGATAGAGGGCTAATATCCAAAATATACAAAGAACTCAAAAAGTTAGGCTCCAGAGAGCCAAATAACCCTATTAAAAATGGGGTACAGCGCTAAACGAAACATTCTCAGCTGAGGAATATCGAATGACCAAAAAGCACCTAAAGAAATGTTCAACATCCTTAGTCATCAGGGAAATGCAAATCAAAACAACCCTGAGATTCTACCTCACACCAGTCAGAATGGCTAAGATAAAAAACTCAGGTGACAGCAGATGCTGGAGAGGATGTGGAGAAAGAGGAACATTCCTCCATTGTTGGTAGGATTGCAAACTGGTACAACCATTCTGGAAGTCAGTCTGGAGGTTCCTCAGAAAATTGAACATTCCACTACCCGAGGACCCAGCTATTCCTCTCCTGGGCATATACCGAAAAGATGGTCCAACATACAACAAAGACACATGCTCCATTATGTTCATAGCAGCCTTATTTATAATAGCCAGGAGCTGGAAAGAACCCAGATGTCCTTCAACAGAGGAATGGATACAGAAAATGTGGTACATCTACACAATGGAGTACTACTCAGCTATCAAAAACAATGACTTCATGAAATTTATAGGCAAATGGAATGAACTAGAAAATATCACCCTGAATAAAGTAACCCAATCACAGAAAAACACACTTGGTATGTATTCATTGATAAGTTGATATTATCTCAAAAGCTGGAACTATCCAAGATGCAATCCCCAGACCACAGGAAGCTCAAGAAAAAGGATGACGAAAATGCGGATGCTCCCATTCCTTCTTAAAAGGTGAAAAGAAAATCCATAGGAGGGAATATGGAGGCAAAGTTTAGAGCAGCGACTGAAGAAATGGCCATTCAGAGCCTGACACACATGTGACCCATATATATACAGCCCCCCAAACTAGATAAGATTGATGAAGCTAAAAAATGCATGTGGAAAGGGACTGGATATAGATCTCTCCTGAGAGACACATCCAGAACATGTCCAATATAGAGGTCAATGCTAGCAGCAAACCACTGGACTGAGAACAGGACCCCCTTGGGGGCAATTAGAGGAAAGATTGAAAGAGCCAAAGGTGCTTGCAACCCCATAAGAACAACAGAGCTTCCAGGGACTAAACCACTACTGAAAGACTGACTATACATGGACTGACTCAGGGCTCCAACTGCATATGTAACAGAGAATAGCCTTGTTGGGGCACCAGTGGAAGGGGAAGCTCTTGGTCCTCACAAGTTTGGACCCCCAGTGCAGGGGAATGTGGGAGGGGGAAGTAAGGGGGTTGGATGGGGAAACACCCGAATTGGGAGGCAGAAGGGATGGGGGTCTTATGGGCAGGAATCCGGGAAAGGGAATAATAACATTTGAAATGTAAGTAAAAAAATATATCTAATAAAAATAAGTCATCATATACATACTTGTATACAACTGTTGAAGAAGAAATAAAAATATTTTTAAAATGAAATATAGGATCAAACTTAACAAACTCAGGAATAATATGCTATAGTGACAAAACTGATGTAAAAAGTACCAATGAAAGAAAACTAAAAGAGAAGAAAATAAACATAACACCTTAAGGGTTGGTATAAGGAGGAAAACACCAAGAGTATTAAAAAATAAAATTAAAATAACAGCTATTGAAAATAGGGAAGAATATCTGACAGATAAAATGTCCCTAAGTAAGAAGTCTACAGCAGGAGAGCAATATAACAGTAAGCACTGTAATTCTGGATTTCTCTTCTTGTACAGCTCACACTAAGTGAGGACAGGAAGCATGGAGGGCTGGGCAATGTAGTGAATGGCGGGTGAGCATTAGCAGAGCCCATACAGCAGAGCACACAGCTCAAAGATTAGCTATAATGAGATAAAAGGGATGGGGAGAACACTTAGGTTTAAAGGCACCAAAGCACAGGAAAAGTGTAATGGAATCAAGAAACTTTAGTGTCTTAGGAAGGCAAAATCTAGAGAATTGTGAGGAAGTAGTTGTTGAAGGTGACTTCTCTGGTAGGTTGAGTGGGAGTTTGAGATGGAAACAGAGGCTTCTTGGGTCACTGGTAAATCTTATTTCCTAACTAATAATGACTGGGGAATGAGGTTTTGTGTGGGCTTCTATTTTGTTTTATAACAAAAACTTATGCTTTCTAAAAAGAGGATTTCTATTATCTATCTATCTATCTATCTATCTATCTATCTATCTATCTATCTATCTATCTATCTATCTATCTAACTATTTATCCTATCTATCTATGTATGTATTGGCTCATAGAGTTTAGAAGTTTGAAGGGAGATTCAGGCATGGTTGGAATCAAGGGTGCAAGGGTTTCTCCCAGGATGCAGGATGCAGGATGCAGGATGCAGGATGCAGGATGCAGGATGCAGGATGCAGGATGCAGGATGCAGGATGCAGGATGCAGGATGCAGGATGCAGGATGCAGGATGCAGGATGCAGGATGCAGAACGCAGTCCCTCTCTGTCATCCCTTGCCTTTCTCTCCAGGCCTTCTCCTTCTTACCTTCACTTCACATCATTTTATATAGTGGGATAGTGTCTCCTGGTAGTGCCAAGCTTGCAGGATTTCTATGGCTGCTGTCCCCAAATGAGGCGTGGGTGTAACCATCCACTTTTAAACTTCAGCACAAGCATAGGAGTAGAAGAGTTAAAGTGAGGAAAAGTAGGGCATTGATAATAGTGACTGAAAGCTTGTGCGACGAAACAGCTGAGCCAAACATGGAAAATGCATTAGGAGCAAGGAGAACAGACTGTACTTGGTGCCCACTGGACTCAACCATGTGATCCCATGTTCCTGAATATAAGGAACACACAAAATTAGCCAACAGACTGTAGCATACAATGATATAAATACGTACTTATCTCTCTGAGAGTGCAACCCCCTGTAACTGGGAATTAGTTTTTTGACCTCTGCATATTTTCAGGAGTTATGTATCTTAGATTTACAAAATTATTTGGGGAAAATTTATGAGTGATAGATTCATAAATGACTCCTAAGTGGGCAATTCTCACCCTTTTTTTTTTTTTTTTTTTTTTTTTTTATTAACTTGAGTATTTCTTATATACATTTCGAGTGTTATTCCCTTTCCCGGTTTCCGGGCAAACATCCCCCTCCCCCCTCCCCTTCCTTATGGGTGTTCCCCTCCCAAACCTCCCCCCATTGCCGCCCTCCCCCCATAGACTAGTTCACTGTGGGTTCAGTCTTAGCAGGACCCAGGGCTTCCCCTTCCACTGGTGCTCTTACTAGGATATTCATTGCTACCTATGGGGTCAGAGTCCAGGGTCAGTCCATGTATAGTCTTTAGGTAGTGGCTTAGTCCCTGGAAGCTCTGGTTGCTTGGCATTGTTGTACTTTTGGGGTCTCGAGCCCCTTCAAGCTCTTCCAGTTCTTTCTCTGATTCCTTCAATAGGGGACCTATTCTCAGTTCAGTGGTTTGCTGCTGGCATTCGCCTCTATATTTGCTGTATTCTGGCTGTGTCTCTCAGGAGCGATCTACATCCGGCTCCTGTCGGTCTGCACTTCTTTGCTTCATCCATCTTGTCTAATTGGGTGGCTGTATATGTATGGGCCACATGTGGGGCAGGCTCTGAATGGGTGTTCCTTCAGTCTCTGTTTTAATCTTTGCCTCTCCCTTCCCTGCCAAGGGTATTCTTTTTCCTCATTTAAAGAAGGAGTGAAGCATTCACATTTTGATCATCCGTCTTGAGTTTCGTTTGTTCTAGGGATCTAGGGTAATTCAAGCATTTGGGCTAATAGCCACTTATCAATGAGTGCATACCATGTATGTCTTTCTGTGATTGGGTTAGCTCACTCAGGATGATATTTTCCAGTTCCAACCATTTGCCTACGAATTTCATAAACTCGTTGTTTTTGATAGCTGAGTAATATTCCATTGTGTAGATGTACCACATTTTCTGTATCCATTCCTCTGTTGAAGGGCATCTGGGTTCTTTCCAGCTTCTGGCTATTATAAATAAGGCTGCGATGAACATAGTGGAGCACGTGTCTCTTTTATATGTTGAGGCATCTTTTGGGTATATGCCCAAGAGAGGTATAGCTGGATCATCAGGCAGTTCAATGTCCAATTTTCTGAGGAACCTCCAGACTGATTTCCAGAATGGTTTTACCAGTCTGCAATCCCACCAACAATGGAGGAGTGTTCCTCTTTCTCCACATCCTCGCCAGCATCTGCTGTCATCTGAGTTTTTGATCTTAGCCAATCGCACTGGTGTGAGGTGAAATCTCAGGGTTGTTTTGATTTGCATTTCCCTTATGACTAAAGATGTTGAACATTTCTTTAGGTGTTTCTCAGCCATTCGGCATTCCTCAGCTGTGAATTCTTTGTTTAGCTCTGAACCCCATTTTTTAATAGGGTTATTTGTTTCCCTGCGGTCTAACTTCTTGAGTTCTTTGTATATTTTGGAAATAAGGCTTCTATCTGTTGTAGGATTGGTAAAGATCTTTTCCCAATCTGTTGGTTGCCGTTTTGTCCTAACCACAGTGTCCTTTGCCTTACAGAAGCTTTGCAGTTTTATGAGATCCCATTTGTCGATTCTTGATCTTAGAGCATAAGCCATTGGTGTTTTGTTCAGGAAATTTTTTCCAGTGCCCATGTGTTCCAGATGTTTCCCTAGTTTTTCTTCTATTAGTTTGAGTGTGTCTGGTTTGATGTGGAGGTCCTTGATCCACTTGGACTTAAGCTTTGTACAGGGTGATAAGGATGGATCGATCTGCATTCTTCTACATGTTGCCCTCCAGTTGAACCAGCACCATTTGCTGAAAATACTATCTTTTTTCCATTGGATGGTTTTGGCTCCTTTGTCAAAAATCAAGTGACCATAGGTGTGTGGGTTCATTTCTGGGTCTTCAATTCTATTCCATTGGTCTATCTGTCTGTCTCTGTACCAATACCATGCAGTTTTTATCACTATTGCTCTGTAATACTGCTTGAGTTCAGGGATAGTGATTCCCCCTGAAGTCCTTTTATTGTTGAGGATAGCTTTAGCTATCCTGGGTATTTTGTTATTCCAGATGAATTTGCAAATTGTTCTGTCTAACTCTTTGAAGAATTGGGTTGGTATTTTGATGGGGATTGCATTGAATCTGTAGATTGCTTTTGGTAAAATGGCCATTTTTACCATATTAATCCTGCCAATCCATGAGCATGGGAGATCTTTCCATCTTCTGAGGTCTTCTTCAATTTCTTTCCTCAGTGTCTTGAAGTTCTTATTGTACAGATCTTTTACTTGCTTGGTTAAAGTCACACCGAGGTACTTTATATTATTTGGGTCTATTATGAAGGGTGTCGTTTCCCTAATTTCTTTCTCGGCTTGTTTCTCTTTTGTATAAAGGAAGGCAACTGATTTATTTGAGTTAATTTTATACCCAGCCACTTTGCTGAAGTTGTTTATCAGCTTTAGTAGTTCTCTGGTGGAACTTTTGGGATCACTTAAATATACTATCATGTCATCTGCAAATAGTGATATTTTGACCTCTTCTTTTCCGATCTGTATCCCTTTGATCTCCTTTTGTTGTCTGATTGCTCTGGCTAGAACTTCAAGAACTATATTGAATAAGTAGGGAGAGAGTGGGCAGCCTTGTCTAGTCCCTGATTTTAGTGGGATTGCTTCAAGTTTCTCTCCATTTAGTTTAATGTTAGCAACTGGTTTGCTGTATATGGCTTTTACTATGTTTAGGTATGGGCCTTGAATTCCTATTCTTTCCAGGACTTTTATCATGAAGGGGTGTTGAATTTTGTCAAATGCTTTCTCAGCATCTAATGAAATGATCATGTGGTTCTGTTCTTTCAGTTTGTTTATATAATGGATCACGTTGATGGTTTTCCGTATATTAAACCATCCCTGCATGCCTGGGATGAAGCCTACTTGATCATGGTGGATGATTGTTTTGATGTGCTCTTGAATTCGGTTTGCCAGAATTTTATTGAGTATTTTTGCGTCGATATTCATAAGGGAAATTGGTCTGAAGTTCTCTTTCTTTGTTGTGTCTTTGTGTGGTTTAGGTATAAGAGTAATTGTGGCTTCGTAGAAGGAATTCGGTAGGGCTCCATCTGTTTCAATTTTGTGGAATAGTTTGGATAATATTGGTATGAAGTCTTCTATGAAGGTTTGATAGAATTCTGCACTAAACCCGTCTGGACCTGGGCTCTTTTTGGTTGGGAGACCTTTAATGACTGCTTCTATTTCCTTAGGAGTTATGGGGTTGTTTAACTGGTTTATCTGTTCCTGATTTAACTTCGGTACCTGGTATCTGTCTAGGAAATTGTCCATTTCCTGAAGATTTTCAAATTTTGTTGAATATAGGTTTTTATAGTAAGATCTGATGATTTTTTGAATTTCCTCCGAATCTGTACTTATGTCTCCCTTTTCATTTCTGATTTTGTTAATTTGGACACACTCTCTGTGTCCTCTCGTTAGTCTGGCTAAGGGTTTATCTATCCTGTTGATTTTCTCAAAGAACCAACTTTTGGTTCTGTTGATTCTTTCTATGGTCCTTTTTGTTTCTACTTGGTTGATTTCAGCTCTGAGTTTGATTATTTCCTGCCTTCTACTCCTCCTGGGTGTATTTGCTTCTTTTTGTTCTAGAGCTTTTAGGTGTGCTGTCAAGCTGCTGACATATGCTCTTTCCTGTTTCTTTCTGCAGGCACTCAGCGCTATGAGTTTTCCTCTTAGCACAGCTTTCATTGTGTCCCATAAGTTTGAGTATGTTGTATCTTCATTTTCATTAAATTCTAAAAAGTTTTTAATTTCTTTCTTTATTTCTTCCTTGACCAGGTTATCATTGAGTAGAGCATTGTTCAATTTCCACGTATATGTGGGCATTCTTCCCTTATTGTTATTGAAGACCAGTTTTAGGCCGTGGTGGTCCGATAGCACGCATGGGATTATTTCTATCTTTCTGTACCTGTTGAGGCCCGTTTTTTGACCAATTATATGGTCAATTTTGGAGAAAGTACCATGAGGAGCTGAGAAGAAGGTATATCCTTTTGCTTTAGGATAGAATGTTCTATAAATATCCGTTAAGTCCATTTGGCTCATGACTTCTCTTAGTCTGTCGACATCACTGTTTAATTTCTGTTTCCATGATCTGTCCATTGATGAGAGTGGGGTGTTGAAATCTCCCACTATTATTGTGTGAGGTGCAATGTGTGTTTTGAGCTTTAGTAAGGTTTCTTTTACATATGTAGGTGCCCTTGTATTTGGGGCATAGATATTTAGGATTGAGAGTTCATCTTGGTGGATTTTTCCTTTGATGAATATGAAGTGTCCTTCCTTATCTTTTTTGATGACTTTTAGTTGGAAATTGATTTTATTTGATATTAGAATGGCTACTCCAGCTTGCTTCTTCTGACCATTTGCTTGGAAAGTTGTTTTCCAGCCTTTCACTCTGAGGTAGTGTCTGTCTTTGTCTCTGAGGTGTGTTTCCTGTAGGCAGCAGAATGCAGGGTCCTCGTTGCGTATCCAGTTTGTTAATCTATGTCTTTTTATTGGGGAGTTGAGGCCATTGATATTGAGAGATATTAAGGAATAGTGATTATTGCTTCCCGTTATATTCATATTTGATGTGAGGTTATGTTTGTGTGCTTTCATTCTCTTTGTTTTGTTGCCAAGACGATTAGTTTCTTGCTTCTTCTAGGGTATAGCTTGCCTCCTTATGTTGGGCTTTACCATTTATTATCCTTTGTAGTGCTGGATTTGTAGAAAGATATTGTGTAAATTTGGTTTTGTCATGGAATATCTTGGTTTCTCCATCAATGTTAATTGAGAGTTTTGCTGGATACAGTAATCTGGGCTGGCATTTGTGTTCTCTTAGGGTCTGTATAACATCAGTCCAGGATCTTCTGGCCTTCATAGTTTCTGGCGAGAAGTCTGGTGTGATTCTGATAGGTCTCCCTTTATATGTTACTTGACCTTTTTCCCTTACTGCTTTTAATATTCTTTCTTTATTTTGTGCGTTTGGTGTTTTGACAATTATGTGACGGGAGGTGTTTCTTTTCTGGTCCAATCTATTTGGAGTTCTGTAGGCTTCCTGTATGTCTATGGGTATCTCTTTTTTTAGGTTAGGGAAGTTTTCTTCTATGATTTTGTTGAAGATATTTACTGGTCCTTTGAGCTGGGAGTCTTCACTCTCTTCTATACCTATTATCCTTAGGTTTGATCTTCTCATTGAGTCCTGGATTTCCTGTATGTTTTGGACCAGTAGCTTTTTCCGCTTTACATTATCTTTGACAGTTGAGTCAATGATTTCTATGGAATCTTCTGCTCCTGAGATTCTCTCTTCCATCTCTTGTATTCTGTTGGTGAAGCTTGTATCTACAGCTCCTTGTCTCTTCTTTTGGTTTTCTATATCCAGGGTTGTTTCCATGTGTTCTTTCTTGATTGCTTCTATTTCCATTTTTAATTCCTTCAACTGTTTGATTGTGTTTTCCTGGAATTCTTTCAGGGATTTTTGCGATTCCTCTCTGTAGGCTTTTACTTGTTTATTAATGTTTTCCTGTGCTTCCCTAAGTGTGTTCAGGTCTTTCCTGAAGTCCTCCAGCATCATGATCAAATATGATTTTGAAACTAGATCTTGCTTTTCTGGTGTGTTTGGATATTCCATGTTTGTTTTGGTGGGAGAATTGGGCTCCGATGATGGCATGTAGTCTTGGTTTCTTTTGCTTGGGTTCCTGCGCTTGCCTCTCGCCATCAGATTATCTCTAGTGTTACTTTGTTCTGCTATTTCTGACAGTGGCTAGACTGTCCTATAAGCCTGTGTCAGGAGTGCTGTATACCTGTTTTCCTCTCTTTCAGTCAGTTATGGGGACAGAGTGTTCTGCTTTCGGGCGTGTAGTTTTTCCTCTCTACAGGTCTTCAGCTGTTCCTGTGGGCCTGTGTCTTGAGTTCACCAGGCAGCTTTCTTGCAGCAGAAAATTTGGTCTTACCTGTGGTCCCGAGGCTCAGGTTTGCTCTGGGGTGCTGTCCAGGGGCTCTCTGCAGCGGCAGCAACCAGGAAGACCTGTGCCGCCCCTTCCGGGAGCTTCAGTGCACCAGGGTTCCAGATGGTCTTTGGCTTTTTCCTCTGGCGTCCGAGATGTGTGTGCAGGGAGCAGTCTCTTCTGGTTTCCCAGGCCTGTCTGCCTCTCTGAAGGTTTAGCTCTCCCTCCCACGGGATTTGGGTGCAGAGAACTGTTTATCCGGTCTGTTTCCTTCAGGGTCCGGCGGTGTCTGTGGCAGGGGTCCTGCCGCTCCTGGGCCCTCCCCCACGGGAGCCCAGAGGCCTTATACAGTTTCCTCTTGGGCCAGGGATGTGGGCAGGGGTGAGCAGTGTTGGTGGTCTCTTCCGCTCTGCAGCCTCAGGAGTGCCCACCTGACCAGGCGGTTGGGTCTCTCTCTCACCGGGTCTGGGAGCAGAGAGCTGCTGTGGGCCGGGATCCGCGGGTGTGGGACTTCCGGTAAACACAGAACGTGCCCGGTTCTAGAGAAATTCTGCTTCCGTGTGTCCCAAGCTCACCAGGCAGCTTTCTTGCAGCAGAAAATTTGGTCTTACCTGTGGTCCCGAGGCTCAAGTTCGCTCGTGGGGTGCTGCCCAGGGGCTCTCTGCAGCGGCAGCAACCAGGAAGACCTGTGCCGCCCCTTCCGGGAGCTTCAGTGCACCAGGGTTCCAGATGGTCTTTGGCTTTTTCCTCTGGCGTCCGAGATGTGTGTGCAGGGAGCAGTCTCTTCTGGTTTCCCAGGCCTGTCTGCCTCTCTGAAGGTTTAGCTCTCCCTCCCACGGGATTTGGGTGCAGAGAACTGTTTATCCGGTCTGTTTCCTTCAGGGTCCGGCGGTGTCTGCCCTCCCCCACGGGAGCCCAGAGGCCTTATACAGTTTCCTCTTGGGCCAGGGATGTGGGCAGGGGTGAGCAGTGTTGGTGGTCTCTTCCGCTCTGCAGCCTCAGGAGTGCCCACCTGACCAGGCGGTTGGGTCTCTCTCTCACCGGGTCTGGGAGCAGAGAGCTGCTGCGGGCCGGGCTCAATTCTCACCCTTTAAACCTGATCTTAGCTATATTTAACTTGGCTCTTTGTAACCTATAGGGATTCTTGTTACAGCAGAATAGTTTAGAAATTTAACATGCTTAATGACATAAAATACATAGTGTTTCTGAGAGTAAGTACTTAACAAATAGGATTCTAGATTGTGCAGATATTCAAAGCATTACTGATCCATTGTAGAACATTCATAACTTCTCAAGGAAGTATATTCAAACATACAAACATACAAGTGAAGAAGCATTTCCAAGTATAAGGAGTTGATTATTATTTACTTACCATATAAAATATTAAAACAATGAAAAATTAAATAAAGCATTATAATATATTAGAATGGCACCCCACACATCATTCTTACTACTATATTTTTTAAATCTGTGAAATAAGTATCCATATATGAATCCACAGAGACTGTGTTGTTAACACGTGTAGCTCGTTGTTTTGAAACGTTCCACTGATCGCCTAATTGAACTATGTACTACTTCATTCTTAACATTTTTGTTGTTATATTTAAATTGAACTCTCAAAAATTTTTGAGTACCTAGGTCATTTTTTTGCCAACTCTACTCACCGCAATGCCTAACAGATCCCTGCTCCTAACTTCTGTCTAAGTGGAGCCTTATATTCTTTGACCACATCTCCCTAGTAATCCCTCTACTCCTCATTTCTCTCTTCTTGCTCCTGGTAACTACCATTTTACCCTCCGAGTCTCTGAGTTTGACTTTTAAAAACACACATGTAAGTGATAGCACACAGAACTTGTCTTTCTGTAGCAGCATGTACTGTAGAATGTCATCTAGGTTCATCCATGTTCTCTCAAGCAACAGAATTTCCTTCCTTTATTCTTTCTTTCCTGGATATGTGTATATGTATGTGTGTGAATAGACATTTTATACAGACATGTGTACAAGTGTGGATGTGGAGGCCTTACATTGATATGTAAGTGTGCTTACATGTGTGTGCATGTGAATGTAGAGACCTGAGTTTGACTGTTGCTCTCTGTCCTATTCACTGAGGTAGGGTCTCTCAGTTGAACCCAAAGTTCACTAATATGGCTGGTCTGGCTTGCTCTGGAACGCCCTTCCCTGCCTTCCTAGACACGTAATTATAGGGCGCCACTGTGCCTACCTCATGTCTTAGTGGCTTCTTAGAATGTGGACTCTGGTCCTCATGTTTTGGTGTTGACTTTAACATCTGAGCCACCTCCCCTCAGGCCAAATTTCTCTCTGTGGGCATGGGTATGTATGCACCTTATTTTTGTTTTTCATGGATACTTGAGTTTATATCCTGATGTTTGTGCGTGATTCTACAGTGAGCATAGAAATCATAGCTCTCTCTTCAGTATACTGGGTAAAAACTATCATTGTCTTTACTCACTTTGTATGGGACCCGAGGCACAGGGAAGTTGTGTGGTTGGTCAGGGGATATATAGGAAGAGAAAGTACAGAGAATTAAATACAGGCATTTTAATTCTAGAATATCCTCTTAAAAATGAATACATAAACATTTGTTAAAGGTAATGGACAAATAACAGACATTAAATGAATATATCTATATCATAGGTATTCTCTATATCTTTATTCCTGAGGAAAAAATCCTTTAATTTTGTTTAAATTTATTCTTGATTTCAATATGAGGTAAAGTTTCGAGTCAAATTCATTTCAAGAATTTATTTAACCAGTTCTCTTCTTTTCATACAAACCACGACACATTTGAAAGGTTAGCTGGAAATATTTAAGTTCTAACTTGATATGATTGCACATGTATTTGGTGAGAATCAGTATTTTGCAAATACATAAAAGTCATTGTCTTTCTAGACCTCCAAAATGCCACATTAGCCACTTTTCTTTTTTTTCAAGCTATGTTTTTTTTTTAATTTTTTTTATTAACTTGAGTATTTCTTATTTACATTTTGAGTGTTACTCCCTTTCCCGGTTTACGGGCCAACATCCCCCTAATCTCTCCCCCTCCCCTTCTTTATGGGTGTTCCCCTCCCCATCCTCCCCCCATTGCCGCCCTCCCACCAACAATCATGTTTACTGGGGTTCAGTCTCGGCAGGACCAAGAGCTTCCCCTTCCACTGGTGCTCTTACTAGGATATTCATTGCTACCTATGAGGTCAGAGTCCAGGGTCAGTCCGTGTATAGTCTTTAGGTAGTGGCTTAGTCCCTGGAAGCTCTGGTTGCTTGGCATTGTTGTTCATATGGGGTCTCGAGCCCCTTCAAGTTCTTCCAGTTCTTTCTCTGATTCCTTCAACGGGGGTCCTATTCTCAGTTCAGTGGTTTGCTGCTGGCATTCGCCTCTGTGTTTGCTGTATTCTGGCTGTGTCTCTCAGGAGCGATCTACATCCGGCTCCTGTCGGCCTGCGCTTCTTTGCTTCATCCATCTTGTCTAATTGGGTGGCTGTATATGTATGGGCCACATGTGGGGCAGGCTCTGAATGGGTGTTCCTTCTGTGTCTGTTTTGATCTTTGCCTCTCTATTCCCTGCCAAGGGTATTCTTGTTCCCCTTTTAAAGAAGGAGTGAAGCATTCACATTTTGATCATCCGTCTTGAGTTTCATGTGTTCTATGCATCTAGGGTAATTCAAGCATTTGGGCTAATAGCCACTTATCAATGAGTGTTAGCCACTTTTCTTAACTCTAACAAAATACTTGGGAGAAGCAATGTAAGGAGGCAGAGGATTGTTTTAGCTCATGATTTCAATGGGTTCAGTCCATCATGGTGGGTAGGCCTGACAGCTAGAGTGACTCCATTTTAGTGGCTGGAAATATCTGGCTGGGTTCTTCCTTGTTAACATGCAAAACTTTCAAAGACTTACCTCTAGTGGCCTGCCTCAGGCAGTGAGGCCTGATGTCCCTAAGGTTTTATAATCTTCCCAAGTAGTTCTGCCAGCTGGGGATCAAGTGCTTAAAAGAATTCCTCGGAAGATGTAACTGTAAATCACAAGGATTCCCAAACCTTCACTGGCAATGCTTATTTTGTGCATTCTATGCCGGACATTTATTATTTGGAACCAAGCAAGCAACCAACAACACAACTGTTGCAAGATCACAGTGTGAGCATACTGACGTGGGTGATGTATAAACTAGTGTCTGGGTTGCATGAAGCAGAATGATAATGGAGTATAAAGCAAAAGGATTGTCTTTTCCTCCCAAAAGGAAAGAAAATGGAATGACTGAGGCACAAAGAATGATCAATGAACTAGAATACAAGAAATCATTAGGAGAAAATGTAATTTAGAATGCTTGGGTTTCTTTCTTTTCATACATCTTATCTCGTCTTAGTTTATCTGCACACAATTTTTCTCTCCTCAAACTGTGTTTCTTTCACTGTTATGGCCCAGAGGGCTAAGTATAGTCTCTAAACTGCAGAGTAAAGGTGTGAGTCTCTAGGAAAGTGACTCTTTTTCTATTTGATTGAGCTATTGACTTGCTTCATGGAGGCCCCATAGCTATGTGAGTCCATGTGTTCAGCAAGAGGGACGGCTCCTAGAAGAAGTGTCTGAAATAGTTTCAGAAGAGAAGATGGTGCCAGAAAATAAGAATTAGGTTTCTCACTCTCAAGATGGAAAATAAAACCAGCTGTAGTGACACATGTTTTAGATTCCAGCACTTGGTGGGCAGAGGTAGGTAGATTTCTTGAGTTCAAGTCCAGCCAGGTCTGCAGAGTGAGTTCTAGGCTAGGACTACAAAGAGAAATTCTGGCTTCAAAAAAAGGAAAATAAACACAGATACTTAAGTTTTATGTTGATTAAAAACTCTACTGCAAATATACCTATGACCTTTCTTTTTCCAGTGTGATATAAATGAAGTGACATAGACTCAACAAGGTAAGTAAAAGCTGTTTGATAAATTTGGAAAATGTAGGCTACCACAACATCTCCAGAAGCTCCTCTGTGCTCCCTTGATGGCAGCCTGCTGTTGGGATTCCAGAATTTTGTTGGAGGCTTAGTGGAAAAGTCATACTACTTCAGGAAAAAAAATAGGCAATGGAATGACATCCCTTCCTATGGGTATTAGGTGGGAGATTTATGGAAGAGAGACCTGAAAGTTAAATATTTTAGAGTAGAACCAATGGCACAAGTGAGCAAAGGAGAACTAGAGACTCGGTGAGTGAGGGCTAGTCTTGTCAGCTTGATCGGAAAAGGTGCCAGTAGAGGGTATGTTTGGAAGATGTTGTGGGAGAAAATTATCTAAGTGGGAAAGAGCAGGGCTGAATGGAGTTGCGATGGGTTAATATGCTGGGGCTTCTGGTAGAACGAGAGGACAGGATGAAGTCTTTAGCCCAGGCATTCGCTCTTGGCATCTTCCTGGATGCCATTGTGAACAGCTGGGTTCTGCCATGTACCCCACTCTCATGCCAGGTAGACTGACAGCTTTGAAATAGGGAGCCAAAGGACATCTTCCTTTATTTATTCTTTTTTGGTTATTTGTAACAGTCATGAAAATGTTGAAACAATAAGTATGTGGCATTTGTTTTGTTTCCTTTACCTATGAGAGATGTTACATTTAGCTTTTACTGGGTTTCAGCATATATATCTGAACTTCCTTTAACCCCAATCTGGTAAACTCTGAATTATTTATTCAATTGTGTCTAATAAATGTGAAATAAGTGAATAGGCTCAAATAGAACTGTGGTTGACTTCATATTCATCTGTGGTGAATTCATGTGAATAGGATAATGGCTCTCAAGGATGCTTTTCTCAGAATGCCCAGGCTTCAGCAGACTGAGCAATAGCTCATGGCAGGGCTGTAGTTACAATGACTTAGACTACCAATGTCAGGGTACATGACTCAGAAAGATTTTAATAACCTCATCCTTCATAGTGTGTCCCTTCAAAGTAGAGTACAGACAGCAAAAGATAGGAAACTTTATTGTATACACACCTGCATATATACATACAATGCATATGTATACACACAACACACATGCATATACATGCAAACACATAGCCTATACACACCACACACAGACATGTACACATTCATACACCATACTAATGCGCACATACATACAACATGCATACGCAAACACAAAACACACACATGCATGTATAGAACACATAGGAATATACACACAAAACACATACCCATACACACTCACAGCAAATGCATATATCCACACCATACATAAGCCACACACACTTGCACACACAGACACACACACACACATACACACACACACACACACACACACACACACAGAGCGACAACTTTGTGCCTGGCATTTTTATTGGGTTGTAGAATACTATTTTTGTATTATATTTAATATTTAAAATTAATAATTAATATACACTTATATATTTAAAGTACCTTTCTGATGCTTTTAAAATTTTAAAATTTTATATATTTGCTTACTTATGTGTGTATGTGTGAGCACATGTGTGTCACAGTATGTGACTGGAGGTCAGAGGTCAACCTTGGGAGATAGTTCTCTCCTACCATTTGGGTTTCAAGGATCAAATTCAGGTCACCAGGCTTGGCTGCAAGTTCCTTTTCTCAATAAGCTGTCTAGTTGGTTCCTGCACTGGAGTTCTTTGAGAAAGTTTTCCCCTGTGTATCAAAAGTTGTCTTGGAACATACGTTTTTCCTGCCTCTGCCTCCTTAGTGCTAAAATTGAGGTGTGTGTCAGAATGCCTGGCATATATCCTGGAGTGTTTCAACAAATAATTTTTGGGTACCAATTCTCTGTATTCCAGGAGCTGCTTTGGCCATGTCATTTCCCCCTCTTGACCTCTCTTCCTCCCTTTCTCCCTCCCTCTTTCCCTTTATCCCTTTCTGCTCTTTCCTTTCTAACTTCTCTGCTTAGAAGAGTTTTATGTTGGTTTAGGTCATGTTTTAGAGAATTATCTTTGTGTTTCTTTTTTAAAGTTCTATGTCCTAGAAAAAGAGCATTTTGAAAGTCTGTCTCCCAAAGGTAGCAGTTATGTTATTTCTGAGTTCATCTTTTGATTCAAGTAAGTAGAATTGCCTTTAAGTAGGCTATTATTTGATATCTGCCAAAAGCACTGGAAGGCTTTAAAATTACAGCCCTGTAAACTCTCTTGTCTGATATTACACCAGCATTAATCCACAGAAAGTCAGACCATTTCTACATGTACATCTGACTTTAAATACTTTTGAGCTGATCTTAGCCAAAGTTTACTAACCCATGAAACAGTGTATAAGCCTCTCCCTTGGGGGCAGAGGGGACAGCATTCTGTGACTGAAAAGAGTTCAATCTTTTGGACTCTTATATGTGTCCAGTGTATTGGGAATAAGAACATTAATGTTTATTACTTGTACATTTGTGAAAGAAAATGTTTTAAATATAAAAGTGTGCATAATATTTAAAACATGAACATAATAACTTATTGATCAATATTTTCTTCTGTGTGTGTTTGTGTGTGTGTTGTATGCATGCATGCATGCATGTTCATCTGTTTGTATCTAACTGTGTGGGAGCCAGAGGTACATGTTAGGTAAACTTCCATTTTTACTTCCACCTATTCTTTTTTTTTTTTTTATTAACTTGAGTATTTCTTATATACATTTCGAGTGTTATTCCCTTTCCCAGTTTCTGGGCAAACATCCCCCTCCCCCCTCCCCTTCCTTATGGGTGTTCCCCTCCCAACCCTCCCCCCATTGCCGCCCTCCCCCCATAGTCTAGTTCACTGGGGGTTCAGTCTTAGCAGGACCCAGGGCTTCCCCTTCCACTGGTGCTCTTACTAGGATATTCATTGCTACCTATGGGGTCAGAGTCCAGGGTCAGTCCATGTATAGTCTTTAGGTAGTGGCTTAGTCCCTGGAAGCTCTGGTTGCTTGACATTGTTGTACTTTTGGGGTCTCGAGCACCTTCAAGCTCTTCCAGTTCTTTCTCTGATTCCTTCAACGGGGGACCTATTCTCAGTTCAGTGGTTTGCTGCTGGCATTCGCCTCTGTATTTGCTGTATTCTGGCTGTGTCTCTCAGGAGCGATCTACATCCGGCTCCTGTCAGCCTGTACTTCTTTGCTTCATCCATCTTGTCTAATTGGGTGGCTGTATATGTATGGGCCACAGGTGGGGCAGGCTCTGAATGGGTGTTCCTTCAGTCTCTGTTTTAATCTTTGCCTCTCTCTTCCCTGCCAAGGGTATTCTTGTTCCCCTTTTAAAGAAGGAGTGAAGCATTCACATTTTGATCATCCGTCTTGAGTTTCATTTGTTCTAGGCATCTAGGGTAACTCAAGCATTTGGGCTAATAGCCACTTATCAGTGAGTGCATACCATGTATGTCTTTCTGTGATTGGGTTGGCTCACTCAGGATGATATTTTCCAGTTCCAACCATTTGCCTACGAATTTCATTAAGGCATTGTTTTTGATAGCTGAGTAATATTCCATTGTGTACATGTACCACATTTTCTGTATCCATTCCTCTGTTGAAGGGCATCTGGGTTCTTTCCAGCTTCTGGCTATTATAAATAAGCCTGCGATGAACATAGTGGAGCACGTGTCTTTTTTATATGTTGGGGCAACTTTTGGGTATATGCCCAAGAGAGGTATAGCTGGATCCTCAGGCAGTTCAATGTCCAATTTTCTGAGGAACCTCCAGACTGATTTCCAGAATGATTGTACCAGTCTGCAATCCCACCAACAATGGAGGAGTGTTCCTCTTTCTCCACATCCTCGCCAGCATCTGCTGTCACCTGAGTTTTTGATCTTAGCCATTCTCACTGGTGTGAGGTGAAATTTCAGGGTTGTTTTGATTTGCATTTCCCTTATGACTAAAGGTGTTGAACATTTCTATAGGTGTTTCTCAGCCATTTGGCATTCCTCAGCTGTGAATTCTTTGTTTAGCTCTGAACCCCATTTTTTAATAGGGTTATTTGTCTCCCTGCGGTCTAACTTCTTGAGTTCTTTGTATATTTTGGATATAAGGCCTCTATCTGTTGTAGGATTGGTAAAGATCTTTTCCCAATCTGTTGGTTGCCGATTTGTCCTAACCACAGTGTCATTTGCCTTACAGAAGCTTTGCAGTTTTATGAGATCCCATTTGTCGATTCTTGATCTTAGAGCATAAGCCATTGGTGTTCTGTTCAGGAAATTTTTTCCAGTGCCCATGTGTTCCAGATGCTTCCCTAGTTTTTCTTCTATTAGTTTGAGTGTATCAGGTTTGATGTGGAGGTCCTTGATCCACTTGGACTTAAGCTTTGTACAGGGTGATAAGCATGGATCAATCTGCATTCTTCTACATGTTGACCTCCAGTTGAACCAGCACCATTTGCTGAAAATGTTATGTTTTTTCCATTGGATGGATTTGGCTCCTTTGTCAAAAATCAAGTGACCATAGGTGTGTGGGTTCATTTCTGGGTCTTCAATTCTATTCCATTGGTCTATCTGTCTGTCTCTGTACCAATACCATGCAGTTTTTATCACTATTGCTCTGTAATACTGCTTGAGTTCAGGGATAGAAATTCCCCCTGAAGTCCTTTTATTGTTGAGGATAGTTTTAGCTAGCCTGGGTTTTTTGTTATTCCAGATGAATTTACAAATTGTTCTGTCTAACTCTTTGAAGAATTGGATTGGTATTTTGATGGGGATTGCATTGAATCTGTAGATCGCTTTTGGTAAAATGGCCATTTTTACAATATTAATCCTGCCAATCCATGAGCATGGGAGATCTTTCCATCTTCTGAGGTCTTCTTCAATTTCTTTCCTCAGTGTCTTGAAGTTCTTATTGTACAGATCTTTTACTTGCTTGGTTAAAGTCACACCGAGGTACTTTATATTATTTGGGTCTATTATGAAGGGTGTCATTTCCCTAATTTCTTTCTCGGCTTGTTTCTCTTTTGTGTAGAGGAAGGCTACTGATTTATTTGAGTTAATTTTATACCCAGCCACTTTGCTGAAGTTGTTTATCAGCTTTAGTAGTTCTCTGGTGGAACTTTTGGGATCACTTAAATAAACTATCATATCATCTGCAAATAGTGATATTTTGACTTCTTCTTTTCCGATCTGTATCCCCTTGACCTCCTTTTGTTGTCTGATTGCTCTGGCTAGAACTTCAAGAACTATATTGAATAAGTAGGGAGAGAGTGGGCAGCCTTGTCTAGTCCCTGATTTTAGTGGGATTGCTTCAAGTTTCTCTCCATTTAGTTTAATGTTAGCAACTGATTTGCTGTATATGGCTTTTACTATGTTTAGGTATGGGCCTTGAATTCCTATTCTTTCCAGGACTTTTATCATGAAGGGGTGTTGAATTTTGTCAAATGCTTTCTCAGCATCTAATGAAATGATCATGTGGTTTTATTCTTTCAGTTTGTTTATATAATGGATCACGTTGATGGTTTTCCGTATATTAAACCATCCCTGCATGCCTGGGATGAAGCCTACTTGATCATGGTGGATGATTGTTTTGATGTGCTCTTGAATTCGGTTTGCCAGAATTTTATTGAGTATTTTTGCGTCGATATTCAGAAGGGAAATTGGTCTGAAGTTCTCTTTCTTTGTTGGGTCTTTGTGTGGTTTAGATATAAGAGTCATTGTGGCTTCATAGAAGAAATTTGGGAGTGATCCATCTGTTTCAATTTTGTGGAATAGTTTGGATAGTATTGGTATGAGGTCTTCTATGAAGGTCTGATAGAATTCTGCACTAAACCCGTCTGGACCTGGGCTCTTTTTGGTTGGGAGACCTTTAATGACTGCTTCTATTTCCTTAGGAGTTATGGGGTTGTTTAACTGGTTTATCTGTTCCTGATTTAACTTCGGTACCTGGTATCTGTCTAGGAATTGTCCATTTCCTGTAGATTTTCAAGTTTTGTTGAATATAGGCTTTTATCGTAAGATCTGATGATTTTTTGAATTTCCTCTGAATCTGTAGTTATGTCTCCCTTTTCATTTCTGATTTTGTTAATTTGGACGCACTCTCTGTGTCCTCTCGTTAGTCTGGCTAAGGGTTTATCTATCTTGTTGATTTTCTCAAAGAACCAACTTTTGGTTCTGTTGATTCTTTCTATGGTCCTTTTTGTTTCTACTTGGTTGATTTCAGCTCTGAGTTTGATTATTTCCTGCCTTCTACTCCTCCTGGGTGTATTTGCTTCTTTTTGCTCTAGAGCTTTCAGGTGTGCTGTCAAGCTGCTGACATATGCTCTTTCCTGTTTCTTTCTGCAGGCACTCAGCGCTATGAGTTTTCCTCTTAGCACAGCTTTCATTGTGTCCCATAAGTTTGGGTATGTTGTACCTTCATTTTCATTAAATTCTAAAAAGTTTTTAATTTCTTTCTTTATTTCTTCCTTGACTAGGTTATTATTGAGTAGAGCATTGTTCAACTTCCATGTATATGTGGGCATTCTTCCCTTATTGTTATTGAAGACCAGCTTTAGGCGGTGGTGGTCTGATAGCACGCATGGGATTATTTCTATCTTTCTGTACCCGTTGAGGCCTGTTTTTTGACCAATTATATGGTCAATTTTGGAGAAAGTACCATGAGGAGCTGAGAAGAAGGTATATCCTTTTGCTTTAGGATAGAATGTTCTATAAATATCCATTAAGTCCATTTGGCTCATGACTTCTCTTAGTCTGTCTACGTCTCTGTTTTATTTCTGTTTCCATGATCTGTCCATTGATGAGAGTGGGGTGTTGAAATCTCCCACTATTATTGTGTGAGGTGCAATGTGTGTTTTGAGCTTTATTAAGTTTTTTTTTTACGTATGTAGGTGCCCTTGTATTTGGGGCATAGATATTTAGGAATGAGAGTTCATCTTGGTGGATTTTTCCTTTGATGAATATGAAGTGTCCTTCCTTATCTTTTTTGATGACTTTTAATTGAAAATTGATTTTATTTGATATTAGAATGGCTACTCCAGCTTGCTTCTTCTGACCATTTGCTTGGAAAGTTGTTTTCCAGCCTTTCACCCTGAGGTAGTGTCTGTCTTTGTCTCTGAGGTGTGTTTCCTGTAGGCAGCAGAATGCAGGGTCCTCGTTGCGAATCCAGTTTGTTAATCTATGTCTTTTTATTGGGGAGTTGAGGCTATTGATGTTGAGAGATATTAAGGAATAGTGATTATTGCTTCCTGTTATATTCATATTTGGATGTGAGGTTATGTTTGTGTGCTTTTCTTCTCTTTGTTTTGTTGCCAAGACGATTAGTTTCTTGCTTCTTCTAGGGTATAGCTTGCCTCCTTATGTTGGGCTTTATCATTTATTATCCTTTGTAGTGCTGGATTTGTAGAAAGATATTGTGTAAATTTGGTTTTGTCATGGAATATCTTGGTTTCTCCCTCTATGTTAATTGAGAGTTTTGCAGGATACAGTAACCTGGGCTGGCATTTGTGTTCTCTTAGGGTCTGTATGACATCTGTCCAGGATCTTCTGGCCTTCATAGTTTCTGGCGAAAAGTCTGGTGTGATTCTGATAGGTCTGCCTTTATATGTTACTTGACCTTTTTCCCTTACTGCTTTTAATATTCTTTCTTTATTTTGTGCGTTTGGTGTTTTGACTATTATGTGACGGGAGGTGTTTCTTTTCTGGTCCAATCTATTTGGAGTTCTGTAGGCTTCTTGTATGCCTATGGGTATCTCTTTTTTTAGGTTAGGGAAGTTTTCTTCTATGATTTTGTTGAAGATATTTACTGGTCCTTTGAGCTGGGAGTCTTCACTCTCTTCTATACCTATTATCCTTAGGTTTGATCTTCTCATTGAGTCCTGGATTTCCTGTATGTTTTGGACCAGTAGCTTTTTCTGCTTTACATTATCTTTGACAGTTGAGTCAATGATTTCTATGGAATCTTCTGCTCCCGAGATTCTCTCTTCCATCTCTTGTATTCTGTTGGTGAAGCTTATATCTACAGCTCCTTGTCTTTTCTTTTGATTTTCTCTGTCCAGGGTTGTTTCCATGTGTTCTTTCTTGATTGCTTCTATTTCCATTTTTAATTCCTTCAACTGTTTGATTGTGTTTTCCTGGAATTCTTTCAGGGATTTTTGTGTCTCCTCTCTATGGGTTTCTACTTGTTTATTAATGTTTTCCTGTGTTTCTCTAAGGGAGTTCTTCATGTCTTTCTTGAAGTCCTCTAGCATCATGATCAAATATGATTTTGAAACTAGATCTTGCTTTTCTGGTGTTTTTGGATATTCCATGTTTATTTTGGTGGGAGAATTGGGCTCCGATGATGCCATGTAGTCTTGGTTTCTGTTGCTTGGGTTCCTGCGCTTGCCTCTCGCCATCAGATTATCTCTAATGTTACTTTGTTCTGCTATTTCTGACAGTGGCTAGACTGTCCTATAAGCATGTATGTCAGGAGTGCTGTAGACCTGTTTTCCTGTTTTCTTTCAGCCAGTTATGGGGACAGAGTGTTCTGCTTTCGTGCGTGTAGTTTTTCCTCTGTACAGGTCTTCAGCTGTTCCTGTGGGCCTGTGTCTTGAGTTCACTAGGCAGGTCACTTGCAGCCGGAAAGTTGGTCTTACCTGTGGTCCCGAGGCTCAAGTTTCCTCTCGGGGTGCTGCCCACGAGCTCTCTGCGGTGGCAGCAACCAGGAAGATCTGTGCCGCCCTTTCCGGGAGCTTCCGTGCACTAGGGTTCCAGATGGCGTTTGGTGTTTTCCTCTGGCGTCCAAGATGTGTGTGCAGAGTGCAGTCTCTTCTGGTTTCCCAGGCGTGTCTGCCTCTCTGAAGGTTTAGCTCTCCCTCCCACGGGATTTGGGTGCAGAGAACTGTTTATCCTGTCTGTTTCCTTCAGGTTCTGGCGGTGTCTCAGGCGCAGGGGTCCTGCTCCTCCTGGGCCCTCCCCTACGGGAACCCAGAGGCCTTATACAGTTTCCTCTTGGTCCAGGGATGTGGGCAGGGGTGGGCAGTGTTGGTGGTCTCTTTTGCTCTGCAGCCTCAGGAGTGCCCACCTGACCAGGCGGTGAGGTCTCTCTCCCACGGGGTCTGGGAGCAGAGAGATGCTGCGGGCCGGGCCACCTATTCTTTTTGAGATGGAGCCTTCGCTGAGCTTATAGTTTACCTAAAGGGTAAGAGGAGTTTGTCTCATAAGCTCTAGCATCCCTCCTATCTCTGCTTCCCCATCTATAATTTCACAGCCAGCTTCTTATGTGAGTACTGGGGTGTACACTGAGGTTCTCATGCTTGTGTGTTATGCATGTTACTGACTGAACTCTTTCCTCAGTCTCTTCATTAAAATTTCTCTAAAATCATTTAGAGTTGTGGAAACAAAGAAGAGTAGAAAAACTCTCACAGCAGTCCTCAGTTAATACCAAAGGAGGATAGGAGAAAGCAAAGAGAGGATATCAAGATTAAGCTTAGTAAGTTACTGAGATATTGGTTACTGTTAAAAGGAATTTTATTCTAAGTGACTATTGGCCAGAATCTGCAAGTTGGGTGCAATCAGTGGCTTCCTGGGAAAGGAATCTCACTCTAAGGGTCTAGCTGTTGGAAACAGCCCATTACTGGAATCCTTATTCATCATGTGCTTACATCCATTCACCCATGTCATCCACCAACCCATCCACTCACCCATCCATCCATCCACCCACATACCTATCCATCCACTCAGCTACCCATCCATCCATTCATCCACCATCTACCCACCTACCCCCACCCACTCAGCCTCCCACTCATCCATCTACCTATCCATCCATCAATTCATCCACCCACCAACCAAATACCCATCCACCCATCCACTCATCTACCCATCCATCTCTCTGCCATCTACCCACCCACCCCTACCCACTCAGTCTCCTATCCATCCATCCATCCATCCATCCATCCATCCATCTATCTGTACATCCATCCATCCATCCATCCACGCACCCACCCATTATTTACCCATTTTCTTACTCATTCAGTCATCCAAATGGTTTGAAATTACATTAAGCCTTTTCACTCTAGATCCTTAGTGTGAGTTGTCACCCCAGGCTGCTGTCATGTTTTTCCCTTTCACATACCTCAGAAACCCCAGTTTCTTTCTTTGTAACACTTAAAATCACAAAATGAATACATGTCCCATAATGAAAAAACAAATAATGATTTCCAGAATACTGAGAAAAAACTAGAAAAATTTGCTGTAGCCACATTATATGCAAGAGAAAACACAGGAGACAACTAACATTTCTAGTTCCTTTTTTTTAATACTAAAATTTGCACTCCTACTTCAAAGCAGCACAACTAATAAACCAGCAGTTTACAAGCTTTGGCCCTGTGTTCTGCATTTTTAGGACTCTGTGTAAGTACAGATACCCAATTTAAACAGAAGGAAAATTTATTCGTAATATTAGGTAGCTCAAAGTGCTTGCGGAGATGCAAATTGGAATTTATTCTTGCAGCTGTGTGAAAGCACCCATTCATATCCTTCTGTAAGGTTGTTCCCCTAGAGACAGCTGATTGCTGCCGGGCACAGGTGCTGTAAAACGTCTTGAAAGTCTCAACACTTCTCTGACAACCAGGTATCCTTGCTTTTACTGGAGGACTTCTTTTGGGGTGTCTGTGTTTGATAGAAGATTTAAAATGGCGATTCTGAGTGCCATAGTGAGGCTGTTAAGCACATGTCCTAACTGTGGAAAACATGAGAAAGTGAGCATCTAGCCTGAACCCAGGGCATAACAGATTCTCCCGAATTCTCCGTTAAGTTCTTTTAGTAGGGCTAAGGGTGGAGCTCAGGGTAGAGTGTCTGGAAAGCGTTCATAAGAACCTGCACACTCCACTCAGAGTTACTATTGTTATATTGTGGCACCAAACAACCAAAGTCAACTTGGGGAGAAAGAGTCTATTTTGCTTACATTTCCACATCACGGTTTATCACTGAGGGAAGTCAGTCAGCAGCTCAAGGCAGGAACCTGGAGGCAGGAGCTGATTCAGTCATTAAGGAACGGTGCTTTAAGGCTTAGGCCTCAAGCTCTGCTCATCCTGCTTTCTTATAGAACCCAGGACCACTAGCTCAGGGATAGTAACACACACAGTGGGCTGTGACCTCCCACATCAATCACTAATAGAGAAAATGCCCTAAAGGTTTGCCTACAGTCCAATATTTTGGAGGCATTTTCTTAATTGAGAATTCCTTTTTCCAAATGACTCTAGCTTCTGTAAAGTTAATGTAATACTAACTAGGACACCCCAGTGCTGCAAATAAAATTGGTTGTACTAGTGACTCCCAAACAATGACAACATTTCTTCTTGTTGTCAGTGATGTTAATCTGAGTTATCAATTTGATGAGGTCTAGAATCACCCGGGAGATAGGGCTGTAGGAGTTTTCTCTAGTGAGTTCTTTTGGTTAGATTATTTAAGGTTCCATTCACTGTGTGGGGAACCAACCATTCCTTGCCTAGGAATCTAGATTGTGTAAAAAGGAGAGAGTGGGCTGAGCTCCAGAATTCACTGCCCTGATCATGAGTGTGATAGAAGCAGCTGTTTCAAGCTCCTGCTGTGAGGAACTTAAGTCTTGAAATGTGAGGCAGAATAAACTCTCTTTCCCTCAAGTTACGTTTTGTCGGAGCATTTTATCATAGCAACTGCGAAGAAACCTAGACAGTATCCATAATCATAGTCTTACTTTCTCCCCTTAAAATGATCAACGATAATGAAACCCCAGGATCTCATCTCTCCTCATAACTTAATGCGACAAGGCGAATGCACCATCTTTTTGGCAGCAATGCATTTAATAAAAAGCTCATTGGTCTTCACATCTGACTCTGTATCTAGTGTCTGCAACTGAGTGACATATATCTTCTTCTTCCCCTGCGGTTTTCCTAGATTTTCCATAGCATGGTCGAGATTGTAAAGTAAAGCAAATGATACGCTTTACATATCATTTGAAGAAAATCAACAAACAGAATACTGCAACGAAATACTGCAAATGTCACAGAGAACGAGTTTGGGATACAGGCTACCAGTGTTTCTAGAAAATTATATGATCATGCTTGTGACACCCTCTTCTTCACATAAGTTATTTGCCGCAAAGAAGACTAAGGACTTTTAAAAATATCAACACACACACACACACACACACACACACGCACGCACACATACACACACACACACGCACACACACACACACACGCACACACACCCACACCCACATACACACACGCACACACACACACGCATACACACACCCCCCCCACACACGCACACACACACCCACACACACACACACGCACACACACACCCACACACACACACACGCACACACACACACGCACACACAGACACGCACACATACGCACACAGACACGCACACACACACACATACACACACGCACACACACACAGACACGCACACACACACACACAGACACGCACACACACACACAGACACGCACACACACACAGACACGCACACACACACACACACACGCACACACACACGCACACACACACACACACACGCACACACACGCACACAGAGCCCCCTCAGCCTGGTCTACAGAGCATGTTCCAGGGTGGCCAGGGCTGCACAGTGAAACCCTGTCCTGGAAAAAAAAATATCATCATAAAAGTGCAAAACTAGCCCTCCTGTGCTAAAGATTATTCTGAGCCACTTTGTCATTTGCATTCTGATGCTACCTATCAGTTTCTTCTGCCATGTAGCTAACTTGCCATTCTTGTATGTTCTACTAGAGATGAATATTATTCAGAGGCTGACTTTTTGTACTACGAGGAGAAAATACTTTTCAGGCATTTGATTAGCATATTTACAATGAACAAGTGTTTTTAAGTACTTTGCCTGTGCCTGGATGGGAAGAGCCTTGGGGCTTTGGAGAACACAGCAGTTGGCTAGAAGCAGTCTTTCTCCTTCAGAGACTCAACACCCATTGAGGAAGGGCAGGCTCCATTATTGCCTTTGCATCGCAGCTCTGTTAAAAGTTGCCTTTCACTATATATGGACTGACCCTGGACTCTGACCCCATAGGTAGCAATGAATATCCTAGTAAGAGCACCAGTGGAAGGGGAAGCCCTGGGTCCTGCTAAGACTGAACCCCCAGTGAACTAGACTATGGGGGGAGGGCGGCAATGGGGGGAGGGTTGGGAGGGGAACACCCATAAGGAACGGGAGGGGGGAGGGGGATTTTGCCCGGAAACCGGGAAAGGGAATAACACTTGAAATGTATATAAGAAATACTCAAGTTAATAAAAAAAAAAAAATAAATAAAAAAAAAAGTTGCCTTTCTATGTTTTCCTCATCCAGTTGTCTGCATATCAAATTGGACTCAATTGAGTTTAGAGCCAAGAGAGCTGAGCATTCATTGAATCCTCAGAATTTTTCTTGCGGCATCAAGAAGCTGCATGTGTGTGGAGCAATCCGTAGCTTTAGTTGTCCTGGTTACACAGTGCATTTTGCCAGGCTTTCAGAAAGATGCGAACCCTAATTAACCTTAAAATTAACAGGCTAATGGCAAGGGTTTCATAACAATTCAATAGGAGAGGCAGAAAATATCCTGGAAGATGTAAATCTAAGGTGACACTTGTAAGGCTTCTGCAATATTAAAATATTTTTGGATTTTAAAAGGGCTGAGAGACTACACACAACCAATATTAAAACAATAATGTGTGTGTGTGTGTGTGTGTGTTACATGTGTAGTATGTGTGTACCTGGGCATATGTATATGTTAAGCCTGAGGTTGCTGTGGGCTCTTTCCTGTATCCTCTCTCTACATTTTTGTTTTAATTTTTAATTCTCTTAATGACAAGTCTGTAGCTGGTCCTGATGCTCATTTATTCAGGTAGGCTGACTGACCAACGAGCTTCAGGAAATTCACCTGTTTCTGCCCTTCTTCACATCAGTACTGGGGTTGCAGGCAGGTGCTGTGGCACTCCATGTTTGATGTGAGTGCTGGACAGCCAGACTCCAGTCTTTACGCTTATATGGAAGCAACTTTACCAATCATTTTTCCAGTCCCATGACAATATGTATTTTTTTCTCAGCTAGGTCCTTATAGTTAAAAGCTTTGAAAGAAATTGGGGGAAAAATGAGTTAAAGATATATTTACCCAGCATCTCTTAGTGTGATTATTTTCTAAAGCTAAAATAAAAACTTTTTGAGGGAAGACTCCCCATGCTGAATTGGAAGGAGGGATGGATGAGGCATTTCCATGTTGAGGTTTGTATCAGGCAGCAGTGGGGATAGATTAAATGGGAGTGTTCATCCCAGCACATGGACTTGCTGTAGAGAGATTAACATATTTATGTTATTGTGACCAGATATAAAAATAGACAACCAATGTGGAGATTTGCCAGAAAAGGGGCGTCACAGTGACCTGCTGATGAGAAACCCAGGGATAGTTGTGATTTGGACACCAGAGCTGGGAAGAAAAGAATTAGGTGAAAGACAAGATAATTCCAGAGTTTAGACTGAAATTAGCCCCAGCATTTCTTCCTCATCTCTGGCTTCCCTTGTTCTTATATTTTATCTAATCTTCTCGTTCCTTTAGTTGTTTCTTAGTAGCTCAATATGCATATCAGAAAGGGCGCACCTGAAGAGTTTATCCCTATGGATAGACAAGATTGAAGCAGACGTTTTAACTCTAATGTTAGCCTGTTGCATAAATTACTGATACGAAAACTGTATTCAGCTTGCCTGAATTCTGCACCTCTTCCTCACTTTTTCTCCTTCCACCACACCTTCTCCTTTATGGAGAATAAAATACCACTTTCAGCCACTTCAGAATAACTTCACCTTACTCTCCTGATTTTTCGGGATCAGAGAAAAGGCCAGACTAAATATTACCCTTCAGCTGGGCTGTCCAAGCTGACACCAAGGCAAATGTGACTTTTCCAGGCTGATTGGCAGGGGGGTCCTGCTTCTTCCAGCTCTGTGGAAGAAATTGTGGAATGTGTGCAATGTTAAGTGAGGTCTACTTTGTGTGAAATTAAACAACAAGCTGAACACTGGCTACTTGACGGAAGACGCTTTATTTTCATTAACCAAGTGAGGAGAACGACAGGGCAAGCTAGGAGCCCCCCTCTTTCTGTTTCCTTGGGGGGTGTTCTCTCTTTTATTTGCCTTCGCTTTTCAGTAGGAGGAGAGGGGCGCAGGTGTTTCTAACACTAAATCCCATATCCCTGATTGGGTCTTCAGGTCTGCTAAGATTTTTCTGACATCTTCGTGGATTTTTTTTTTTTTTCATTATAGGACGTTTCCCCCCTGCTGATATATGGATTGTGAAGTCACATTGACTGTACTCTATTTCTGAGGGTTACAATTCTCCCAATATTTTACTCACAGGTAGAACCGGGTATTATGTTTGGCCAATATATGTAGATTTAAGACCACGGTTAGAAATTAAACTTAAAAGAAACTTCCACTGTATGAACACTAGACATAATCTCTTTTACGAATAGTATTTTTATTCTTTCCTGATGAGCTTACATTTCTATCTTCTACCACGCCTAACATGAATGTCACATGGCTGTAATTTATCTTGAGCCAGTAATGGCATTCATTATCTACACTAGAATGATTGACAGAGCTAGGCATCAGAGATTGGAAACCATTTTCTGAATTTTAAACCTTATTTTCCATATGTCCCCTGGGCTTCTAAGTAGATTTTAATCTATTTTACTTTTTCCTTTAAAAAGGCTGTAAAAATGTTTATTTTATTTTGGAGAGAGAAAAAAGATCTCCCATTATCACAGAGGAAAATGAGATGGAGAAAACTCACTTGAATATTTTGAACTAGTGACGCCTCTGTCAGGAACACAACAGCCCCTTTCCAGGTATTCCCTCCTCTTAGAGAGACAGGCAATATTACATTTCTACTTTCTTAGGGTTTGGGCACTGTCATAATATTCTCCAGGCTATCAAAATCTTGCTAATGACTTAATCAAATTGTTTAATTACCCTACAATGTCAGTGGGGATTGAATAAAAGCAATTTGAAAAGCTCTACCTGGATCTATTTCAATTTCATAACAATAGATCATGTTTGGGTTTTGGCTGCTTTTGTGTTCAGATAAATAGATGGCCTTTTGTTGAAGGTCAGATTGAAGAAAATGTTAGCATTTAGACCTGCCATGCCTCCTACTTAAAGCTTCTTTTTATGAAAAAATAAATATTTCTCTTAAGGTTTTTTTTTAATGTTTAATGAAGATTCTCCAACTCCCACAGAAGCTTCTCAGCCAGCCCTCCTGTGAGGTGTGGAGAGAGGTGTATGACAGACATTGTCTAACCACTTATTTGCATCCTCTCTCTTCCACTGCCTGCCTTTTTCCTTTTCCTTTTTCTCTTTCTCTTTGACCCTGAATTTATTTCTTATCAGGCAAAGCCGTTAGAATCCCTGCTGGGAAGTCTCAGCCAGACACGCCATTTCCTGGAGAGGGGAGGAAACATTCCAGCTTCCCCTTGATTGATAAGAGGGGCATACCCCTGCTGAGAACCTGCAGAGAGCAAATCCGGGCTCCCAGAAGAAGTGGGTTTTCTTCCAGTATTGATCTCAACCTCAGAGCTTGCCTTACTTGAAAGGCAGCAGGGAGGATGACTGGGTGAGCTGAAATGATCTTTGGTCAAGACATGGTCAGATCCACTGTGAAATGGTCAAGCCAATTAGGAAGGGACCCACTAGGTACTGAGATTATAGTACTAGTTAAGATTTATGTTGGTGACGGGGACAGTTACATGAGCATAATGAGTGCCCTTTATAGGGAGCATTCTTTTGTTACGACTGCTATTGCTCAAGAATTGCATTTTCTAATTAATGGAAGTGCTTCAGATACATTATCTATAATAATCGTTCTTAAATGATAACAGCAGATATGGAAATTAGGATAGGGCATAAAATTAAAGGCATTTGAATAATTATAGTACAATCAAGTCAAAAGTAGTGATGCCTGTACTGGATGCTGGATTTTGTGGAAAACAGTACAAGACCATATGTGCTTTGGAAGTTGAAAGAGCATCAGATTTTGACAGCACAACTGCATAGATTTCTAGGTTACTTGAGTGGTTTTCGTCCTTCATGCAAATGAATTCTGAGTAAGAATGAATAGACCAATATTGCAAATAGCTTTTAGGACATGTTTACTTTACGAGACTGTAACTATACAGTCTTCATTTGACAGTTTCCTATGTAATAATGAAATATCGTTCTTAATATTTAAAGAGGTTGTGCTGACTGGAGTTTAGAACTGAATAAAAAGGAAATACACTTGTCAATAATTAAGTACATACATACATTTGGCTGGTGAGTTTGGTATGCATAATAGTTTATATCGTAGAAATATTTTTATACCATGTTAACATCAGAATGTAATAACTCAGTTCCCTTAACAACACATGACTAATACATATGCTAGGAGTAGACAGGCATATTCTAATTTACTCACAGCATAACCATGTAGTAAATGAAAACTCTAATCGGAATAAGACCAGTATGATAGCTGTCTTGGTTAAGTTCTTTCCCTAGTTTCTTTGGCGACGATAGCTCATTTTTCATGTTATCATATTAAGAAGCTATTGAGGGTAACTGTAGGGGTTCAAATAGCACTTCCTGAAGATGCTGACACTCCAATCGTGTTCCCAGAAATCTGTTATGGTGCATGTTTATATGCCATAAAGGACTTTGCAGATGCAATTAAGAGCATAAGCCTTACAATGAGATTATGCTGGGCTCTCTCAGTGAGCCCGATATAATCATATGAGTCTTTGAATCCAACAGAGGAAGGAAAGAGTCAGAGACATGAGGCAGAATGGGGAGACTGAGGAGAAAATGACGGGAAGACTGAGGGGGAGAGAAAGGGACATAATGAGCTCTCACAGGCCCTGACATGCGGAAGTTCACCTGTTCATGAAGAGTGTGGTTTATACAGCTTATCCAAATGCTGTGAGGAAGAAATTAGTAGAAAAAAATATTATTCAAGGATGGCCCAGAGGAAAATAGAGGCTTTTATGGCATACATCAGATTATAAGGAGAAAGCCAGTGGGAAAGTCCCGTACTAAGTAGCAGAATCATTCTCTCCAGCGTGAGATCTTTGGAGCGCACACTGACTTCTAACAGCAGCCACAAAGGAAACGAGAACTACAAAGGCAAGGAACTACAACGAATTCAGATGTTCAGTCTTCCCAAGGTCCCTAGCTGGAGGCTGCTTTTTCAGCATTTGACTTTAGCCCTGTGAAATCTAGATCAGAGAAAGGAGTTGAACCATCTTGGATACCCTTGCTACAGAACCGTGACCGATTCCTAAGTGTGTGGAGTTTTAAACTCCTGAATTTGTAGTGATGGGTTAGGTTGGGAGGAGCAATGAGTACAGTAACATACAGAAAGATGCACCAATTGGATTTGGGCCTTCACCATCTTTTCTCCATCTGCGTTCCCACGTAACCACCATCCAGATCACAGAATGGAGAATTTCAGCCATGCTAGAAGAGTCCCTTGTGACCCCTGCCCTCACGGGAAAGAGAGTTTGCTGTCTTGTTGGGGTTTCACCTCTGAAGGCTCCTACAATATAAATACAGGTGTATGTTTCTCTCTTGTTAACATTCCTTTTATCATGAGGTTCTCAACCATGAGCTTTATGATAGGTAAGAAAAATATGCTACCTTTTCCTCCCCACAAAGGGTAACATTAAGAGGGCGAAAATAGATTTGGAGTGCATTTGGAATGCATATTAAACCTATGTCTTATATCTCGAATATAAAAATATGTAAACAATTGCACAAGTCTCTAAGTAAAAGACAAACAGTCCTGTGAAACGTGGGCAAAGTGCTTGACTAGGCATTTCACAAAGGAGGGCATCCAACAGGCACACGGGAAAGCTGGTTGATGTTATCAATCCTCAGGGGAAGTCAGCACAGGAGCTACCACTGTGGAAACTGATTGCATTTACAAAGACTGCCAGTAGTTCAACTGAAATGCAGAGTGACTGCGTCTTTCACACGTTGCTCATGGGCATTAAATGGGGGCCGTTTGGAAAACTGTTTAGATCAGTGTTTGTCTCTCAGCCTTCCTAACGCTGCAACCCTTTACTACAGTTCCTCAAGCTGTGGTGACGTTCACCGCTATTTCAAAAGCTGCCATTTTGCTACTGTTTCGAACCATAACCTGTTATCTGATATGTAATCTGATCTGTGACCCATGTGAAAGGGTCCTTCAAAGGGGTTGCAGCCCACAGGTTGAGGGCCACTGGTTTAGAAGCATCCTCTAAAGCGAACCTTGTTAATATTTGCAAAAGAGAAAACTCACTAGAAGAGCAAAATTATCTCAAGAGTAGACTGACTCTCACTCAGGGAGATGAGTGTGACAGCAGTCGAGAGGGATAGAAAGAGCTGGGAAGGTCAACAGAAGGGGGTTCTGTATGTTTGAGAGAAACTGCAGTGCTGTGTCTGTTTCCTCCAACAGGGCTTCAGGCATTATGAATAAATCAAATGTTTACAAAGCTGTGGCCTTGCTTCCCCCAGTTTTCCTCTTTGCGGCATGGCAGGGAACCAGCTTGGGAGGTCAGCAGGTGCTTTTATGAGACAACTGGTCTGGCAGCCATTGAGGTAGCTCCTCCCTTATCCTCTCTGCTCTTCCTCCTCCTCAGCGCCAGGAAGCAAGCAGGTCTGCACCAACACTCACCGTTGATCTTAAGTGGTGTTTTCCCACAGAAACACGTAAAAGTTCCGGACAAAAGTGACCCCACATTCCTCTTAAATACTGCCTTCCATGACATGTAAACCATTCACAGTGACTGTTCAATGAAAACGCCGCTGCTGCTATAAGGTTTTCCTTGCAAGAGCAAGCTTGGCTGTCATAATTTGGAGAGATGGTTGCCAAGCTAGAGTTTTATTCCATCTCGTGTGTGTGTGTGTGTGTGTGTGTGTGTGTGTGTGTGTGTGTGTGTGTGAGACTTTGTTAAAACACATCCACTTCCTTCAGGACAACCTCCCTTTTAAGGTTAATGACGAAGGTCCTTTCCTTGGCCTCAGAGGCACGAGGACTGCATCTTCAGCAGCAGTGACACATGTTCTTTGTATCTTGATGCTATTGCTAGCATCGGGGTGCTCATTCCTTCCTGCTTATCACCCCTTGCTTTTATCTTGTTATAGAAAGACTTGCAGGCATTTTAACTGTTGAAGCCATTTCCCCTTTTCAACCCCCTTGTCCATTCATTTTCTCTGTGATATAGATGAATACAAGCCCTAACTTTTTTTTTCTCAGTTGTTCTTTATTGACCAGAGGAAAGTAAACAACTTGATTGTGCTCAAAGCCTGTCTCATGCCTCATTAGGTACCGGGAGCAAGCAGACAGACGGCTGCGGCATTACACTGCTCTGCAGAAATGTCTGATTTATTTTTATGAATAAGTTATAGTCTTGAAGACACAAGCGCCAGTCACAAGTGGCGCCATATACATCTTAAAAATGAAAGATGTTTTCTTATGTGTTATGAAATAACCCACGCGTGTAATTCCTTTGAGGGGAAAAATAAATAGTTTCTTAGAACAAATTGATGTTTTAAACTACATTACTCGGTTGTTTTCCCCAAATCTAGTGATTTGGATGCCTCGGAAAAAAATTTGAAAAGCACAATAAAATCGACAACTCAGAAGGTCGTGGGTGCAAATTTTCCTGGCTTAGTACAAATTCCTTTCATCCTGTTCTGATAGAAAATGCTCTCTATGCGGAAGATTGCACCTGTTCTACTCACAGGAAAAAGTTCTTATGTTTGAAACGTTGTCTCTTCAAATGATTTTGTTGATTATGAACGAGTTCACTAGGCATCTTTTTATAGTAGTAGGTCTGGCTGGGACGGGAAGCATTTGAGGACCTGAGATAAGACGAGATGCCATTTACGGTTATGAAACAGTAGTAATAGCCTCATATTGTGAAACGGCTTACAATTTCCAGGTTGCTTCATCTTATAAACATGATGGGCATCTTCAGCAATGATTGCCAGACAAAAAAAGATCACATCAGAAGTTAATTGATGCAGCTCTTAAACGTCAGAATATCGGAGGAAAACTCAGTGTACTTGCAATGGGGTCCATGTGGTAAGTTTAGCTAATGGTTCCCTTAAGGAATGTGACACGGTTTCTGGGCTCTGATTTAGAGCATTTTCTATATCCATCTTGTCTTTTCACTTGACCCCAATCACAATTATCCTTTAAACATCATCATCACTTTCCCATTTGTGAGGGACAGAGTTAATTGTTGACATGATACAAACTAGAGTCTCAATTAGGGATAGTCTACTTTATATTGGCTAGTAGAAATGTCTGTGTGTGGGTTGTCTTAACTGCCTTAATTAATATGCAAATACATGGCCTAAATGTGGGTGGCACCTTCTGGAAGGCTTTTTCACTGTTCTGCTCTCTTGGCTGTCACTCTTGATGGTGAGGTTACCTGTCCTGTTGCTGCCACTGCTGATTCCTTTTCTGATGCTAGGAACCCTCTGGGCCTTCGGAACCAAATTGGAACTAGTAAAGTACCCATCCCTGTGGACTGAGCAATTACTGGACTTTTTCCCATCTTCAGTTTGAGGCATTGATTGTTGGTCTATTCCAACCATATCTTGTAAACTGTCTTTTAATATATGTTCATTCTTTTGGCTCTGTTCCTCTGGACAACTGTATCTAATTCACCCCTGAAAATGTCTGCCTTCCTCACTTGGTTTTTGTGTTCTTGTTTGCTTTTTTTTTTTAATTAATTTATTTATTGTATACACACCAGAAGAAGGCATCAGATTCCATTACAGATGGTCATGAGCCGCCATGTGGTTGCTGAGATTTGAACTCAGGACCTCTGGAAGAGCAGCCAGTGCTCTCTCTTAACCACTGAGCCACCTCTCCAGCTCCAAATGTGTAACCCAGGCTGGCCTCAAACTCATGATCCTCCTGCCTCTGCCTCCTTCAGCAAATCCTACCAGCGTGCACCACCACAACTGGCGGTTTTTGTGTTCATGGTACTTTGTTCCTCATTGGTTCCCTTTCAAGTTCCAGATTCGATTTTTTTTTTAGTACTGAGAATTGCTATCCAAAAAAGGTCTGAGGAAAATTCCTTCTTGATGACATGCTGTATGAAAGGATCCAACCCAGAAGCTGGGCAGTTTGGCTCACATCTTTAATCTCAGCACCCAGAAGGCAGAAGTAGAAGTAGGCCAGCCTGGTTGTCAACTTTAGGCCATCCAAAGATATACAGTGAGGCCCTGTGTGCCCCCCCACCCCCCCTCCCCCATTACCACTGCCACCACCAAACAATAACAATAACAACACTAACAGCAGCAACATAAAAGTAAATAAACAAACATATCAAAGTCAGGGCTGAACATCAGTGGCCTTGAAATCTAATATGTAGTTCAAAGAATATACCACTTTCAATAGATTTCTTAATCTGTGATATCAAAATTTTCCTAAAGAGCTATACAGTGGAAAGTATAATACTAAGCATTATATATCAATGAGCAGGAAAAGTTGTTTTTCCCTGAGCACTTAGAGACTTCGTACAAGGGGTATTGAAGTGGCAGCTACTTCCTCTTGTTGGAAGCTATAAGGAAATAAATCTGAGAGATCTGAGGAGTATGATCATTGTGAGGTTTTGGGAACATTCTCCCTGTAGTGGAGAGCATGGTTGCTTGTGGTGTATGTGGAACTAAGATTAGAGAGGTCAAGGATGAGATCTGTGACGGAGCCAAGGCACAGAGGAGGAACACTTTGGATGTGACAGTGCTAAGATCGAAAGAAAGGAATTGGAGGAGATCATGAAGGAAGGGCTGGTAGGAGTTGATGGCAGCCTCGATTTAGGAGTGAATGAGCAAAGGAGATTCACCTTTGGAGGGGAAAGCCAGGAGATAAAGTACTGTGAGGAAGAGGAAAAGTCAGAGGAAAGGCTGGTTTCTCGGACCGATGATTATCCTGGACTTCATGTGAGCGTCTAAAAGAGGAAGCCGTTGGGGAGTGGCCACACAAGCATCAGGTGTTCCTCAAGGAGATCACTAGCAGGTAATGCAGGGCTGCGAAGATTTAGAAGAAAGAGCTGACAAGAGGAATTGGTACAAAGTGCAGAGGCCTCGAAGAGCCCTCCTCCCCACCGTTGGCACCAAGAAGGAAGATCGGAAGAGAATTAAGCTTCACAAAGTAGGAGGTGGCTGCTTTAAAAAACAGTGTAAAAGTATGTGCTTAATTTCTTTTTAAATTGAAAAGTGTATTGTGGTGAATTGCCATGCCTTCTGTAGGACAGTCCCTCTAGATTCTTGCTCTGCTGTCATGTAGGATTGTTCCTGACCATTCCCAGAACTTGGTGAAGGCATAGTGATCCATACTTATTAACAACCCAAATAACAGTGACCATGAAGGAATCCAACCAAACAGAACAAGCTCTACCAGACACCCAGATCCAGCCAAATAACCTTGTGTGTGTGTGTGTGTGTGTGTGTGTGTGTGTGTGTGTGTATATATACACAGATATATATGTATATATATTATGTGTGTGTATAGACGTAAACATATATACATCATCCACACAGACATATACATGGTGATTTTTAGAATATATATTTCTTATTGTGTCATTTCCTTTTGATTTATTTTCATTATTATTAGTGCTAAAATTTCACTCTTAGTTTATTAAGCAGAACTCCTAATAGGAGTGTCAGGAAAGTGAATGAAATTTTTTTTTTAATTTCTCCAGGAGACCCAACCTATGTTTTTTTGTGTTGTGGGGAGAGGAAAATTGCTTTTCGCTTGTGTCTTTTTGTGATAGGGTTTCTCTGTGTATCCCTGGTTGTCTTGGAAGGTGTTCTATAGCCCAGGCTGGCTTCATACTCAGAGATCTGCCTGCCTCTGCCTCCCAAGAATCACCACTACATTACCAGGCCCACAAATAGCCTTTGAAAAGTAACAAACAGAGAAAACTGATTTAGTGATTCTAATTAAAATGCTACAAAGTGTAGGGTCTTCGTTTCTAAGACTGTAAAATAAACGTTGTTTTTTCTTTAACTTGATAAGAGTAGAGAAGTGTGAACTGGATTACAGTTCTAGATGGGTGGAGATTCACCAAAAAGTTCAGTAGGTTTTCTGTGAACTTTTGACACTCAAAGTCAACAAAACCCTCTATTTCCCTTCTTAGTGTCTGTTCTTAGGAAATGCTCAGAGCCAGTTTCCAAGACTCAAGTTTCTTTCAAGCTTCCTCCTGCTTCTTACAAGTCTTCGTATATCTGTCAGGTGGTAGAACAATATTTTATACATGAATTGTCTCAGACATTGTAATGTAAGCTGACAGGATTGATGCTGATTTTTCTCCAAACATAAATAACTTCTGAAACTTTATGGAATGTGTGTCAAGACTGAAGAAAAGTAAATCTGTCAAGATTTTAAAGGATAACATCTAGAGGTGAGGTACATTTATCAAATATTTTGTTCCGTTTTTGATTCAAATTAGAATTATTCATACAGTGTCTGTTCTGTGTGATGGGAATTTTAATGAAAACAGTTTTAGTGGTGACTCTGTGATCCCAGGGTATCAGGATGCTTTTGTTTTCTAAATGGCACAGCGTGCGCGCGCACACACACACACACACACACACACACACACACACACACACACTGGTTGCCACTTTCAATACCTTTTGTTTTGGAGATCATATATGTTTTTGGATATAGGTTCAGTGACCACACCTCTGCTCCTACCTCAGGATTTCTGCTGGTTTTACGATGCTCACCAGTATTGGGGAGGGCCAGTGTGTCTACTGATATTAATGTTAATCTTCCACAAAACATCTCCACCCATACAGCAAGAAGCGATGGGTTAACCTGATGTGGGAAATCCTCTGGCCTAGTTAAGGTGACATGCAATCTTACACTGTAGTCTAAAACCCATTATTAAGTGACCTCATGAGTTTTTGCCTCAATAATCCATTTATTTTAAGGCAGTGTGGGACTAAAAATTGTATCAGAAGTCTAACTAAGGTCCTCTGGGAGATGAATCCTCTAATCTTTTGTGCAAAATTCTTCTTTTGTTAGTCTGACTTTGACTCTTCTGTTAAAATGAATAGGCCAATATAGAATGCAAATTGTAAAAATGATACCCGAGGTTTAAATGGTTAATGAACAAGCAAGCCATTATTTTAAAATGGGGGAAAAAAGAACATTATGCAAGAAAAATAGGATCGCACAGTGATTTCATGGGGGAAAAGTGCCTCTGTTTAATGATTTGTAAAAGAAGTAGCAAGAATTTCAGTGAAAACTGCTAATTATTTTGGTGTTTCATAATGAAAACCTGTGATGCTGTTTAAATGTCTCTGTTCATTAGTTTATTCTGTGACAGTGGCACAGTTGCCTGCTTTATGTATTTTCTCACTTCTCAGTACCAAAATGAGAGTGTATTTTAAAAAAGATTATGGGGGCTGGGGATTTAGCTCAGTGGTAGAGCCCTTACCTAGGAAGCGCAAGGCCCTGGGTTCGGTCCCCAGCTCCGGGGAAAAAAAAAAAAAAGAAAGGTTAAAAAAAAAGATTATGGTAAAAATTTCTTTATCTTGAGAATTGAAAAGTTAAGTTATGCTACTTCTAGGCTAAGAAGGAATATTCTACTCCTCTTTCAGCATTTGGAAAACGGGCCCTTTTATTTTGCTTTCTCAGAACTTCCACTGATCAAGTAACTATTGATGCGTACTGGGTGACTTATGTCTAAAATACATTTAAAGGTTACTAAGGAAATTAGCCTTGGTTACAATCATTTCTTGCCATGCTAATGGCTCTTAAGGACTGATTTAATTACATATGTCTGAGGCAGGCAGTTGCATGACTATAATTTGACCTGGAAAAGGAACAAGGTTCTAAGGTCAAACACCAGAAATACTTATGCCCTCTCAGGCCAAGACAAGTTTAAAAGATTTTGGAGTCCGTATTTTTCTTAAGTTTAATCAGAGTGTGATTCTAAGTTTATATTCTGGCCCCGTGCAGACAATGGACACTGGCTTCACACCCAGAGGAAGCCGGACTCTCAGGTGCTCCAAAACACCCAGGATCACAGGAAGTACAGGCTGCAGTCAGAGACAGCAAGGGCAGGTAACACTAGAGATAACCAGATGTCGAGAGCAAGCACAAGAACATAAACAACAGAAACTAAGACTACTTGGCATCATCAAAATCCACTTCTTCCACTACAGTAAGCCAGGATACCCCATAAAACTGGAAAAGCAGAATTTAGATTTCAAATAACATCTCATGATGATGATAGAGGAGTATAAGAAGGACATAAATAACTCTCTTAAGGAAATACAGGACAACAAAAGTAAACAAATAGAAGCCCTTAAAGAGGAAACACAAAAATCCCTTAAAGAATTACAGGAAAACACTATCAAACAGGTGAAGGAATTGAATGAAACCATCCAGGATCTAAAAATGGAAATAGAAACAATAAAGAAATCACAAAGGAAGACAGCTTTGGAGATAGAAAACCTAGGAAAGAGATCAGGAGTCATAGATGAAAGTATCACCAACAGAATACAAGAGATAGAAGATAGAAACTCAGGGCAGAAGATACCATAGAAAACATTTTCACAACAGTCAAAGAGAATGCAAAATGCAAAAATCTCCTACCCCAAATCATCCAGGAAGTCCAGGACACAATGAGAAGATCAAACCTAAGGATAATAGGTATAGAAGAGAGTGAAGACTCCCAACGTAAAGGGCCAGTAAATATCTTCAACAAAATTATAGAAGAAAACTTCCCTAACCTAAAGAAAGAGATGCCCATAAGCATAAAAGAAGCCTACAGAACTCCAAATAGATTGGACCAGAAAAGAAACACCTCCAGTCACATAATAGTCAAAACACCAAATGCACAAAACAAAGAAAGAATATTAAAAGCAGTAAGGGAAAAAGGTCAAGTAACATATAAAGGCAAACCTGTAAGAATTACACCAGACTTCTCAACAGAGACTATGAAAACCAGAAGATCCTGGGCAGATGTCATACAGATCCTAAGAGAACACAAATGCCAGCCCAGGCTACTATATCCAGCAAAACTTTCAATTACCATACGTGGAGAAACCAAGATATTCCATGAGAAAACCAAATTTACACACGGAAAGACCCATGGCTCCAGCTGCATATGTAGCAGAGGATGGCCTTGTTGGGCACCAATGGAAGGAGAAGCCCTTGGTTCTGCCAAGACTGGATCCCCAGTGCAGGGGAATGGTAAGGTACAGAGAGAGATTGACATCTGGGCTTATAAACACTTCCTACCTGAGTTCCTGCTGCAGATTTAGGCCTTTCTGATCAATCTCCTGGTATGAGTGCAGGGTGGTCCTATTTGCGCAACCCTCTCCAGCTGTCGTCTAGAACCCTCCAGCAGGGGAAATTCAGATGCAGTTCATTGTCCACGGAAGTCAGACCCAGATCTACCTAAGTGACACTGAACTGCTTACCTTGGACTCTAAAAGGCCTGTCCTTTCCCCAGGCTTGCTGAGTCACGATTACATTTTAGAGTTCATGCTGGAATTTATCAACATGACAAAGGCCTCATGGTCATGAAGGTCTATCAGAAATGGCAGTAGGATAGTACAACCAAGGAGAAGTGAGTGTAGTACCATAAGCGATTGACTCCCCAGGAATGGCCGCGTAAGTCACAGAGGGAATACTGGCACATTAACTCTCTCTGTGAGATTTGCTCAATGCTGATTGTTTCCAAGAGGGCGTTTCCAAAACATTTCTTACCTTGTTTGCTTTTTTCACTGTACCATGCTCTCTGCTCAACCGCTCACCTCTGGTATTTGACAGACTGCTACTGTTTTATGCATTCTAGCCTCATCCCGTCTTTAGTGGTACAATAGCAATGTGACTGCTGAACGAGGAAAGGGCAAATGACTATGGGTTGAGATTTAGATTGTAAGAAGAAAAAAAGACTAAGTTAATAAGGGATTTGGGTTCTATTTTGGGCGAAATGTCTCTCTCTTTGCCTGGGAAGGCAGTGTTTCTCTTGTCTCATTACATGTTTACATAGTCACTATAATGTTTAATATTTTACTTTCCAGATTTGAATCGTGTCACATCGTACACCTGCCTTTTCTTTTTATAGATTAAAAGCCAAAACAATTTCTTCACGATGTTGGTAAAATCTAGGACTGGTGATGGAGGTTCTGGTAGCATGCACAGAGCTTTGGACTCCACCCACTAGTCTGACAGAAACAGGATGCGGCGACACACATCTGTAGTCTGTAATCGTAACACTTGAGAAGAGGCAGGAGGATCACATGCTCAAGGTCATTCTTTGCAACAGAGCCAATTTCAGGTTGTCAGGATTATGTAGAACTTTGTGTCCAAAACAAAACAACAGCAACAACAACAAAAACAAAAGACAAAAACAAAATAAAAAACCACCACCACCACCACCATCAACAAAAAAACTACCCAGCTGACACTAATTCTTCATGACTTAAGTTTGGGCATAGTCTCCATCATCTCTCAGATCTATGACTGCGTGTTTGGCCACACACTCCTAGCTTTCTGATGGAAACACATTTCTAGCAGTTCCAGGTTATATGGCCCTTAAGTCAGTGAGCTTACAGCAACCTAGAGCAACCTTTATACAGAGCTTTAGAAAAACTGTAGTTTGGGACAGGAGCTCCATCTTGAACTGAGCCAGTCTTGCAGGAATTATATGAAGTAAGGAGACTCACCGGAGAGAAAGTGATTTCTTATAGGAAAGGTGTACTGACCAGACAAGTCTTTCCTTCAGTAAGCAGGGTCAGATGATCCGATGAGGTGACAGGGGCTAAACAAATCGGGAAGGACTTGAACAGACAGAGGAACTGGTGCCAGGGTGATCGTGATCTGGCTCTTGTCTGTTTGTCCTGTGATAAGGCTCTTGGGACTGGCAGTTTTATAGGCCCTCAATTAGGAACTTTTAAAACTTGATATGAACTATATAAAGAGCATTTCTGCTTATAATTTACCACAGAGTTTTGTCCATCCAAGACCATGACTTCCATATGGTCCATATAGAATATGTATATGTATATGTATATATCATAATAATTGCTAATTTTATTTGATCAGGTCAGAAAATCAAGTTGATAGAAAATGAGAAAAATGCATCTGTGGTAAGGAGAGGAGGGGAACTCTGAGGGCCAAAAGAAAGATAACCAGGAAACAACCATGTAGGCTGCTTTATGTCCAGTCTGAATGTACATGGTAGCTTGTGTATTGTGAAGACTGGCCATGTCTCCCTCACAGCCCCTTCCTTCCCCTTCCTTCCCCATTTTCCCCCTTCCTCTCTCATTCTAATCATCTCTGCTTAGTAGTTTAAGATATCCCGTCACAATGTATGTAACCATGTATAGAGGATGAAAAAGCCAGAAATGTTTATACATTATCCCCGTTTGGGGTATTGGGGACCCTCCAGGCTTTGGATGTTAGTCCTTTAACACATTTCCTGCTTTACAGCAGCTTGAGTGTCTCATTCTTTAGTCTGGTTTCCTGCAGCACATCCTCAGTTTCCATAAAAAATGTATGCAGTCAACCTTTCAATACTGTAGGGGATGTTTGTAGTCTGCCATTATCTAATTGTAGTTTTTATAGCTGTTTTAAAAATGAATGTCCCTCAAAGGTCTATATTGTAGACCTCCTCCTAGAATCAAAGATCTTTTCTGTCTGTTGCTGTCTCTGTGTCTCTGTCTCTGTGCCCTAGTCACCCTTCTGTTGCTATGAAGAGATAGCATGGCCATAGCAACTCTTATAAGAGAAAGCATCTCACTGGGGCGTGCTTAGTTTCAGAGTCTTAGTTCATTATCATCATGGTGGGGAGCATGGCGGCACATAGGGAGATGTGGTGCAGGAGAAGTAGCTGGGAGCTCTTCATCCAGATCCACAGGCAGCAGGAAGAGACAGTGAAAGTGGGTTTATTTGACCTCAAAGCCCACCCCCAGTGACACACTTCCTCCAACAAGGCCACCCTGGCTGCCAAATCCTCAAGCATTGCCACTCCCTGATGACTAAACTTTCAAATATGAGCCTGGGAGTGTGTGTTTGTGTCATTCATGTTCAAAGTATCACATAGTCCTTTTGTATTACAGACTACATTAACCAAAATGACTTCTCATTTTCTCGAGGACTTTGTATTTTCCTACCCACTGACAAGATGCATGTATGCCATTCACATTGAATGTACGCCATGCAGAGTGAGTACCATGTGAAGGGGAAAAGAAACAATTTGACACTTGTTACATCATACGCCTCTGCCTGTGGCCCAGCCTGCTGTTCTCTGTTAGTCAATGAGTATCAGTCTCTCTGACCAGCCATTCACGCTTCTTATTGAAAAACGACCATTTAGAAAGAAATCTCAGTATTGATACATATACAAAAGGAACCACACAGCACTTGTAACCACATAAGTTTAGTAATTTCGAAAATCTATAGTTCCTGGACTGAATGCAGAACCCAAGAACAGTTCAGCCATCCTACTGACAGGTCTTAGAACTTCTACAGAAGCTCGGTGGCTAACTGGAATATTGAAAAGCTGGGCAGATGGTTTGACTCTTTTTTTTATATCTGACAGTTTATTTATTTATTTTTTTAATTTAGAGAATACTTTATTAGTTTTTGTAATCAAACCCACGTAGATAAGACCTTATATATTTAATACAGTGCGTTACCCCTGTACAAATGGAAAAAACTTAAGTTCAACATTTCTAGACCAATATGGCTGTTAATTTCCGTACAGTGCCAACTCAACACAGTAAACGGGGATACTTTTTTCCAGAGTTGACAGCACAGCTAAAGTTTCCAAAAATTCAAATTATATACCTGTATATATATTTATATTTATATAAAAAGACCAATAATAGCAGTGTGTTATGCATCAACAGCAGCAACAGCTTTTCCAGGTTCTGCAGTCATCTGAACAAAACTGTAGAGACATCCAGCACACTCCATTAAAAAAAAAAAGTAAAAAAACAAAACCCGAGAAAACAGCACAGTTCTGTTACTCTTGTGGTATCTGGCACCATTTTTTTTTTAAATTAGCTTCTCAATCATCATCTGGAAAGAAAACATTCTGAGCAACATCATTAAAAACAGCTCTGATAAAGCACGGTCACTACTACGTATCATAAAGCAGGTACAAGCTATTTTACATCCACAGAGGTATGATACAGTACTGTCCTACATCTATAATACTAGAGGATACAATTTAAAAGGCATTATTTGAGACTTGATTCTACTTTTCCAGCAGAGGGCCCAAAGGATGGTGTGACACAGCTTTGTAAAGAAACATACTCTAGACAGGATTTCCTTTCACTAGTGGCACAGTTCTAAGGATTCATTCTCTCCATGAATGTCAGCTAAAACCGTTATTAAAAAAATGAAATATCCCTAAAACAAAACCGTATAACCACCGGATTCACATGAAGATGACCTAGTGGAGACAAGCTGGACCTCACCTTACCAACAAGCTATCAAATCTGTTATGTTTAAACAGTGAGACCTCCAAGGAAGGAGATGCCAAGTAGTGCTTCAAAGCTTCGGACCACAATCAAACACAGCATCCTTTTCAACAGAAGCAGAAGCTCATCTGAATATGCTCAAGGATGCTGACATCAACACTTAATCATCTCCTCACTCATCCAGGAAGAAGGGGAGATCAGTTACTACTGTACTTTATTGTGTTCAACCAAATCACCCTGTTACAAAAAGAGCAAGCTGCCATAATAAAAAATACGGCTCCTCTATCCAGCACCAGATAGCATCATTTTACTTTCAAGCCTAGAAATTGCACACTTGTATATAAACCAACCGAAGATGAGGATTGAGAGTTCATCTTGGTGGATTTTTCCTTTGATGAATATGAAGTGTCCTTCCTTATCTTTTTTGATGACTTTTAATTGAAAATTGATTTTATTTGATATTAGAATGGCTACTCCAGCTTGCTTCTTCTGACCATTTGCTTGGAAAGTTGTTTTCCAGCCTTCCACTCTGAGGTAGTTTCTGTCTTTGTCTCTGAGGTGTGTTTCCTGTAGGCAGCAGAATGCAGGGTCCTCATTGCGTATCCAGTTTGTTAATCTATGTCTTTTTATTGGGGAGTTGAGGCCATTGATGTTGAGAGATATTAAGGAATAGTGATTATTGTTTCCTGTTATATTCATATTTGGATGTGAGGTTATGTTTGTGTGCTTTTCTTCTCTTTGTTTTGTTGCCAAGACGATTAGTTTCTTGCTTCTTCTAGGGTATAGCTTGCCTCCTTATGTTGGGCTTTACCCTTTATTATCCTTTGTAGTGCTGGATTTGTAGAAAGATATTGTGTAAATTTGTTTTTGTCATGGAATATCTTGGTTTCTCCATCTATGTTAATTGAGAGTTTTGCAGGATACAGTAACCTGGGCTGGCATTTGTGTTCTCTTAGGGTCTGTATGACATCTGTCCAGGATCTTCTGGCCTTCATAGTTTCTGGTGAAAAGTCTGGTGTGATTCTGATAGGTCTGCCTTTATATGTTACTTGACCTTTTTCCCTTACTGCTTTTAATATTCTTTCTTTATTTTGTGCGTTTGGTGTTTTGACTATTATGTGACAGGAGGTGTTTCTTTTCTGGTCCAATCTATTTGGAGTTCTGTAGGCTTCTTGTATGCCTATGGGTATCTCTTTTTTTAGGTTAGGGAAGTTTTCTTCTATGATTTTGTTGAAGATATTTCCTGGTCCTTTGAGCTGGGAGTCTTCACTCTCTTCTATACCTATTATCCTTAGGTTTGATCTTCTCATTGAGTCCTGGATTTCCTGTATGTTTTGGACCAGTAGCTTTTTCCGCTTTACATTATCTTTGACAGTTGAGTCAATGATTTCTATGGAATCTTCTGCTCCCGAGATTCTCTCTTCCATCTCTTGTATTCTGTTGGTGAAGCTTGTATCTACAGCTCCTTGTCTTTTCTTTTGATTTTCTATGTCCAGGGTTGTTTCCATGTGTTCTTTCTTGATTGCTTCTATTTCCATTTTTAATTCCTTCAACTGTTTGATTGTGTTTTCCTGGAATTCTTTCAGGGATTTTTGTGTCTCCTCTCTATGGGTTTCTACTTGTTTATTTATGTTTTCCTGGAATTCTTTCAGGCATTTTTGCGATTCCTCTCTGTAGGCTTCTACTTGTTCTCTAAGGGAGTTCTCCACGTCTTTCTTGAAGTCCTCCAGCATCATGACCAAATACGATTTTGAAACTAGATCTTGCTTTTCTGGTGTGTTTGGATATTCCATGTTTATTTTGGTGGGAGAATTGGGCTCCGATGATGCCATGTAGTCTTGGTTTCTGTTGCTTGGGTTCCTGTGCTTGCCTCTCGCCATCAGATTATCTCTAGTGTTACTTTGTTCTGCTATTTCTGACAGTGGCTAGACTGTCCTATAAGCCTGTGTGTCAGGAGTGCTGTAGACCTGTTTTCCTGTTTTCTTTCAGCCAGTTATGGGGACAGGGTGTTCTGCTTTTGGGCGAGTAGTTTTTCCTCTCTACAGGTCTTCAGCTGTTCCTGTGGGCCTGTGTCTTGAGTTCACCAGGCAGGTTTCTTGCAGGGGAAAAGTTGGTCCTACCTGTGGTTCCAAGGCTCAAGTTTGCTCGTGGGGTACTGCCTAAGTCCTCTCTGCGGCGGCAGCAACTGGGAAGATCTGCGCTGCTCTTTCCGGGAGCCTCCGTGCACCAGGGTTCCAGATGGGGTTTGGTGTTTTCCTCTGGCGTCTGGACGTGCGCAGAGTGCAGTCTCTTCTGGCCTCCCAGGCGGGCCCGCCTCTCTGAAGGTTCAGCTCTCCCTCCCACGGGATTTGGGTGCAGAGAACTATGGTTTGACTCTTAACCCAAGAACCTGTGTTTATTTTTTATGTTGATCTTATCTGAAATTTTCTATCATCTGTGGCTCTGGTTGACCCAGATCAGAGAATATTTCAGTTCATGGAAATGGGCATGGATATGTGAGGAAACATAGGTGACCTCAGGTGTCTTTCATTCACTTAGTATTTAGTCTGGTGTATGATGGGAACCCATTGTAACCAAACATGATAGGTATCAGTGTGTGTGCTTGAGTCTTGAAGCAGCTTTTGCTTAGTTAGAGAGAATTTCGCTTAAGGGAAGGGTTGACTGTGTTTTGGTGACTACTAAGGTACAGCCTGAGGATTTAATTTTATTATTAGACATGATCTCTGAAAATATTAGATTATAGCCTTATTTATAGTATTTACCTATTAATTAATTAATTAATTAATTAACTTATAGCTGAGGTGCTAAGAATCGAACTCGAGGTGTCAAGCATGCTAGTCAAGCATTCTGTCATTCGGCTAGACCTAGCATGATTTTAGAGTAACACAGATTAAAATGGAACTAGGTATTGAGACACAATATATATAGAAGTACGTATGCATTTTTTTGTCTTTTGCAATGGCTCTATACTTTATTAACTGAAGTTCGACCTGTGGTTTTCAGGCTAAACTACTTTAACTAGCCAGATTGTCACAGGAATGTTCTTTCTACTTTCTGTAACTACAAGCAGGCCACCAAGGCTACCTGGCAAGCTCATGGGTAGTATAGACATGAATTCAAGTCCTCACATTTCTGGAGTGAACCCTTTGCCTACTAAACCATCCCTCAGCTCCTCTTATTGTTTTTGTAAGATTAAATTTTGTCTTAAGGTATATTTGTCTATTTTTAGTATAGCTATATAGTACTTGCTCTCAGGTTAGTATTTGATGGCTTATATTTTTGTCCCTTTCCTTTTAACTCTTACATGTTTATATGTCTAAAGCATGTTTCTTGCAGCCAGAAGGTTGTTTATCTTTACATTTATAATCAATTAGTATTATGTAATTTTTTTGTTTAATATTTTCTTTTCTTTTTCTTACTAATGTTTTTTTCTTTTCTAGTTTTACTTTTCTTGGGTATTTTATGTATTTACATTTCAAATGTTATCCTCTTTCTCCTCCTCCCCTACCTCCTCCCCCTCTCCCTGCTTTTATGAGGATGCTCCCATTCCCATCCACCCACTCCCACCTCAGTGCCCTGGCATTCCCCTGCACTGGGGAAATGAGCCTTCACAGGACCAAGGGCTTCTCCTCCTATTGATGGCAGACAATGCCATCCTCTGCTGCATATGCAGCTGGAGCCATGGGTCCCTCCATGTGTGCTCTTTGGTTGGTGCTTTAGACTCTGGGAGCTCTGGTGGGGTCTGGTTGGTTGATATTGTTGTTCTTCCTATGGGGTTACAAACCCCTTTAGCTCCTTCAGTCTTTTCTTTAACTCCTATATTGGGTTCCTCTTGTTCAGTCCAATGGTTAGCTGCAAGCATCCTCATCTGTATCAGTAGAGCTTCTCAGGAGACACCCATATCTGGCTCCTGTCAGCAAGTACTTCTTGTCATCAGCAATAGTGACTGAGGTTGGTGGCCGCATATGGGGTGGATCCCCAGGTTGGGCAGTGTCTGGATGACCTTTTCTTCAGTCCCTGCTCCACTCTTTGTCCCTGTATTTCCTCCCATGAGCATTTTGTTCTCCCTTCTAAGAAGGACTGAAGCATCCACATTTTGGTCTTCCTTTTTCTTGAGCTTCATATGATCTGTGGATTTTTTCTTAGGTATTCCAAGCTTTTGGGCTAATAGCCACTTATCAGTGAGTGCATACCAAGTGTGTTCTTTTGTGACTGAGTTACCTCACTCAGAATGATATTTTTTAGTACCACCCGTTTGCCTAAGAATTTCATATAGTCATTGATTTTAATGGCTGAGTATTAATTCATTGTAGAAATGTACCACATTTTCTGTATTCATTCCTCTGTTGAAGTACATCTGGGTTCTTTCCAGCTTCTGGCTATTATAAATAAGGCTGCTATGAACATAGTGGTGGATGTGTCCTTGTTATATGTTGGAGCATCTTTTGGGTGTATAACCAGGAGTGGTATAGCTGGGTCCATGTCCAATTTTCTGAGGAACTGCCAGACTGATTTCTAGAGTAATTGTACCAGCTTGAGTACGTTAATCTGTATTTGTGTGTGTGTGAGCATCTATATGTGTGTTTGTATTTATGTGTATGTATATGAATGTGTGAGTGTATATGTCTATACATGTGTATATGTGGTTATGTGTGTTTATCTATAAGTATGTGTGGACTTGTGTATGTATATGTGTATGCTTTATCTGTGTGTGTGTGTGTTTATGTGTATGTATGTGAGTGTGTATATATATGTCTCTGTATATGGGTATGTTAGTGTGTAGGCATGTGGGTCAGAATATTGTGTGTGTGTGTGTGTGTGTGTTTGTGGATCTGTGTGTGTGTGTGTGTGTAAATGTTCATTTTAATGTTGTCTTAAGACAATATTTAATACATTTACAGTACCACTAATGCAAACTTTTCCATTTTTTCTGGTAGTATTATTGTGAATAGAAGATGCATAATGTAATGGAAGTGACAAAGATAACACAAACTGCCCTAGAAGTCGCAATGCAGTGTCTTCTACAGATGCATAAAGTGTCACATGACCTCTAAGAAGCATCTTGCTTCACACCAGTAACTGAAATTGAAATTCAGCAGTTTTTGGCACATGGTGTTAAACAAAGGTTGACACATTCATCAGAGACTTAGACAACCTGTAAGTTTTCAGGCTCTTCCTTCTTTTAAAAAAAAACAGCTAGAAAATATTTTTCAGAAAGATGGAAACATTTTTGGCTCATTATCCTTTGTTGTTTATTGCCCCATGTGACCTTATCTGATTTTTTTTCCTGAATGACTCTTTTCATGGTTTATAATGTTCTATATGAAGTAGTGTTACTGCTCTCATTTGTGCTCTGTTTTTATTAAGAAAATATGTATTATAAAACACTGAAAGCTATAAAGGCAAGTGGAAAATAGCAAAGTATTTATATAATGAATTGTTTTTAACAAACAGCTGTGTAACACAGATCAAGTCAAGCAGCAGAGCATGAACATCTGTCAGGCAGATTTTTCTCTGTGGCATGGCTTTGTTTTTGCTACAGGATATTATTGTATAAGTTTTTGTGACCCAGTACTGTTTCCACCTATGCATGCATTTCTAAATAATATATTTAAATGTATATAAACATTTGATCATACCGCATGATATCTGTATAATATTTTTGCACTTTCCTCAATACAAATTTTCCTCAATTTTTGTTATTTTCCTCAACATCTCTTTAAAGATTTAAGCTTCCTTTTTGATGAATTTTAATATCTTTTCATGAGAAGTAACTGTGAAAAGTAGGTGATATTTATTCTCATACATGACTGGTGACTCGCACAACAATTCACTTTTCTTCCAGTCTTTTGTGCCTTCTTTTGCATCAATGCATACTTTTAGATACACTAATTTACTATGATCCTATTATATTCATAAAACATCTTGGTTGTTAGTTTTTCTTTGCCTGTGGTTTCTCTTACACATTTATAGAGCACACAGATTTTGAGCAGAAGGCATGGAATTGATGTTGCCCTTTAGAATGATTGAATACACTTACAGAGAAAAATATGTGTTAAGAAGTATAGCATGAACAGAGCCGGCTGATAACGTTTCAGATAATAGGATGTTTGCTTATGGTTTTTACAGAAAAGAAAAGGAGCTGGCATTTTCATGTTTAGTAACCTTTTGGCATTGTTGCTTGGAAACTTTGGCATTTTGACAAAATTTCAATCTATGACAGTGCTGGTGAAATACGTGATTTTTGATCGAAGCGTTTTTCTACCTAGAATACTTTGGGAAAGAATCTAATTACATAAATATGCTATAGGAAAAGAGGAAAGTCAGTGCTTTATGCTTTATTGTCAAGGTTGTTATTATTGTTGCTGGAAACTCAACGAGGCAAACCCACGCGTACTTGGTGTGCATTGTCATGGTGTGCACTGTGCTCGAAGGAGAAAGATCTGCCTGACACATCATTTGGTGAAGTCAGTGATAAGGTAAGGGGGAATGAAACAGGGGTTGTGTTAGTCAAGCCAGTATTAAATAAACTTAAATGCCACTTCTTTATTCCTTATTTTATACTTAGAGTCAGTATCTTCTCAGTCCCCCAGTAAGAAATAAGACCAGCCTACTTTCACGGTCTGTTGCTCTTTTTCTTAAACCTTTCTATCATTGTGTTTCTTTTTTGTCTCTCTTTGTACCTGGCTCCTGCAACGATTTTTTTTTTTTATTAACTTGAGTGTTTCTTATTTACATTTCGAGTGTTATTCACTTTCCCGGTTTCCGGGCAAACATCCCCCTAATCCCTTCCCCTCCCCTTCTTTATGGCTGTTCCCCTCCCCATCCTCCCCCCATTGCCGCCCTCCCCCCAACAATCACGTTCACTGGGGGTTCAGTCTTAGCAGGACCAAGGGCTTCCCCTTCCACTGGTGATCTTACTAGAATATTCATTGCTACCTATGAGGTCAGAGTCCAGGGTCAGTCCATGTATAGTCCTTAGGTAGTGGCTTAGTCCCTGGAAGCTCTGGTTGCTTGGCATTGTTGTTCATAAGGGGTCTTGAGCTCCTTCAAGCTCTTCGAGTTCTTTCTCTGATTCCTTCAACGGGGGTCCCGTTCTCAGTTCAGTGGTTTGCTGCTGGCATTCGCCTCTGTATTTGCTGTATTCTGGCTGTGTCTCTCAGGAGAGATCTACATCCGGCTCCTGTCGGTCTGCACTTCTTTGCTTCATCCATCTTGTCTAATTGGGTGGCTGTATATATATGGGCCACATGTGGGGCAGGCTCTGAATGGGTGTTCCTTCAGTCTCTGTTTTAATCTTTGCCTCTCTCTTCCCTGCCAAGGGTATTCTTGTTCCCCTTTTAAAGAAGGAGTGAAGCATTCACATTTTGATCATCCGTCTTGAGTTTCATTTGTTCTAGGCATCTAGGGTAATTCAAGCATTTGGGCTAATAGCCACTTATCAGTGAGTCTGGAACGATTTTTAATCCAGTTGATTGAAGCCCATATTTTCTTTGCCTTATTTTGAGAAGATCCTTGATCCTAGACTTTTCCACAGGGAAAATTTGGAAAATAATCATATCTGTACACACACACACACACACACACACACACACACACACACACGCACGCACGCACACAGCACATATATCTGTGTACATGTGGTTAAAACTCACACCACCTGTTTAAGCTCTCCCCTCACCCTCATATCTATGTAAAGCTCACACTCAATCGTCAGTGCTCATCTTTACACCTCTTAGGACTCTCTTCTTTTTTTAATTATTTAAAACAAGTTTAAAATTTAAACACATTTTGACCATATTCTTTCCCTCCTCCATGTCCTTCCAGATACCCTCCCCATCTCTACCCAACCAATTTTAATTTCTTTCTCAAAAAAACCAAAGAAAAACTCAATATAGCAACAAAACCCCCCAAACCAAGAAAACAAAACATCACTTAAGATTAAAACAATCAAACAAATGAACAAACAGCAACAATAGCAACAACAACAACAGCAGCAGCAGAAGCAGCAGCAACAACAACAACAACAATTGTAAACAAACAAAAGCACACTCATAATACCATGGAGTCACTTACATGTTGATCGACTATTTTTGATTAACTAGTCTGCTCTGGATTGCTGATTTCTCCAACATCACTCCACTGGAAGAAGCTGATGTTTCCTCTCCTGGCAGGAATAAAAGACAGTTGAGCTGTTAATCTTTACCTAGTGGTTAGGTTTTGATTCAGTCATTTATTCACTTATCCATCCATCCACCACCCGTCCGTCCACCTTTTTAAAACATAACGAAATACAGTCTAATAAGATAAAATAAAAATGATATCAAAGTTGGACAAGACAAACCAACTGAAGGAAAAGAGCCCAAGAGAAGTCCCCAAAATCGGAGAACTACTCATTCATACATGCAGTATCCCCATAAAAGCACTAAACTCGAAGCCATACTATATAGTAGGGGGACCTGGTGCAAGCCTGTGTAGGTAGGCCCTGTGCTGGCTGCTTCAGTCTCTGCGAGTTCACATAAGCTTTGCTCTTGGTGATTTAGAGGGTCTTATTTATTTATTATTTTTGGTATCCTCCATCTCCTCTGGATCTTACACTCTTTCCACCTCTTCTTCCCTCAGGTTTCCTGGATTCTGTAGAGAGGGATTTGATGCAGGAGTCCCATTTAGGGCTGACTGTTCTAAGTTGTCTTTCTTTCTGCATAACGTCTGGCTGTGGGTCTCTGTATTTGTTCATATCTATCCCAGGAGGAAGCTTCTCTGATGATGGCTGAACAAGGCAGAATGCCATTTAGATTCATTTAATCACTACATCCCTCCTCCTCCTCTTCCTCCTCCTTCTATTTTTAGATCAGTTTTATTTGGTTTTTACCCTAGGTCTCTAGTCTCTTGATCTTGGTCACCCAAGCAGTGTTAAGTATGTGTTTAATCTCACTAAGTAGGCCTTAAGTAATTTCTTTCGGTAGCATACAGAGTGCCTTCCTGTACTCCTATCACATGTAGACCTTGTAAGGAATCTCTCCTTTTAATGATGCCTGTAGACCTACAGTGTGTCTTGACCTGAGGAAGTCTTAAAAAGAGCCTGGGGCTTAGCCGGACCACTTCCGCTTTCAATACAGTTGGTTCTTTCTAGAAGAAAGAGAAAACAGTGACCTCAACTTTAGGGAGAAGGCTGCACGAGTGGAGCATGTGGGATGCAGGCAGCAGTGGGATTCACTTCTCTAGAGAATTCAAAACTCAAATGTGCTAAAAGTTGGTGTGCTTTTAATTGTGCCTGCGCAGTGTTGATTCTGAAGTTGGTGACAAAAGTCTTCTCTGGAGGAAACATGTTGTTTATCGTGTAGCTTAATCACCGTTGCAGTTTGCGGCAGAACATTAATAATATATCTTCGAATCAGCATGCTTACTCCTTCCCGTCTGATGCTGCTGTCTGTGGAAGCTGATGTGCAGACTCGCAGTTTTGCTGCCATATGCACAGTGGCCCGAATCTTCATGTTCACTCCCAGTGCAACTTGTTAACAGTTTGGGATTGTTCTCTCTCAGTCTTCCACTTCTTTTCCTTCTCACGTTCACATGGAAATTTACTTTAAGAAACAGTTCTGAGACCCATTCAAAGTAAACAGAAAATGATTGACAAACACAGCAATGTTCCCTGGGGTATTATATAAAGTCTCTCCAAAGGGCTATCTTTGATTTTTTAGACTTTCAGATGTCATTTAGCTAAGATAATAAGGATAACTGTAAGAAGGGGCAGGACCTTTCTTAATGTAACCTTAAAAGTAATTTGTAGAGCGTTTTACCTTAATTAGGTAGTTATATTATTATGTGGTTTTCTTTAGCCTTTGTTTGTACTCAAAATAGCCTTTGCCCTTACTACTATACTGCTACTGCTGCTGCTACTACTACTATTACTACTACTACTACGTTATTTTATTTTATGTGTATAGTGTTTTACCTGCTTATATATCTGTACACAACCTGGTTACCCCATTCCCTTGGAAGACAAAGGACATCAGATTTCCTGCATCTAGAGCTGCTGGTTCTCAGGCAGCATGTGGGTGCTGAGAGTCCAACCCAGGTCCTGTGGACAAGCAGCAAGTGCTCTTAATGATGAAATCATCTCTCTAGACCCTACCCTTTATTTTTTAAAGGCTTTCTACTTTGGGTGTTAATACTGTTGGCTGGCGTAAGCACAGTTCAGGACAATTTGGGTGATCCAAAGCCTAAAATGATAAGAATGTGCGCCAGTACTCACAGTGGATAGTTCTAACGATTTAAAAAGGAAGCATTGGTAGAGTGTTATCAGAGATATTTAAGACGCTGCAGTCACATTTATGTACAATATCCCTGAAAACCTCTCCCCTACTTTCTGTTGATGAACTTTTTATTTTGTTGTTCTGTTGAAGTCAAATGTAATGTTCATGCAGAAAAGGTGAAGAGGGCCACAGTTTTATCTTCTTCATTTCTCACAGATTTAAAGTTGGAAAGGCCTTGAAATAAAACCAGAACCTACTCGCTTACAACATCCAAAAGCAAAACAAAAGAGAAAGGGAATTCTTCAAGAACCCCTTCGGTAGGGCTGATATGGTGAGTGAGTTGGTGAGTGAGTCAGTCCCTCCAGGAACTTGATGAAGTGAGTAGTCAACAGGAGGATTTGTACTTCTTGAGTTTAAAATAGAGAAAGGAGACATATTTCTTAATTATACACATTGTGTCCTCTTTACGATTTCACGGATTACCACAAAAGCTCATTGTGTTAATTTTGAATCACTGGCAAATAATAAGAGAGAGAAACTGGAAACCAAATGACAAAGAAAGATCAAAAGCAAATGTTTCAGAATAATGATATCTTTGATGAGTTTATTATACTGGTACCTTTAAGCCATGGGAAGGCTCCATGGGGACTTAGTAATTGATGACTAATAAGAACTCAAACAAAGAGCCTTGAAAGAGAATCTTTCATGGTAGCTGGAAATAGAATAAAAGAGACTAAAGGCTAGTCAGTTTCAGTGTGCCCGAGAAAAATAATAAAGGTCAAAAACTCGGATCAAAAGGACAAGTTATATGGAGCTCTCTGAGAAAGCGTGTGAGACAGACACACCCAGCAGTGTGGTTAGAGATACACAGCAAAGTGTAAATATCCAGGGGAGTAACTGATAGCAGAAAGAACTCATTCTACACAGCTGCTTCTTTTAAGGAACAAGTTGGTTTCAAAAGCACTCTTTAGAATTATATTTTTCCTAGTAGATACCATGAAATGTCTATACTAAAAGTCTTTTCAAATGGGATTGTTACATCCTCAAAGATTAAGATCTTAAAGTATAAAATTCTAGAACTGTTGAAAGGACTTTTTTGAAAAATTTAATGTAGCAGAGACAAATTTAATTTAGGAAGTTTCTATTTTAGCTTTTGCATAAATATAATTACATAAGTACATGAACCTAAAAAGCAATCAATCAGTCCTACCAACTGATGAAAACGTTTTCTAAATTAAAGACACCAATCTGTTAAGAGTCATATATATTGTCATGCTTTCCTTTCTTTTTGTTTTGTTTTACCCTGACTACTTGTGAAGTGGCACTTTACCAAGTGTCACAGATTTTTCTTAGTATTTGCAGCCATGAATAAATATATATCTATAATCTCATAATAGTCTCCTTTCTAGATTCCTTTGTACACACCATCCTGGGAAAGGCCTTAAGATGACATAAACAGCTGTCTAGATCTCCCTTTCATTACTCACATGGTTTCCAGTTCTTACATTTAAAATCTCTGATGTATTAGGACTTTGTTTTGATATATATAACATCAAACTTTAAAAATTTTATATGCAACTAAAATACCCCCTATTTATGTATACTATATTTAGAGCCCTCTTTGTGTTATTTTTGAATAGTGTATGTGAACATTTCCATCCTGAATGTTCTCTGTTTCAGGGGACTGATGCATAATGGCTGCTAGAAGAAAATAATTCACCAATTAAAAAAAAAAAGATTTCAAGTGTGAATGTACTGTAGGTGAAAGATCCTAAATGGAAAATAGAACATATATTAAAATAAAAGACCCGAGAACATTTTAGTTAATATAAAGAATTTTTTTGGTGCGTGTTCTTGTATTCATACGCAGGTGTGCGTGCACATGTGTGGAGGTCAGAGGCGAACCTCTGGTGTGATTCCTCAGAACCCACTGCCTTTGTTTGATGAGACAGGGTCTCTTATGGGCACCCTGTGGAGGTTAGTTTGGCTAGATAGACTCACAGACCTGCCATTCTCTGCCTTCCCAGCACTGGGACTGCAAGAGAGAAGCTCCACGCTCAGATTTGAACTCAGGTCCTGCACTTGTGCACCAACCACTTTACCAGCTTAGCTATTGTCTCAACCCCATAATATATACAACCTTATTAAATGTGGCATGTGAAGACTCAGTTGGGTTTTATTGAGCATCTTGACTTAGTATTCTCATGTGCAAGTTTTCGATGCCCATTAGAGTGATTAAAGATCTAAATAAAACTTAAACGTTTACTATTTAATGAGACTATTTTGGCAGCTGTGCTGATTTTAGGGCGATATTATTCAATTACTGTCTTCCTAGTTCTTTCAAGAGGACATGTGATTGGAGTCTATGGGAGATTTGAATATTTATGAACTTCCCCGTGTATTATATAATAACTCCCTGATTTGGCTTTATGGTGAAGATAGAACCAAGTTTGAACTAATTGAAGATAAATGGAAAGAGGCATTGTAAAACCTAGACATGTCCAATAGAGAGATGATGGATCTTAAGTAGAACACTAGGCCGAATCTTGGTTTTTAAATGTGTAGAGTGGTGAGGACATCTCCCCGGACCAGTCAGGTGGCGAATAAGATGTGGCATAAATAAATAGTCTTTGCAAACTCTGCAGTGCATCTTCTTGTCTGCCTCATAGAACACCTAACTCTGTTACATGTAAATGCATTTGATTACAGTAAGTTATGTCTTTTTGTGTGTATTTTTGTTTCTGTGTGTATAATGTATATTTACATGCATGTGTGCGTGCATGTGCGTGTGCGTGTGCGTGCGCGTGCGTGTGTGTGTGTATGTGTGTGTGTGTGTGTGTGTGTGTATTAGTAACTCTGTGGAGTCAGTTCACTCCATCACCAGCTCAAGGTCTGGTCTTTATTAAGATCTCTTTTAAAGCAATCTAAATCTTTCTTCTTTAACTGCGATCACTTAATGCAATGTATCTTTGAGTGAAGATACCAACTCCACGAAAAACTGGTTTACTGTGTGAAACTCGGAAATCTGACAATTCCATTTCACACACGTTGCCATTCTCACACGTTGACAGAAATGGTCATTCCTATTATTGATGTGTCTGGTTTTATTTGGTATTTTTGCTTCCATTCAGCTTATTATTGCTGTCTTGTTATGTGAGATAATGAACAAATTCTATTTTTCTACTGAACCACTTTGCCATGAAATCCCATTTACACACATGTCCTACTAACTACCATCAGGAAATAAACCTCCCACAACTGTCAAATTCTGAGTATAGATAAGTACTCTGCAAGTAATTTTACACTCATCTTAAGTTACCAATGTAACCTTAGATAGGATAGTTAGTTTTTTTTTTTTGTATCTCAGTTTCTTCATTTAAAAATGAGTGTAATAATTGCACCGAATTGCTTTAAAGATGAAATCACTTGGAACAAAAAAGGGCGACAGTGGACATTTAATAATTTTGTTCTTTATGACTTCTTTTTGATTTCCACAAATAGGCTAAAAGTTTAAGAATTTCCTACATTGTTCTGTGCATGGTTTGTGTAATTTGGATGCATAAGAAGGGAACGTGTTAACCTCCAGGTGAAGCTAATACAAACGTCTAACTTCAGTGCACACCCACACAGGTTGAAGTGGCTTTTTTTTTAATGAATTATGGATTATTATTAGCCGAGCAAGTAAATCACTATAATTTCTGCTTATCCTTTTGGTTAGAGAAAAGCAGATTTATTTCATTAATTTATTTTTGTTTGCCCAAGCCACCTCTCTCCTGGAATGCATCTCAATCAGTTAATAAGGGCAATGTTTACTAATTCACACCGTGTACACGCCGTTCATTCCTGTGTGTTTAGATGAGGCAAGGATTAAGCTGTTCATAAGCGCATGCGTGTGATTCAAAAGGGGAAAAAAAAACAGTTGGCACGACATTACATATTCCTAAGTCATTTCTTGGAAATTCAGACAAGTGGTTAAGACCTGACTAGTCAACCATGTGCTCTGATGAATCGACTTACAAACTTTGTCTTAGTGGATTTCAGGCACATGACATGTTAGTATCACAGAAACTCAGCAAAAAATACCAAAACTTAGGTTGGCTAAAGCCACAGGTATTTATGCTAATTTCTCAGAAGTCAGAAAGCAAGGTATCTGCAGGATTGGTTCCTCCATGGGGCTCTTATGAGCAAACTACTGCATGCCTCTGCACTAGCTTTCCACAGTTCCCTCCTTCTCACAAGCACGCCTGTTATTCTGAGTCCTGGTGTACCTTCGGTACTCTGCCCTAACTAGGATGATCTTATTTCTGAATAAGATCACACAGGAACTAGAAGGAGAATTTGAACTTTTTTGGATCAAATGTATGGATACATTTTGGTCCACATTTCTGGAGAGGGGAAGTTACCATACGTTTGAAGTCAGTAAGGATCCAAGTAGCCACTTTTGACTTCCTCGCTGCTTGTATTCCTATTATTTGGTGCCTGTGACATAGGCAAATCTGAGAAAAGTTGCCTCTTAGAGAAAAATATTAAAATGTCATTTTAGATTTAAACTTTACAATTGCTTATTTAGGTTATATTTTGATATCACAATATGACTCAGTGGAGATTTTATTTTTGAACAACATAAAAAGCAACTGTGTAATTCTTACTTAATATAAATAGTATTAACAAGATCAAAACAAAGATAGGAATGACTCGTTCCATTTTCTGATCAGGTCTTTTCATTATGCTGTAGGTAGAGATTTCTTGGCCAAAAAACCCCAAACAACAACAGCAACAACAACAACAGCAACAACAACAACAGCAACATCTAATTAGCTTGTAGCTGTTAAAGAAAAATGATATGCTTTAAAGAATCAAGGATATAAAGTCGTCAACATTAAGGAGGTGAATGAAATCTGACATCTATTGTCTGGTCAAAATTCAAGTAGAAAATAGGCTTCTTCACTCTGGGAGTAGGAAATCAGTGGCAAATGGCTTTATTTTACTAAGTGTGTCAGTTATGTATTTATCTTTACTTTAAATTTTAAAATGATGCTAGAATTAAGGAGTTTTCCACACCAGCTCAGGAGACAGTCGAAAACTGCAAGAGGTAAACAGGAAAGAAAAGTTGAGACAATATATTCCTTTTTCCCAGCTTCTTTTTGCGTCTTTCAAATGATTACCTCACATTTCATAATCCAGATGATCATAGATCCATCTTTATTTTCTTTGAACAGTACAAACCTTCTCACACCGTACAAAATCTTCACTTGTTACCCTTTAAGGCAATATCTGAAGAGTAATATAACAGGAAGAAGATTAAAAAGTTAATAAAGGTCAGCAAATCAATTAACTACTCAATTCTGTGACTGAAGAAGCACTTAATTGTTCTACAGCATGTAGCAGATCATAACAGAAATGCTTATAATCAAATAGCTAAAGGAAGGACACACATATTCTGATGAATCCACCCTACATAGCATGCTAGTTAGATTTAATAAAACGCAATATGAACACAGAAAAAACAATCAGGTATACTAGACCAAAACTTGTCTTTACTTGTTTGTGTGTTTTTAGTAGAAATTGAGGAATTTGATATATTTTTCAAGCTGGGTTATGTTAGATCTCTACCATGAGAGGAACAGGCTCCTCCTCTATGTATTCCCATCATCATAATCTGCCTTGTACACAGGACAAGCATCTGTAGATCGAACCCACTGAAACCATGAACAAACAAATCTTCCTTCTTTTAAGTTGCTTATGTCGAAAGCTAATAAAGGATATCTCTCCCTTATTTCTTCTCTCTCTCTCATATATATATATGTATATATATATATATACATATATATATATATATATGGGAAGAGGGAAGAGGGAAGGAGGAAGGGAGGGAGATACAGATAAATAGATGACAGGTATAGATATAGATAGGTAGGTAGATAGAGAACACCTATAATGAAATTTTGTGTTGAATCTTACCACATGCACCAGGCTCTCCCCACTTCCTCCAGATAGATTAGGTAATAGGGAAAAGTGGCTTGACCAGAAGGCTGTCCTTCAGTGATGGGGTAGGGGTATGATTAGATAAAGAAGATAAAAAAGCTGGAGTTAGGAGGTTTTCATAAGATATGTCTTACGTCAAGTAAGCTTATTAAGAAGTACAACATCTTATGCATAATTTTCAGGATTAAAATGGGGCAGAATCAGTAAAAAAGCTATCATACGATGGGACAAAGTCAGCAGGAAGCTAATCAAAGAATGGATCACTAGGGGAATACTGGAACACTCAAGGGCATCAGAGACTCAGAGTACAGCAGCCTCGAGACGGGAAGTCATAGGCCTGTACAGTGGAGGAGTTGGGTTCTCAGGATTCAAAGCTGTAGCTTCCTTAAGACCCTGGTCTCAGGCCATTACTGGCTCTGTTAAGCATGTTTCTGGTTTTGAGGAACTGTGTCTCTTTTCCACACATCAAAGCCCCAGGGAAAGCCTTGGAACAGCCTCACCCTCAACAGAAAAGATTTATATAGTCCACGGAGAAGAGCTCAGATGCACTACAGTAGCAGTTTGTCCCAGGCCTGGTGTTGGTTTTACTCTTGTTTATTCTTTCTACCCTACCTATCCCCCATTCACCACCCTAGGGTCTCTATTTGCCTTCTGTCTTCTCGTTTTCAGTTGTCTTTTGCCAGTTGTCTATGTTTAACATTTTGTCCTCTCCTCAATGTGTCAAAAAGTGCCAAATAAATGTGGCAAACGGTTCTTTGGAAAATGCAAAGAAATGATAATGAAAAATTGTGGATTACAGTTCTCTTCTAAAAGTTGAACTTTCTAAATGTGGGGCATAGAAAATATTGCACAAACATGTAATTTGTTGTGTTTATGTGATATACTTTTGCACTTTGTATTTAGTAGAAGAATTACTGCCAATGATTTCATTTGTTAAAGATCACGGTCTGTGCATTGCTTATTGTTTTATGAAACAGAACCACTGTGATGCTATTATATGCTACAATTATTGTTATTATCATTGCTCTTTAGCAAAACTTGGTGTTCATGTCATGCTTTATACAGACTTGGGCAAAAATGAATACAAACATGAAAACAAATGTCAGGATACTTGTTCAGAACAAAATCTTTCCATGATTTTTACCACAGTAGATTTGAAGCCCTGTGTGTTTACTGCAAATGGAACCAGGTCGATTTGGAACCACCATGATGTTTACCAAACATAGATTCCTGGTGTGTCCTCTCTTATATTGAATCACCTGCTTTGCAATGCTGCCTAGACATTTAGAAAGGCATCAGATTTAATGGGGAGATTCCACATCTCTTCATTCTCCTCCTGCTTCCATATATCTACCCATCTTTTCATAGACTTCATTGTGTCAGTAAACGACACATGCTTGCTCAAGGAAAAAGGGTGAGCCAGTAGCCACCACATATTCTCCAAACTCTGTCATTTACATCTGTTCTACAAGCAGGACCTGCCTATTTTACCTTCAGAGCATATTTGGTTTCAATCTCGTTCTTTCCACTCATGCTACTGTCCACCATAACCCAAGCTATTACCAACTTATGCTAAGCTGTCACAGCACTGTTGCAATTATTTTCCACCCTTCCAAATGTGAGTTCTGTCTATGTACTCTCAGGACAGCAATAGTGATATATAAAAGAGATTCTACCCTCCTTTCTCTTTCAAATTCCCCATGACCATTTCATTGCTAATAGACTAAACTCCCAAATTTTACCCTGGTTTACATATTCTAAGCACTGCCTATTTCGCAGGCCACCTTCTTATCTCTTGTTATTAGTTTTCAGTCTCCTAGTCCTCAAAAGTTATTTGTAATATCTTATCAGCTTTGCACTAAATACCACCTTTGTACAACAATTTTCTCCCAGATTACTCTGTAACATGAAATCTCTTCTCATTTCTTTAACATAAGTATCATGGTCCAAGAAGCCCAGATTTGAACACTTAGGGACAACCACCAATAGCATTAATGATTAGCTATTGCCACAGCAATGGATCACAGTAAAAGTAACTCTTAGCTGTGATTACACATGTGTTGGGTAGCTGGCTAGCTCCTTGTCAGGTTGCAGGTATCTGATCTGAGCATCCATGATCTGATCAGATTTAATGTGGTCTATGTACCACACTGAAGTGCAAGATGGCTTCCCAAGCGTGTCTTTTTGTAAAGGTTAAAGTCCAAGTGGCCAAACCAAACTCTGCAAGTATTTTCACTGCCCCCTTTCCTATCACAACTGCTGAACTGACATTGGTCAAAGCAAGTCAAGTGATAAATTACATCTGGGCCAGAAGAGACATATTTCAACAAAATCCGCAGGATCAGTAAAGCTGACAAAGATATTCTCAGAAATTCTACAAAGACTTCTTATTTCTCATGGTTGAGATATCATTATATACTCATATCTAAACTAATAAGTGTGTAAAGATAGATATATTATAAATCAGTGTGAGCAAATTTACTTAATATTAAAGATATCAAATAGATTCTATGGGGGAAATACAAATGTTAATTGATGGAACTGAAATATACACTAGACAGAACATAGGATGAAATAACATTTGCTATGTATTTCACTTCAATATAAAGATTAGGTCATTCTCAATCAGTTCTTTTATAGTATTTCTGAAGTTCAGAGCTATAAAATGGTAAGCTGTATTGGACCAATTCTGTGAGATTGATTAGACCAAATTCTAGCTCACAGAGTACAAACAAGGTAAGCATTCTGCACTCAGAAAGACCTCTAACAGAGAGTGTTTTTGTCTGATGTGACCACTTTCTATTGTGTTAAAGAATGACAGTCTTTGCATTTCCAGTGTTTTTAAAGCACTGAGGTCTATTAGGAGAATACCTTGGTAATGGACTACATAGATTCTAACAGTTTTCCTGCTAAAAACCGAGAGTGGAGCAGATTGATTTTGTCCAAATTCCACATGCTGGTGGGACCAATTGTCCAGCAAAGCACATAACTTCACTCATTTTTTACATGAGCAGCCAAGGGTGTACCTTTCTGGGCAATCATCCTATTTCCCGAGGTGAAGTTTCTATTTTAGGCCTCAGAGGCTGGTGTATAGTGTCCCTGCCCTCTGTGACCTGCTTGAGAGGATTCAGCCATTATAGCAGCTATCGGTGGCCAAAATGACTCCATGATAAATCCATTTTGTTGGTAATTATAGATTACATGGCCCCAAATGGAATGTTCCCAGATTATAAGCTGATCACAAAACCTTCTGTACAGAAAGCCTCATGATGTCCAGTTTTTCATTCATTTCTTTGAAAAATTAATGAGCACTTAGAATGATGTACTTTTCATTGACTTATCCATCGGAGAGAGAGCTAACGAGTTAAGTCAGGTCAAATCGAGATAATCTTTTAAAATGTGAGGTTAAGACACTAATTAGTGGACTGAGCAGTAGTGACCTCCTAGAAGGAATTTTACTTGTTAAGTTTAAAGTTTCCTGAAAGATGTTCTCAAGAGTGATCTCAACTATGTTCCTTCTCTAAGGTTATAAACTCAAACTTGGGAAATTAGCATGATTTTTTTTTTAGGCTAATGCCTGAAATTTAAAGATTATGGTAATTTACAGGGAAATGATATAGATTTAATGTTTCTACTCAGAGGGGAAAATTTGCCTGTGGTCACAACTTCTGTTGCAGTTAATTAGCAAGTGTTGTACCATTTCCTAATATGTAAACATGGTTTCTCTCTAGTGTGTAGGGTATAAGAAAAGCTAATGAGCACATATAGCCCAGTGGATGGCCAGCTTGACTGCCTCAGACCATTACTTAAAAACAAAGGAGATAAACATTACAAATTCTACTTTTGGTCCCAGGTATGGTGGTGGAGACCCCTGTAACCTGTCACCCCTTCCAACCTGGAAGGGTGAGTCAGAAGTTGGGTGAGGTCAAGTGAATTTGGAGCACATAGGGAGACCGCCATCTCAACAGACTGAAACCAAATCTGAACCAACCAATGACATTCTGCAGCTAGCACCAGCTTCTAGAAGTCCCAGATCATAAGTTCATCCTTATCTATATGAAGTCACTTACTCACTTAATGTATTACACATCTAAATTGAGAATGGGTTCTAGTTTTGTTTGTACAATCTGTCACCTGGGTGACCATGACGAACTTCATATCATTCAGCAGAGGTGAGATTTCTTTCTCTTCCCACACAGCAGACTCAGTAAGTTCATAAAGTGAGATGTGGAGGTACAAGCTGGACAATCCTAGCACTATAGAGATGGTGGTGGAAAGATCATGAGTTCAAGATCAATCTAGGATAAATATGAAGACTTGTATCAAGGAGTGAGGACTGGGGGTGCAGCTTTGTGGTTGATCACATGCCAAGCTTACATAAAACCTTGGGTTCTATTCTCAGTGTGGTAAAAGAAACAGAAATAACACAATCAAGCCAAATTTCCTTGGAAGCTCAAGCGGGACATACAAATTTAAGGGTTTAAGATTATGTTTATTGCAGTAGGTCCGAGAGTTTGAACAACGACATTCAACTGTTCTATTCATCCATTTTCCTTTATAGAAATTGTTTTTCAGTCAACTTAGATATTATGTGTGAATTCTCATTCCAAAGTGCTCTTCCAAGGGTTTGGGCAAAGCCCCAACACAGCTGCAGAGTCCTATGACAAAAGGGAGGCTGGTGTCTGGACTTCTCCCCCCACACCCCAGCCCTGTGAGCACACAGCTGCAGAAGCTGCAGGTGTGCGTGGTAATGTCTGCTACTGCTAATGGAGGGAGCACTGTGAGCTCCTCTGTTGGTCATTACTGCGTCTCTGCCTGACACCAGCTGCCCATTAGCTTCCTTTGTGTCTCTGGCATGTAAATGCTGGCTTTCTCATACATCATATTGGCTGGTTCTTCAGGGGGATTCCTCCATCTAGCTAGTTCTGCTGGGATCCTTTCCAGCTGGAATGCCTTTTTATTCTCTTCTTGGGAAGCCCTGTCTTCTTGCATCTGTGTGCAGTCCTTACAGGGTTATTGACAAGTGACTTACTTCCTGTATGCCTTCAGAGGTGTTCTTTAGATTTAGGGAGGACTTGGGCAATTTTGCAGTTAAAACAGTGGGACATAATGTACCCTGGGCACATGCCTCCCGGCTTTACCGCTGGACTTTTCTCCATATTCTGACACAATGGGATCCATCTGTAGACTGGGAGCTTTGAAGCTTAGGAGTTGGAGGTGGTGCAGGCGGGTAAGACAAGGAAATGGTGATGGGACCACTCACAAACTCTTTAAGTAGGTTGCACTGGGAGAAGAGACCGGTGTTTACTGCAGCATGCTTTGGGAATTTATCCAAATGTTACAGAGGACATTTTTATCTGCTTGTTTTTGCATTTATAAGGTAAACCATACATTTCTTTACATCCTCAGGCTTCAGCTATTTTCTCTCTAGTCTCTACCTAGGTGGAAGCTCCAGGGTGGGCAGAAATGCTCTTCAGGTCTCAATCTATAAATATTTAATTGTTCAGTGAGATAACAATTGGTCTAAGTACTCGTAAAGGTTCAAGTCACATTGGCTCATCAGTCAGTCAATTATACTGGGAGCTTTCTGAGCTCACAGGTTGGCACATAGTTGGCACAGACAATGGCTAATGAAGGAATAACATATTTGAGTATGTTAGAAAATTTTAGAAGTGCAACTAAGGTGCCTTCTATTTGACTCCTAAGTACCCACAAGCAACTTTCTAGACAGCAAGAACAAGCTTTTTGTGATAGAAATTTACTACGGTCACTTCACCAATAATAGAGACTTTATCAACTCAATAAGTCTATATCCAGTTGACATACACGGTGTGCACGGCACCAAATAGTTTTCTTCCGCGGAGAAGTATTACTGGCAGTATGGTAAGTACACCGGCAAACACATAATGAATTAAGCCGCTCTCTGGCTAACATGCTTACACACTAGGGTGAGCAAGATTTCATCTTTCTAATACTGAACATTAGAGGTATTTTTAGGTACTACTGGGAAAGAGAACATTAAAAATGTCTCCCCCCTCCCCACCTCCTGCTCCAGGGTTTGGCAGTGCTGGTTTCCTGCTGAATAATTTCAGCCATTCTTTTAGTTCATCTTCTTTGTATCATCTCGTTCTTTAAAGGGATAATTTATTTTCTCCACATTCCTTTAAATTTCATCTGTGTGTGTCTTTCCCTTTAGAATTTCAAAGCTAGCCTTAACTATTTTTCCGTCGTTCATCCTTTTCAGAGTTGAACTTAAGAGGAACCACGGGAAGTTGTGCAGTTAGCCTTGACATTTGATGATTGCAGGGAAGGGCAAACTGTTTGCAGAATGCAGGGCATGTCCTCACCTTACTGGCTCAGTCATCCAGTCCATGTCAATTTGTTTGGATGCTCTGTGAGCCTTTTAGCACAGCTGAATGTGTAGCTTTGATCTGAGAAATCCCCGCGTCCACACCCATGTTCCCTGTCGTGTAATTTTCTGTTCATCTTTCTTACTCTGATTTTCCCTAAGTTTTGGGTTTGGCACGATGGGTGGGCCACATTAGTTTTCATCAGCCATTGCTTTTAAGTCTTGGCAATGCGTTATTATTCATCTTATTCATTATCCATCATAAGTAGTTTAGAGAGGCAGATACTGATCGAGTCCTCAGATTGTTATTTTCTATAGGAATAGATCAGAGTTTCAGAGCATAGGCGCTGGGATTGAGGTGAACTGGGCTTGAAATCAGGCCTCACTCTTTCTTCTCACATGTCCCCAGTAATATTTTCACTTCTCTGATTCTTATTTCTTTTCCTTAAAATGGAGTCAATCATACCATTCATATTATAAGTTTGGAAGGACAAATAAATGGGACCAGGTAGGTGTCTGGTGTGTGAGAGTCATTCAGCAAATGCTGGCTCTCTTTCCACCTACGTGTAAACGAGGAAGCGAAGCTGTCCCTTTCCACATGAGAGGGATGAGATGCTATCTGTAATGTAGTAACCCAAGTGTGGTTCCTAATTGTCTCCATCCTCTTCTCTGCTCCCCACTGTGCTGGGCGAGCGGTGGTCTTTCTGATTTAAGGCCTTCTCCTACTCACTGCAGTTCACACCCTGCCCATTTCCAAATGTCATTTCAAATACCACCTCCTCCAGAGAGTGGTCGTCCACTCGTCAAATGTATTTATTGAGGTTCCTCCTCTGAGCCCGTATCATTTTCTCTTGGCAATTGCACTTTTATCCTCGTAATATATTGACTTTTTTTAAACAAATAAAACTGTCAGTTTTGGAAGGCACGGTATCTTTTTATTAATCTTTATATCTCTCATCTTACCTAAAACGGGAATAGACACATAGTAGGCAGTAACAGGTTCTTTTTCCAAAGAGGAAATAAACCTTTATATGAGCCCTCTTGCTCTGCCTGAGAACTCTGATTACCATAGCAGCTCTCAGCACAGTACAGAAGACTGCTGTTCTTTGGAACATATGCTTCATCTCTTTTTACCATTTCCCCCCAGAGATGATGGACATGTCAAAGCTACTAAGGGTAATTTTGAGACAGGGATTGTCTCATCAGCATCACAAAGACAATTCCCTATAAAAACTATGCAAGAAAATATAGGACAGCCATTAAAAAAATCCGTAAGCAGCAATATGTGCAACAAAATCGTAAACTTACTTAGATTTTCTGATAAATCCTTTTCAAGGTGTAACAGAACTTGCCATTGGAGCAGACAGTTTCCTGATCCTGGAAAGGTTTTGCACACATACGCCCTATTGCTGTATGGACTTCAAGATTTCGTTTTACTTCTCTGGCTATGAATCCTTGTTCTGGCTAATATTCAGTCAACCTGACATGAGCTAGAGTTGTCATTCTTAATTAGTGATTCTTGGGGGGAGGGATTAGCCTATTGTGTGCAGTGCTATCTCTGGGCTGATGGTCCTGGATTCTATAAGAAAACAGGCTGAGCAAGCCACAAAGAGGAAGCCAATAGGTAGTACACTCCATGGCCTCTGCGTCAGCTCCTGCTCCCAGGTTCCTGCCCTGCTAGCATTCCTGCCCTCATTGCTTTGATGATCAACTGTTATATGTGACTGTGGGTGAAATAAACCCTTTCCTCCCAAGTAATGGTGTTCACAGCTATAGTAACCCTAACTAAGACATTCTTCATCCATATGAAGGGACAATTCATTAACTTGACACTACACAGACTTCTCACCTGATTCTAGCCTGTAAGGAGGGGGTTCCTTTAGTCAGCAGCTCATTTCCCCCCTTTCTTTCTTTATAGACAGCTCCCTCTTCTTTCCCTCTCCCCAGCTTCAACTGGGAATAGGATAGGATCAAAACACAAGAAAAGGATCAAGTCTTCACTTGTTGTGAGGGTTTCTTGGAGGAGTGGTAGTGATGAGGTAGCTGGGTTGTCAGGAAGAATATGGGGGCTGGGGCTTGGGCAAATGAGGCTGGAATCTTGGTGGAACAAGTTGACAATAGCCCGTCCTCCTCAGCCCTTTAGTTTCAGATGTCTAAAGGTTGAGAAATTAGTTTTGGCCTTTCCTTCTTTAGTGAGGTGCTTCATAACCTGGATTGTGCTTGAAAAGGGGACATCCAAAATAGATTTTCTTCTCAATAATCCATCACCAAGATCTCATCTGTACAAAGGTGAGGCTGCGGAAGCTGAGAGAGAGGATTCTTTGGTAAAGCTGTCAGTGTGTTGGATGGTTGTCCTTTTCTAATCATGCCCTCAGCCAAGGTCATGGACAGAAGGTGCTTTCTTTCCTTCTACTCAGAGAACAGTTTTCTGTGTTCCTAGGGTGTGAGGAACTCCAGGGCTGAAATTTGACCCACTGGAAGCTAGGAGTTGAAGCTGGCTCTGTCCCTTTCTGACCTACTTCTCTAGTTGGGACTGTGATAGAAGTATTTATAGCTGTTGTCGGGCAAAGGCAAGGATTTTAGAGAAGATTCGAGGAGCTCAGATCTGGTGACCTTCAGAGTTTCTCTCTCCTCTCCCCCCTACCCCTTCTGGGTGTGTGTAGTGTGTACAAGGAAAACAAGAGATTGATGTCAGATGTCTTCTTTTATTGTCCACACTGCTTCTTCGAGACAGGGTCTCTCACTGCACCTGAATCCCCTGTGCTCAGCAGGGTTAGCTGGCTGGTGAGCTCCAGGGAGACTCCTGTCTATTTCCCCAACACAGGGGTTAGAGGTGTTGTGTTACTGGGCCCTTGGATGTTGAGGATCCAAATTCAAGTTCTCAAGCTTGCCTTCCTTACCAGCTGACATCTCCAGTCTCAGAGACTTCTTAAAAGCTGTAACTTCCAAGAAGACTATTGGGCAGTTTGACCCAAATGGTGAAAGTAAAATTTTAATCCCTGAAGTGTGGTGTGTTGGGAATATATTAGAGATCCAGAGTATTCAGGAAGGGCACTGTGTGCCACCTTGAGTGGACATCTGCTGTCCGATGACTGTAGGGCTCTCTGACATACCTGCCAAAGCATCCTGTTTCCCCTCCATGGAAAGCATTTGCTTTGGCTGATGTCAAAGCACAGAGTATCTATCCAGCATCCCATGAGGGGCACTCACATGTGGCACCAACTTCTCTCTTTTCCCTTATTGCTTCTTAAGTCCTGACCCTTCACAGAGAAGGATAAATGGGAAAGGGGCAGGCTTGCAGTATGGCATCTTTCCTTGGGATTTTAGCTCTGGGTCAGATGTGACTTGGGACACTGGAGTTTTGTTTTTCATATTGGAATGAGTAGAACTGTTTGATTTTTATATTAAACTACATATATATTTATATTTATGTATGTATATAAATATATATAGGTACACACACACTATATCTATCTATCTATCTATCTATCTATCTATCTATCTATCTATCTATATAAAATTTTGCTTATTTAATGTTTAAGAGTGACTGAAAAGCCAAGGGATCTGTATGGGGCTCCACCAAAAGGGGAATAATTAGTCTATGAAGACTATGTGTATGTTGTGTGGGTATGTGTGTTCTGTGTGTGTGTGTATGTGTGTGTGTGTATGTGTACACACACACACACAAAGAGAGAGAGACAGAGAGAGACAGACAGACAGACAGACACACACACACACACACACACACACACACACACACTGAAGACTATTAACTCATGTAGCCCAGGTTACCCTTAAACTCTCTGTCATATGTAGCTAAAGATGGCCTTAAATTCCTGATCTTCTTGTCTCCCTCTGCCTCCCAAGGACATGGTCATATGACCATTCCCAACTCCTGGAAGCTGTCCTTTAAAAAAAAAGCATTTATTGTGTTCTGTGATAATTTCACACGGTTAATAAAATGTTCTCTTATTATTATAGCTTGCCCTCCAACTTCCCTCTCATTCTTATTTCATCCCTTTTCTCTACGAGATCACAACTGTGTTTGTTTCTTTGTTGTTGTTTTTGAGACCCACCGAGTGTAATCATAATCACCTCTGTGACCATGGATTTGGAACAATCTGCTGGAGCCTGGGAGTTCCTCAGTGCGTAGATAATTGAAGACATTGACTCTTCTCCTCCAGAATCCATCAGTAGTTAAGAGTTCAGTAGGTAGGGGAAGGGCCCCAGAAGCTCCTCTATAATCCATGATTGAGTATTGATAGTCCTTGTCATATTTAGGCCCGTTTCGGGCAGGCACAGCTGGTATGAGATTATGGCTGCTTTGGAAAGCACTTCACAGCTCTTCCCTGAGTCTCCCGGCTCTTACGTTTTCTCCACTCTCTTTTCTAAAATGTTCTCTAAGCCTCAGAGGGAGCGGTATAAATGTAGTGTTTATAGCTGAGCCCTTAGCTATCGCTTATTCTCAATACTTGGCGATTCTGTGCAATTCACTGCCTTTTATTGCATGGAGAGGCTTCTCTGACTAAAGCTGAGAGTAGCATCTGTTTGTGGGCATAAATATTTAGAAGACCAACTTTGCAACATTAAAATTTAGTAAAATGACAGTATTAAGCTTGCCACTAGGACCTAAGATCTCCTTAGCCATGGTTTTTTGACCAACTTTACATTGCCAGTCATAAATACCTTGATGTGGAGTGGGCTTCACATTCCTTCAGAGAGTGGCTGGTTATTATCTCAACAGCCATGCCACTGTTGCAACAGTGGGTCCATCTTGCCTGGCAAGTTGGTATGGTATTATAGAGTGTAGGGTTTATAGCTGAGTAAGACTGTTGATGCCTTTTCTTTCTCAGCATCCTCTTAGAACCCACTCTGAAGTTCCCAGCTAAGTTTCAGTTTGATTTCTCTACAACTTGCGATAGTGTCTTATCAACTCAGTCCATGAAGCCATCTTAAAGGGGAGCGGCAACAAGAATCTAACTGTTCTTATATGCAAATGTGAACAGCTCATTCAATGGTCCAGTCACAGTGGCTTATGGAAAATGTGAGTAAAAACAGAATTACAAAACTTACTTTTTAATTGTTACTGAGCTTTTACAGTGTGCCACTTCTGAGACTGGTTTACACAGGGCTCTGGATTTATCATATTTACATAATCAATTTGCATATCAAATGAGGCTATTGAGTAATAATCTTTCATGTCTCCATCAAAGCTGAATTTCCACGAATTAGTTTGTTTATTTATTTATTAAAATGGTGGTTTGAAGTGGGACTAGCCTAACTTCAAACAGAAATCTTTAGGACTGTGTTTCAGTGTATTTGTTTGGACTGAATTTAATGTGGGAAAGACACAACAAGCACGCTGTGTAAAACAAAAATGCAGCATACCCCTCAGGACTGGAACCCTCTCCACTATTCCTATGGCACAGAGAGCAGGCTGTTAGATGTATGAAGTTTTCTGCACAGCCCATCAGCCCTGTCCTCATTTAGCAAACCCACCATTCAAGCATCTCCAATTCATGTTACTAAGTTGCTCGCTGTCTTTTCTGCCCCGCCTGGCACTCTGTTTCTAGGCCATCACTGTACTCTCTGCACAGGCTTTAAGCATCTTCATCACAGTCGTTAACGCACTTGATTTCGACCTTCTGTTTGCTGTCAGAGGTGTCTTAACAACAGGAAAGTGTCCTAAGGCAAAGCAATGAGCTGGTTAAATGATTTCAGTGACTCACAGGTGACTTAGGAATAGTCCTTGATGAACATAACACTCCTGAACAGAAAACAGCCTGGATCTCTGTCCCACTCTTGGATTGGATTCTAGCTATTTAAAACAAGTGGGTGTAGAAGGGAAAAGAAGTCAAGGTCACTTAAGAATATGAACGATGATAGATGGACATAATTAAAGCTATCTCTCTCTCTCCCTCTCCTTTCCCTCTCCTTGGCTGTCCCCCCCATCTCTCCCCTCCATCTCTCATCTTTCCTTCCTCCTCCCCTTCTCTCCCACCACCTCTCCCATCCTCTCTGCAGTCCTGCAAACTTCCGTTCACGTTTGATGACTTTCCTGATCTTGAGATCTCTATTTGACACAGAAAACTAGCGATATGCAGTCAACAAAACTAGAATGGAGTACTCGTGTTAGAACATTTTAATGTAATATTTGACTGATGTGAAATAATTTCTGTCTTAACATTTGAGTTATAAAACAATGATGCAGCAAACTCTCTTGAGGCCACGATCCTGCTATGGCCACAAGTGACATTGAGCATATTTTCTAGCTGCTTCCTTCATAATGAAACAGTTCAATATTGAATTGTTTTAAAAACATTCCCACATAAGGCAGTGGGTAATTTTTTTGTTTTAGTTTTTTTTTGAAGTTTTATTGTATGGTATCAGGTAGTCTACAGTTTGACTTTTACAAATATATTACGAACATAAAACTCACTTTTCTGCATTGTTATCCTGAACTTTTAATAGACGTGCTACCAAGGTGGTTGTATGTGTTGTCTAGATTGCTTTATATCCCTCCTGCATCTGTTCACCTCTTTCCATTGCTAAGTAATATTTTATTGCGTGAGTAATCTCCAATTTGTCTCCTTTTGATAAGATGAGTTTTAAGCAGGTTTTGGCTGCATGAATGTGGATATTATCAATGCTTTGAACACATCTCCTGCTGTAGATATTTGAGAACACTCGAAGGGTCCGTGCATGGATGTACTTGTGTCTGTGTATCTGTATTTGCTATATTTTTATACATGTATACCCACACACGTACCTGTAAGACTAGGATGACTTGAGTATAGATTTGCAGATTCAGATTTCTAAGAGAGTCTGAAGTATTTTCCCTACAGAAGGAACCAATGCAAATTTCCACTTCTTTATGGTTTCCTCTCATGGGCTTGTCCATCAACACCTATCTGATTCTGCCATTGTTTTTATTCTCTGCCAATCTGGAATGTATAATATCAATTTTACCATAACAACATTTAATTGTGGCTTTAATTATGTTGCCATGGTTACTAATGATGTTGAATTTTTAAAAATATTTTCTTCTATTTGTACTTTTTCTTTTTTCAAGCTGTACCTGCTTTCTCCCCTTCTCAGTTTTTCCCCTTATCAATTTCAGACTCATCCATTATCTGACTCATACTTTGGTTTCTTACCCATAGTTTATGGGATGCAGAAATCTTTTCCTGTTTTCCACTCACCTCCTAATTTTTTAACCCTTTATTTTGACGATTAAGAATTTCAGTTTTAATGCTTTCTGATTTTTGGAAGAAAAAATTTTATGTACTTTTTTCCTCAGCCAAAACAAGGTTACTCTCTTATTTTATTTACAGATAAATTGTAGTATGAATATTTGAGTTTATAACATGATCATCCAGCCAGGTCAGAACACTGAAGCACATTGATGTGTCTGCTTACTAATATAACTAAAGCCTTTAGAATAATACACCTTTCTTCATGGTAAGCACTCTATCTAGACATGTTCATCCTATGGATCTGCATTCTGTTACTTTGCCTTACGTCTTGATGCTTTCCTTCTCCTATGCACTCTGGTAGCGCTGTTTTATTTCACATATTTCTATAATGGTAACTTATGCTTTCCGTATACTCGTGAAATGATATTGTAGAACATTTCTCTTTCCATATCGGTCTAATTTCAGGTCCTGCAGACCCATCCGTGTTGTGGAGGATGGCAGAGTTCCCTCTTTTCAGGTCACATGCCAAACAGCATTCAGCTGTGTACACTGATCATGTTTCTTTTCCTCATTTGTCTGTTGACACACATTTTTGCTGTTTCCACACCTTAGATTCAGTAAATAATCTTGCAGTGGACATAGGGTGCAGATGTCTTTCCAGGGCAGTGATTTAATTTCCTGTGGATATGTATCCAGAAGTGATATTTCTGGGTTGTGTGGAAATCATCCTTGTATTTGTTTCCTTTTTCTTTCTCTTAAATTTCTTTTTTTTAATTAAAAAAAAATTTAATCTTTTTTTTACACTTTAGTCCACCCTCTGACTGTTCCACATCCCATACCTCCTACCCTATCTCCACGAGGATGTCTCCACCCCCACCCCACTAGACCTGCCCCCTCCCTGGGTCCTCCAGTCTCTTGAGGATTAGGTGCATCTTCTCTGAGTCCAGACCAGGCAGTCTTCTGCTGTTTATGTGTTTTGGGCCTCATATCAGCTGGTGTATGCTGACTGCCTAGTTGGTGGCTCAGTGTCTGATCCATCTCAGGGGTTCAGGCTAATTGAGACTGCTGGTCTTCTTGTAGGGTCACCCTCCTCCTCTGCTTCTCCCAGCTTTTTCCTAATTCAACTACAGGGGTCTGAAGCCTCTGTTCTTTGCTTGAGTGTAAATATCTTCATCTGACTCTTTTAGCTGTTTGTTGGATCTTTTGGAGGGCAGTCATGAAAGGCCCCTTTTTGTGAGCACTTCATAGCCTCAGTAATAGTATCAGGCCCTGGAGCCTCACCTTGAGCTGGATCCCAATTTGGGCCTGTTGCTGGACTTCCTTTTCCTCAGGCTCTTCTCCATTTTTGTCCCTGCAGTTCTTTCAGACAGGAACAATTTAGGCAGGAACAGGTCAGAGTTTTTAACTGTGGGATGGCAAGCCTATCCCTCCACTTTATGCCCTGTCTTTTTACTGGAGGTGGACCCTACAAGTTCCCTCTCTCCATTGTAGGTCATTTCATCTAAGGTCCCTCCCTTTGAGTCCTGAGAGTCTTTCACCACCTAGGACTCTGCTGCACTCTAGAGGGTCCCCCCACCCAACTCCTACCTTCTTAGGTTGCCTATTTCCATTCTTTCTCCTGACCCTCAGGGCTTCAGTCCTGTTCCCCCACCCCAATACCTGATTATGTTCCCCTCTTCCTCTTCCTGTCCTCTTTCCCACCTGGTCCCTCCTTCCCTCTCCCCTCCTGTGATTGCTTTCTTCTTCCTCCCAAGTGGGATTGAGGCAACTTTACTTGGGCCCTTCAGCTTGTTAACCTTTGAGTTCTGTGGATTGTACCCTGGGTATTCTGTACTTTTTGGGTTAATATCCACTTATTAGTGAGTACATACCATGCATGTCCTTTTGGGTCTGAGTTACCTCACTCAAGATGATAGTTTTTAGTTCCATCCATTTGCCTGCAAAACTCAGGATGTCCTCATTCTTAATAGCTGAGTAGTATTCCATTGTATAAATGAACCACATTTTCTGTATCTATTCTTCTGTTGTGGGACATTTGGGTTGTTTCCAGCTTCTGGCTATCACAAAAAAGGCCACTATGAACATAGTGGAACACGTGACCCTGTGGCATGGTGGAACATCTTTTAGGCATATGCCCAAGAGTCTTCTTATAGCTTTTTAGATTTTTTTTGAGTGGGGAGGGGAGAGTATTACTTTGAGTGTGCAGTATCCTCTACTGTTCCTGTTGTTCTTTTCCATTGCATTAATGGTTTTGCATACTGTCTTGCATATAAATGGGCTGTCTTCTTTTTTAAAAATTTTTAATTGGATATTTTATTTATTTATATTCCAAATGTTATCTCCTCTGCAAACCCCTTATCCCATCCCCCTTTACTCTGCTTCTATGATGGTGCTATCCTACCCTCCTACCCATTCCTGCCTCACCGCCCTAGCATTCCTCTACACTGGGGCATCAAGCCTTCACAGGACCAAGGGCCTCCCCTCCCATCGATGCCAGATAAGGCCCCTTCAGCTCCTTCAGTCCTTCCCCTAACTCCTCCATTGGGGTCCCTGTGATCAGTCCTATGGTTGGCTTTGAACATCTGCATCTGTATTGGTCAGGATCTGGCAAAGCCTCTCAGGAGACAGCTGTATCAGCCTCCTGTCAGCATGCACTTCTTGGCATCAGCAATAGTGTCTGGGTTTGGTTTCTTAAAGTTGGGATGGACTCCCTGGTGGGGCAGTCTCTGGATGGCCTTTCCTTCAGTCTTTGCGCCACTCTTTGTCCCTGTATTTCCTTTAGACAGGAGCAATTCTAGGTTAAAATTTTGGAGATGGGTGGGTGGGCCTATCCCTCATGTTTATAGCAGCCATATTTATAGTCAGAAACTGGAAATAACCCAGATGCCCCTCAACAGAGAAATGGATACAGAAAATGTGGTACATTTATACAATGGAATACTATTCAGCTATTAAAAACAATGACTTCATGAAATTTACAGGCAAATGGAGGGATCTAGAAAATATCATCCTGAGTGAGGTAACTCAGTCACAAAAGAATACACATGGTATGTACTCACTGATAAGTGGATATTAGGCAAAGAGATTGGAAAACCCACCATACAGCTCATGGACCACATGAAGCTCAAGAGGAAGAAAGATCAAAGAGTAGATGTCCAACTTAGAAGGGAGAACAAAATAATCATGGGAAGTAGAGGGTGAGGGGAAGGGGAAAAAGAGAGACAGAATTAGGTATGGGAGGAAATAGGGAGATGTACAGAGGGTCAGGAAATTGAACAGAGGTGTGTAGCAATGGGGGGATGGGGAACTGGGAGTAGCAACCAGAAAGTCCTAGATGCCAGGAAAGTAAGAGCCTCCCAGGATCCCCTATGGGGATGAAATTAGCTTAAATACCCAACAAAGGGGAGGGAGAACCTGTTGAGACCACATATCCAGTGGTTAGACATAGGCTGTCTTCTTTATGTCTTCTTTGGAGTAATGTCTGTTCCAGTCCTGTGTAGATTTTTAAATCTTTTTCTTTTACTGTTGTTAAAAGTGCCTTACAAATTTTGCCATCTGCTGTACTAGTTCTGGGAAGCTTTGAACAAATAAATGTCTCCTTACTCCAGACAGGGAATTGACAGTGGTCAACATACAGATAGCACTAAAGTCTAATTTGGTTAACCAGTGAGTTTTATTGGGCTACTTACCGAATACTGGTGAGTGGTCTCTTACAGGAACAGAAATGACATGTAGACAGCCACATCATCAAAGCCCACCCCAGTGTGAGGGACAACTCAAGGAGCTAAATGCCTAGGATATGCTACACAGCATGCAGGCAGGTCACCAGGTTCGAGGACACACCTTCCCTGCAGCCTCCTTGCCTGGTTGCCTATAGACTTTGCTGCAGTTTAGCTGGACTCTGACTGGTTTCAGTTTTATCCAGCTTGCTAGTTCTGAACTTCTCATTAGTTCGGCTTATCTGAAAGCCTTCTTTGCAGCTTGTCTTGTTTGAGAATGACTCTCAGCAGGCTTTACTACTTATATGGTCTTGGGGAAGAAGGGCTAGTGAATGTGGTCAGTTTCAGGGACTTCCTGAAGCGATTCTGAGTAATTTTCAAGGTATAGTGTTTCTCCTCCCCCTAGTACATTCTGTTGTTCTACCTCCTTGTAAACATCCTGCTCTAAAATACCCTGTTGTGTTTCATTTTCCCTTTATATCCATGTCTTCAGTTTCCTTCCAAGATGGAAGGCTTTAATCTCAGAGGAAATAGCTATACAACACTATTAGATATGCAATTTGTGAACATTACCCCACAGTCTTATTGCTTTCCATTTTAGATGATTATATCATTTCCTGTGGTTTTTGATGCTTTATTTAAGAAATCTTTCTCTCAAACTCATGAAGGTGTTCCACATAATTCATCCCAACCAACACTTGAAAATTTGCTTGTTTACATAGGATTTCAGGGTGTGAGTTAATTACTATTTTTCCTATCTCCAAAGTGAAGGAATTCAAGTCAGCCTGTGCCTGGTAAACATGGTTCTCTCAGGCACCATCTTTCTCTGCCTTGCTAAAAACTGTTTGATTACGTTCCTAAAGCTAAGTACCAAGGTCTATTGTCTTATTTGGCCACTTTCTCCTCCTGAGGCTGACTAGCAAGGATCAACAATCAAAAGCCCCCTTTGGCTCACCTAATAACATGCCCAATTAAAATTAAACATCTCACCCTAACACAGGTTTCTCCCTTTAGCTTTATAAAACTGCCTTTTTCTTATGGACCACATTGTCTCCTTTCTATCCAGAGAAATTCCTTTTCCTTCTCTAGGACAAATACCCCTTCCCTGTCTCCCTTGCTCCTTTTCCCTTCTCCCTCATTCTCTATCTTCTTTCTTTGTCCCATATTCCCTCCCTTTGTCCCTCTGGGACAAATAAATCTCTTTGTGTCAAGAACTTGTTCTTGTGGAGTCCTGGGCTGATGTCAATACTTTCAGAGTCTAATCAGTTCTTCCAGTACTGCATATTGGCTTGTTTTTGACATGCTGACTGACATACTGTCTCATATAACAACCTTCCTTATTTCCTTTAAGATTCTGACATCATACATTAATGTGAGCTTGATTTTGAGCTCTTGGGTCTTTCTAAGGTGACACCCAAGAAACATAAGTCAAACTCTGATCTTGGTTGCCATAATAAATGATGAATGACAGCAGAAAATAATTTTCGATGGTAAAGATGTTTGAAAGTTCTTTGCCAAGGTTTTTAAAATATTCTTTTGGAGGAGATTACAACAAAAAGGGATCAGAATATCATGTCATTTGCTTGCTCATATGGATATTTAAATTTTGCATGCCGAGAGAATCTGACCATCAGAAGAGAGATTATCCAAGGAAGAGAGTAAGCAAACAAACAGAGAACTAGATAGCCAAATGTGGAAGATCATTTGGATATAGCAAATGGCTAGCAGTTGAATACCAAATTTTAGTAAATATTTTTGATTAAAAGATTAAAAACAAGGGGTATCTTCTCCCTGACAGATTTCTCCTGTGCTGGTGAGGGCAGGATAGTTTAGCAAGCAATAACAACAAAACTCTTCAATCTACCAAAAATGGAAGCTTATAAAAAACTTGCTACAATAGAGGTCTCTCTTGAACCCTCATCTAGAAAATTTGGTGAGCTTAATTTTCCCCCTTAGTATAGGTTTACTTTATAACCTATGTTCTATATCAACAGTGCAAGATGTATCTCTCTTCCCTCATAGTTTTAGCTGTTGATTTTGAGCTAGTTCTGAATCCTGTGAGCTGTAGACTTGACAAATTCAATCTTCAAATTACAGTAAGTCTTGACTTTCCTTCACCAAATTATAATAAGAAATAAAATGCAAATGGCTCTTTTGGAGGGGGAATGGTTCAATATCACTTGTAATATGAGAAGTGATAAAATGAAACAGCAAAGAAATAGATTAACCCTTGGAAGAGTATTGAACCAATGCTTTTGGACACTTAGAAAAGTATCTCAGTGGCTATGAGTGGTTGTTTCTTCTTCAGAGTAGAGAAAAGAAATTTGGATGGTTTGAAAATACTTAGTTTTGACTTGCTGTGTTTACCGGGAGTCCCACACCCACGGATCCCAGCCCGCAGCAGCTGTCTGCTCCCAGACCCAGTGGGAGAGAGACCTCACCGCCTGGTCAGGTGGGCACTCCTGAGGCTGCAGAGCAGAGGAGACCACCAACACTGCCCACCCCTGCCCACATCCCTGGCCCAAGAGGAAACTGTATAAGGCCTCTGGGTTCCCGTGGGGGAGGGCCCATGAGCGGCAGGACCCCTGTGCCTGAGACACCGCCGGAACCTGAAGGAACAGACCGAATAAACAGTTCTCTGCACCCAAATCCCGTGGGAGGGAGAGCTAAACCTTCAGAGAGGCAGACACGCCTGGGAAACCAAAAGAGACTGCACTCTGCACACATCTCGGACGCCAGAGGAAAACACCAAACACCATCTGGAACCCTGGTGCACTGAAGCTCCTGGAAACGGCAGCGCAGATCTTCCTGGTTGCTGCTGCTGCAGAGAGCTCGTGGGCAGCACCCCGAGAGTGAACTGGCGCCTCGGGACCACAGGTAAGACCAACTTTTCTTCTGCAAGTGACCTGCCTGGTGAACTCAAGACACAGGCCCACAGGAACAGCTGAAGACCTATAGAGAGGAAAAACTACACGCACGAAAGCAGAACACTCTGTCCCCATAACTGACTGAAAGAAAACAGGAAAACAGGTCTACAGCACTCCTGACACACAGGCTTATAGGACAGTCTAGCCACTGTCAGAAATAGCAGAACAAAGTAACATTAGAGATAATCTGATGGCGAGAGGCAAGCGCAGGAACCCAAGCAACAGAAAACAAGACTACAGGGCACCATCAGAGCCCAATTGTCCCATCAAAACAAACATGGAATATCCAAACACACCAGAAAAGCAAGATCTAGTTTCAAAATCATATTTGATCATGATGATGGAGGACTTCAAGAAAGACGTGAAGAACTCCCTTAGAGAAACACAGGAAAACACTAATAAAGAAGTAGAAGCCTACAGAGAGGAATCGCAAAATGCCTGAAAAAATTCCAGGAAAACATAAATAAACTAGTAGAAGCCCATAGAGAGGAGACACAAAAATCCCTGAAAGAATTCCAGGAAAACACAATCAAACAGTTGAAGGAATTAAAAATGGAAATAGAAGCAATCAAGAAAGAACACATGGAAACAACCCTGGATATAGAAAACCAAAAGAAGAGACAAGGAGCTGTAGATACAAGCTTCACCAACAGAATACAAGAGATGGAAGAGAGAATCTCAGGAGCAGAAGATTCCATAGAAATCATTGACTCAACTGTCAAAGATAATGTAAAGTGGAAAAAGCTACTGGTCCAAAACATACAGGAAATCCAGGACTCAATGAGAAGATCAAACCTAAGGATAATAGGTATAGAAGAGAGTGAAGATTCCCAGCTCAAAGGACCAGTAAATATCTTCAACAAAATCATAGAAGAAAACTTCCCTAACCTAAAAAAAGAGATACCCATAGGCATACACGAAGCCTACAGAACTCCAAATAGATTGGACCAGAAAAGAAACACCTCCCATCACATAACAGTCAAAACACCAAACGCACAAAATAAAGAAAGAATATTAAAAGCAGTAAGGGAAAAAGGTCAAGTAACATATAAAGGCAGACCTATCAGAATCACACCAGACTTTTCGCCAGAAACTATGAAGGCCAGAAGATCCTGGACTGATGTCATACAGACCCTAAGAGAACACAAATGCCAGCCCAGGTTACTGTATCCTGCAAAACTCTCAATTAACATAGATGGAGAAACCAAGATATTCCATGACAAAACCAAATTTACACAATATCTTTCTACAAATCCAGCACTACAAAGGATAATAAATGGTAAAGCCCAACATAAGGAGGCAAGCTATACCCCAGAAGAAGCAAGAAACTAATCGTCTTGGCAACAAAACAAAGAGAAGAAAAGCACACAAACATAACCTCACATCCAAACATGAATATAACAGGAAGCAATAATCACTATTCCTTAATATCTCTCAACATCAATGGCCTCAACTCCCCAATAAAAGACATAGATTAACAAACTGGATACGCAATGAGGACCCTGCATTCTGCTGCCTACAGGAAACACACCTCAGAGACAAAGACAGACACTACCTCAGAGTGAAAGGCTGGAAAACAACTTTCCAAACAAATGGTCAGAAGAAGCAAGCTGGAGTAGCCATTCTAATATCAAACAAAATCAATTTTCAACTAAAAGTCATCAAAAAAGATAAGGAAGGACACTTCATATTCATCAAAGGAAAAATCCACCAAGATGAACTCTCAATCCTAAATATCTATGCCCCAAATACAAGGGCACCTACATATGTAAAAGAAACCTTACTAAAGCTCAAAACACACATTGCACCTCACACAATAATAGTAGGAGATTTCAGCACCCCACTCTTCTTGAAACAAGGTTTCTTTTTTTTCCTTTTTCTTTTTTTTTTTTTTTGGTTCTTTTTTTTCGGAGCTGGGGATCGAACCCAGGGCCTTGTGCTTCCTAGGCAAGCGCTCTACCACTGAGCTAAATCCCCAACCCCTAACACCCCACTCTCTTCAATGGACAGCAGATGCTGGCGAGGATGCGGAGAAAGAGGAACACTCCTCCATTGTTGGTGGGGTTGCAGACTGGTACAACCATTCTGGAAATCAGTCTGGAGGTTCCTCAGAAATTGGACATTGAACTGCCTGAGAATCCAGCTATACCTCTCTTGGGCATATACCCAAAAGATGCCCCAACATATAAAAAAGACACGTGCTCCACTATGTTCATCGTAGCCTTATTTATAAGCCAGAAGCTGGAAAGAACCCAGATGCCCTTCAACAGAGGAATGGATACAGAAAATGTGGTACATCTACACAATGGAATATTACTCAGCTATCAAAAACAATGACTTTATGAAATTCGTAGGCAAATGGTTGGAACTGGAAAATATCATCCTGAGTGAGGTAACCCAATCACAGAAAGACATACATGGTATGCACTCATTGATAAGTGGCTATTAGCCCAAATGCTTGAATTACCCTAGATGCCTAGAACAAATGAAACTCAAGACGGATGATCAAAATGTGAATGCTTCACTCCTTCTTAAAAGGGGAACAAGAATACCCTTGGCAGGGAAGAGAGAGGCAAAGATTAAAACAGAGACTGAAGGAACACCCATTCAGAGCCTGCCCCACATGTGGTCCATACATATACAGCCACCCAATTAGACAAGATGGATGAAGCAAAGAAGTGCAGGCTGACAGGAGCCGGATGTAGATCGCTCCTGAGAGACACAGCCAGAATACAGCAAATTCAGAGGCGAATGCCAGCAGCAAACCACTGAACTGAGAATAGGACCCCCGTTGAAGGAATCAGAGAAAGAACTGGAAGAGCTTGAAGGGGCTGGAGACCCCATATGTACAACAATGCCAAGCAACCAGAGCTTCCAGGGACTAAGCCACTATCTAAAGACTATTCATGGACTGACCCTGGACTCTTGACCTCATAGGTAGCAATGAATATCCTAGTAAGAGCACCAGTGGAAGGGGAAGCCCTGGGTCCTGCTAAGACTGAACCCCCAGTGAACTAGACTGTTGGGGGGAGGGCGGCAATGGGGGGAGGGTTGGGAGGGGAACACCCATAAGGAACGGGACGGGGAGGGAGATGTTTGCCCGGAAACCGGGAAAGGGAATAATACTCGAAATGTACATAAGAAATACTCAAGTTAATAAAAAAAAAAGAAAATACTTAGTTTTAAATCAAGAATCATAAGGAATACTAACATAACCCAAAATCCTTTCATTTAAAAAAAAAGGACAAGAGGGGCTAGTTTTTAATAGATTTTAATGAAAATTACATTTCAATCCATAGAAGTGTCCTTTTAAAAAATATTTTTAACATATTCAAAAGAACCATTTTGATAAATATCTGATAGGACAGCACAAAGTACTTACTATTTTGATGTCATTATGATCTGACATTATCTGAGGAAGTAATTTAAGGTATTTCATTAGATGAATGACTTGATGAGATTACAAATAGCTCAGGAAGGAGATACATCACGTTCAAAATCAGTTCAAGGAAGCTTACACAGTTTTAGCACATCTCGAAGTTACCCACACATCAAAGAACAATTACCGCTCTCAATAAAACAGCTATGATTTCACATTTAAACTTACAATAAGTTGAGGCACAGTATTGAAAAGGATGGCCGTCTGGGGACTGCCCCACCTGGGGATCCATCCTGTCTGCAGACACCAACCCCCTACACTGTTGCTGTTGCTAAGAGACACTTGCTGACAGGAACCTGGTGTGGCTATTCCCTGGGAAGTTCTACCAGCATCTGACCAATGCAGATGCCGATGCTTGGAGCCAACCACCAGACTGAATTCAGCAACCCAGGTGAGGGAGCTTACAGAAAGACTGGAGGAGCAGAGGGGGATTGCAGTCCCATAGGAAGAAAAATGTTGGCTGGCCAGGCCACCCAGCACTCCCAGGGGATTACACCACCAACCAAGGAGTGTGCAGAAAGAGCTCCAGGACTCCAGATGCATAGGTAGCAAAGGATGACATTGTCTAACATCAATGGGAGGGGAGGCCCGTGGTCTTGTGGAGGTTTGATGCCCCAGGGTAGGGGGATGCTTAAGTGGTGGGGCGGGAGTGAGTGGATGGGTGGGGGAGCACCCTCATAGAGGCAAAGGGGATCTGGGAGAGGGTGGATGTTGGATGGGGGGTTTGTGGAGGGGTAACCAGGAGGGGGTTATCATTTGAGATGTAAACAGATGTAAACAGATTAATTTAAAAAAAGAAAAAAAGAGAAAAGGATGGTCACATTTTGCATACATCAGTCAAATCTTTAGCACTAAAGTCTAATGAAAGTTAATTGTGGAGAGCTATTTAGAGAAGTGTGTTGCCTTTATTTGAATTAACTATTCAAATAAAATAAATAAAACAATTCAGTCACCTCTAGAAATGCTGTTTCCCTTCTCCAGAACTTCTGTGGAAGTTAATAGCTCAGTAGCTGCTTGATAACATCCAAACAAATACGCGAGCTCAGGGCCTTATCCAAAGTGGTTCTATGTTTTAAAAACCCACTCCTCTACTGGGTATTAAAAATTAAACATGAGTTAACTGAAGTGTTACAAAAGTGAATGATTTATAAATGCAGTTGAATTAGCACCCTCAAAACAAGCAGAGTGCCTTGCTTTGCTCTGTCTGGCTCTATTGTGAGGTTTAAAGGTGTAATTTTCCAACTTGAGTGTGACTTTAAAATCTTCTCCTTGCTACAGATTCCCACAGGAAATTGCAGCTTCATAGATATGGGTTAGAGCCTTTTAAATTTATTATTTATTTATTTATTCATTAATTTATTTATTATTCTTTAATCTTCCTTTACAGTCCAGCCACCATCCCCTTCCTGCTCCACCCCTACTCCCCATTACATATTTTCTCCCTTCCCATCTCCAAGAGGATGTCCTCACTCCTGCCACCCCCACCCCATCATACCTCCCCACTCTCTAGGGCCTCAAGTATCTCCAGGGTTAGGTGCATCTTCTCTCATTAAAGCCAGATTAGGCAGTCCTTTGCTGTATATGTGTTGGGGGGGCGTTCATATCAGCTGGTGTATGCTGCCTTGGTTGGTGACCCAGTGTCTGAGAGATCTCGTGGGTCCAGGTTAATTGAGACTGCTGGTCCTCCTACAGGGTTGCCCTCCTCCTCAGATTCCTCCAGCTTTTCCCTAATTCAACCACAGGGCTCAGCAGCTTCTGTCGATTGGTTGGGTGGAAATATCTGCATCTGACTCTTTCAGCTGCTTGTTGGGTCTTTGGAGGGCAGTCATGGTAGATCCCTTTTTGTTAACACTCCATAACCATCCATAAACAATGCAGATGTCCCACGACAGAAAAATGGATACAGAAAATATGGTCGTTTACACAATGGAGTACTACTCAGCTATTAAGATTGAGGACATCCTTGGAGAAAGAGGAACACTCCTCCATTGTTGGTGGGATTGCAGACTGGTAAAACCATTCTGGAAATCAGTCTGGAGGTTCCTCAGAAAATTGGACATTGAACTGCCTGAGGATCCAGCTATACCTCTCTTGGGCATATACCCAAAAGATGCCTCAACATATAAAAGAGACACGTGCTCCACTATGTTCATCGCAGCCTTATTTATAATAGCCAGAAACTGGAAAGAACCCAGATGCCCTTCAACAGAGGAATGGATACAGAAAATGTGGTACATCTACACAATGGAATATTACTCAGCTATCAAAAACAACGAGTTTATGAAATTCGTAGGCAAATGGTTGGAACTGGAAAATATCATCCTGAGTGAGCTAACCCACTCACAGAAAGACATACATGGTATGCACTCATTGATAAGTGGCTATTAGCCCAAATGCTTGAATTACCCTAGATCCCTAGAACAAAGGAAACTCAAGACGGATGATCAAAATGTGAATGCTTCACTCCTTCTTTAAATGAGGAAAAAGAATATCCTTGGCAGGGAAGGGAGAGGCAAAGATTAAAACAGAGACTGAAGGAACACCCATTCAGAGCCTGCCCCACATGTGGCCCATACATATACAGCCACCCAATTAGACAAGATGGATGAAGCAAAGAAGTGCAGACCGTCAGGAGCCGGATGTAGATTGCTCCTGAGAGACACAGCCAGAATACAGCAAATATAGAGGCGAATGCCAGCAGCAAACCACTGAACTGAGAATAGGTCCCCTATTGAAGGAATCAGAGAAAGAACTGGAAGAGCTTGAAGGGGCTCGAGACCCCAAAAGTACAACAATGCCAAGCAACCAGAGCTTCCAGGGACTAAGCCACTACCTAAAGACTATACATGGACTGACCCTGGACTCTGACCCCATAGGTAGCAATGAATATCCTAGTAAGAGCACCAGTGGAAGGGGAAGCCCTGGGTCCTGCTAAGACTGAACCCCCAGTGAACTAGTCTATGGGGGGAGGGCGGCAATGGGGGGAGGGTAGGGAGGGGAACACCCATAAGGAAGGGGAGGGGGGAGGGGGGGATGTTTGCCCGGAAACCGGGAAAGGGAATAACACTCGAAATGTATATAAGAAATACTCAAGTTAATTAAAAAAAAAAAAAAAAGATTGAGGACATCCTGAGTTTGGCAGGCAAATGCACGGAACTAGAAAATATCATCCTGAGTGAGGTAACCCAGACCCAAAAAAACATGTATGGTATTTTCTCAGTAATAAATGGATATTAGCCAAAAAATAAAAAGTACAGAATACGCAAGATACAGTCCACAGAACTCAGAAAGGTCAGCAAGCTTAAGGGCCCAAGTGATGATGCCTCAGTCCCACTTGGGAGGGAGAAGAAAGCCATCACAAGGGGGAAGGGAGGGATTTGGGAAAGAAAGGGGATGGGGATAGAGGGGAAAACATGATCTGGTATGGGGTGGGGGTAAAGGACTGAAGCCCTGAAGGCCAGCAGAAAGAATGAAGCGACTTCGGGAGGAAGGAGGTTGGAAATACCCTCTAGAGTGTACCAGAGACCTGGGAAGTGAGAGACTCTCAAGACTCAAAGGGGTTGGGACTCTAGATGAAATTCCCCACAGTGGGGACAGGGAATTTATTGAATTCACCTTCAGCAGAAAGACAGGGCATCAAGTGAGGGATGGGGTTGCTATCTCACAGTGAAAGCTCTGACGCATAATTCTTCCTGTCTGAAAGAAATGCAGGGAGAGAGAAATGGAGAAGAACCTGAGAAAAGAAGGTCAGTGACAGGCCCAAAAGGGGTTCCAGCTCAAAGGGAGGCTCCAAGGCCTGACACTATTACTGAGGCTATGGTGCCTTTTAACTTTTAACAAGTACCCTCAAGGTTTCTGGTAATTGTGGTACAATCTGAGGAAGTCTGGCAGGAGCTTTCAGTGGCTTCTTGCACGTGGCAGTCATTCAACTTTTCACCAACATGGATGGAGACGGACCACAACACAACACTTAGTACTCTCAAGCTCTCTCGTCTGTGCCGGTGGATTAAATTAGTTTTATTTAGTAACAGGTCAGAAAAAAGACATCAAAGTAGAGCATAGATATGGATGGGAAATATTTTTTCCCGTCTTGCCATTAAGGAAGTTTCAAACTTTTGAATATCTCCATAGAAAGAAAAACCAAATAGGTTTGAATTTATTCTGTATGAATTCACCCGTCCTAGGAACAACATGTGGGACTTCCCCCTTCTCTGGCACTCTGTAATATTTGCCGACTCTTTAGGGAATTACAAAACAAAGTCCAATTAAATAACACAAGTGAGCAATATTCTTGGAGATGGCATATGGGGGGGAGGCTGATAGCTGTGGAGTTTCAGTTATTTTATGTATAGTTATATATATTATATAGTTATAGCATATAGTTACTGACATTTCTAAGACAATTTCATCAGTATGATTGGCTTCTCATCAAACACCATTCCTCACACCTCCCAGTGCTCATGGACTATTTTTCTAAAAGAGTCACAGTAGAGGAACGGGCTGAGAAGAGAGATTTATTAACCATGCAGCAAAGTGTATTTTGCTGGATGGGAAAGAGCAGGGTAACAGGGTGGATACACAGAGGTGTGGCCTCATCACCTCTGACCCAGTAGCTCAAGGAGGGTTTCAGAGTTGACAGGTGAGAGGGATCTGAAATTGTGAATTAACCTCAGTCCTCAGAAATCTTGGTGAATTTTCCTTTATAAATCACTGTCAAAGGTTAAATTAGAGTGCATGTACAGAACTAATTATTTGTACTGCATGTCTTATCCAGTGTTACCTATAAACAATCATTTATCTCCTATTAGTAGAAATGCAATTTATTTTTCTAGATGGTTAATGTTCATATTTAATCTTTGTGAGCACTTTGAGCAGTAAGAGCAAGAAAGAGAACAGGAATTGGACACTCCATGATCTCCCCTGAGTCTGAAGTCTGTCTTTGGGATTTTGCATAATCCTCCCAGGATTTATGATGTGTGTGAGACAGCCCTGACTTCCAAAACCTTTCTAACTTAAAATGGATAGAAGTGATGAAGGGCAGATAAAGACTGCAGCCTCACTTCCCTCTCAGCCCTTGCCATGTATCGGCAGATGATAGACGACTGGGCAGCGGTGCGGGCTTCAGATGCATTCCCACCCTCTGCCTTTAGGAAAAAAAAATCCGTTGAGATTAGTGACTCCGTGAAAGTCAGAGCAGAGCGTTAACAACGATGCTTAAGGCAGGCGACAGCGAACAGCGCGACCAACATGCATCCTTTTATAGCTGAAGAATTTTGTGGAAACTGCTAATTATGCCATTAAAATTTTTAGATCACAAACCACAACTTCATGACTCATTATTTGAGTATCGGGCTAGGTGGCTGAGGTGAACATATTTAGAAAGTAGTCAGGCTGCTCTCCTAATTCTGGTTAGGAATTGAATGCTTCTCTTCTTTTTCTGGGCTCAGGGGTGTTCTTCCTTCCCCTCCTCCACAGCCTTGGCAGCTTGCCTCTCAGAGTGCTGCCAGCAGCTCTGCCGTAGCAGCGAAGGATACCAGAGAAAACGCAGATTCTTTCCCGAAAAGATCCAGCTTTACCTTTGACCCAAAATTGGAGATAGAATTTTAAAAACAGACTCAGAAATGGAATTTTCTTTTTCCAGCGCGTGGACTATAACATATAAATATTTCATTGCATGAGAATGAGGTGGGAAGATGCCCAGTGAAGAATCAGTTCAGATCGGATGCTAGATGAAAGACATTATACACGAGAAAAACAGGAGGTGAAAATACAGAGCAGAGAAGGATCCACGATCTCTTTCTCTTTTCTCATCTACCTCCTTTTATATGTGTGTGTGTGTGTGTGTGTGTGTGTGTGTGTGTGTGTGTGTGTGTTCCACTGGAAAGATCAGTGCCAGACAACTGAACGGGACTCAGAACCCCTAAGGTTCTGAGCAGTAGTAATGACAGCCAAACAGCAACACAGGAAAAAGCCCTCGCTGCCGTCTGTCTTTTGTGGTCCTCAATTACCTCCTGCAAGGTGGCAGGCATGAGAGGGAGAAAACGTTTGCTCCAATCATATCAAATATTGATAAATGATGTATATTTATTTGTTCCAGAAAAGTTTATTAATATTTTTAAGCATCAAAGATCCTTGAAAGATATTGCCGTCGGGCACGTACACCATCTGGCTTATTGTGAAAGATGATCCTAGTTTTAATCCGTGCTAAATGTAAAATTCCTTGAGAGTCTGCCTTGGACATTTGCTCTGTGTATGCCTCCTGGGCGACAACATTCATCGGTGACTCTGTCTGGTACTAAATACATGGTTTTAAAATTTGCTTTTCTAGTTAGTCAGCTATACTTGAAACCAACGGTTATAGTTTTCAAACCCTATTTAAATATGCTAGTGCTTGTGTGTGTGTGTGTGTGTGTGTGTGTGTGTGTGTGTGTGTGTGTGTGTGTGTATGTACTTGGGGTCTGTCACTCTGAACATATCCAAACGAATTCTAATCAGAGAACTTATTCAAGTCCACACTCTGGGGAGATACTAGAAAATATCTTTGTGGGAATCGGAGAGGAGGAAACTTCTGTTACCTGTAGCCACAATCACATCGCCATTTGGATGTTAGTTTCTGCCACAAAGGCTTTGCTTGTCCGTCTGAGGTCTCTTTACCGCCCTACATCCAGCTCATGTTAGCACACCCATCTTGGTTGTGACTGCATCACCTGCTTGTACTGAAAAAAAAAAAGGCCAGTGCTCTATTAGTGACAGTCTTATTCCTGAAGATCTGTGATTATGAATGACCCAAACAAAGAAACGTTGGAAGGCCTGAGGGCTACGGCACACAGTCCACACCAGCACTCAGCATCTAGCCTCTGAGCACCCGTCCTTGAATTCTTGGTTTGAAACCAGCAAAAGACAGAAAGGATGAATAGTGTCCAAATTTTGAATAAGCTCAAGTCCATTTCTGCCAATGCATGTAGTATTTATGTTTAGAATGACCATATTTTGTATAATTGAAATAACTAACTAACTAACTAACTAACTAACTAACTAACTAACTAACTAAATAGAGCACTTGTAAAAATTGCCAGTGACTAGCTGAGATTTGATCTCGTATTAGTATACCGTGTAATCGTATTGCTTCTGTGCACTTAAACATTGCCTTCTTAGCACTCCTATTGGGTGTTCCCCAGGCACGTTACACTAAGGATTTGTTATGTGACTTGGTCATGGTCTCTGACATATGCTTTAATAGCCAATATCATATCTAATAATTAGCCGACTTTACAGAACTCATTCTTCTGTAGGCAGACTGTTTATGTCCAATCCCGCTTCAGCTTCCCTAGTGATGGTATTAAAGGTATTAAAGGTGTTACCATACCTTACCATACACGGCTCATAGGATGAGCCAAAGGTTTCCTGATCACGTTCTATCGTAGTGTTTATAATTTCCACTTTCCTCGGCTTAGTATTGCTTTCTCTTCTATTATTTTGATACATTTTTCTTTGTCTTTACTTATGACCTTTGACCAATGAGATATGTTTGAGAGTTAATTAAGAGATATCAAATAGCAAAGACTATATATTTCTTCATTTTACTTGCAGCTATCAAATATTTTATTAATAATTATTCCAATTATATATGTATATATATCATAGTATTATAATTTGGTCTGTTAACATCCCATTTAAAAGGCATTGTATCCTGTATCTCAAATAGTTGAAAACATAATTTTAAGTAAATATGTGACTACAGTTGAATCCATGTCACCTGAGATCCTTTCATGAATTTAGTTTTGATACAGATTGTTATTTAAGATGGTATGCATGTCTCTTCGGATGTTTATGCCATTAGTTTGCAATACGAGGATGCTATTAGTAATACAGTGTCTTCCAAACATAATCAAATTAACTTTAAAATCTTAATGTTTTCTCGCATTGCTCTTAACTGCAGATCCTCTTGTTCGGCTTCCTCTAGCTCGCTCTTGGTGAACAGCTCTATAAGAGACCATTATTAGAAACTGACTAAACTCTCAATGACTTACATGATACCAAGAAACACAATAAAGAAGAATGACTAGCAGGGATCTTAGAAACTATAGGTTTACAGTAAAGACAGATATTTTATTAAGTATTTTATTAATACTTTATGTTTCTTTGCCCTCTTCAAGTTAGGTGTGGCCATGTAACAAGTGGTAGTCAATGACAGTTTAGCTGGTGCTACATCTTAAATATGCTAGCTATGCCACCACCACCATCAGCACCAAACCCATCCATTTCTCAGTTTCCTTCATCACCACTCTGGCAATTGGTGATGCTTTGTGGTAGGGCTGATGTACGTGCAACACGATAAGGCCTCTGTTATCTGGGGTCTCTGAGGATCTGTGTGGAGTACAATTCCTGTTGATCTGTGTGGAACACATAGGAAGAGTGGAGATTAAACCCATGTCATTAGATTTTTAAATAATAATAATGATTATTTTTATACAGTGGATTATAGGGTCTTGAGCTCTCTAGGCAGGCGCTACCACTTATCTATATCCCCAGGCTTCTGGTTATTACTACAACAGCTTAGTGCTGTGGGTTCTAATACCCGGTCAAGAGCAGCATTCTTGCTGCCTCCCCGCATCCGTGAGCACCGTATCTGGTAAGTGGGCGGTGGAGTGTTATTGGTTCCTTTTTTGACTTTACTTCCACCCACAGAAGTCACCGTCTGTGTGTTCTATCACCAAAATGTAAATCCCCAAATCTGTTTGTTTCTAGTAATCTTTATCGTGTTTTTACACCAACAACATGCTGTTAGCACCTTCTTCCAATAACTTACCGGTCATTCTGCATCCCCTTTTGCTTTGTAATGATTTAATTCCCACACACTAGTCCAATAGAACTTGTCCAATTGTAATCTGATATGTTTCTTTCCTTCTTACGACACCGCATACTTCTTATTATACTCAGAATGACCACATAGATCTCACTCACCCCTGCCACCTTTAGTCTTCTTGCAGCATGAAGCAAAAATATAGTTGGTGGTAATTTTTTTTATTGCATTTGCCTTTTACTTCCTCCTTGTCTTTAAGTATGATATGCACCAGAGCAGCTAGTTTTTCTGTTTTGTTCATTTCCATATTCTCAGAAGAACTGAAACAGCATTTGGTGCAGAGTTGAAATTGAATAGCCATGGGAAGAATGATAACTTTAAAGAGGAAGATGTCTAGAGCATGTTTAATAGCCTTAATGTAATATTTCTTTTTACTTATTTTTGTTTTTAATGTTTTCTTTCAAATATATAACTAGAAAATTAAAGTTTACTATAGCCAAACTCCAGAGCCTAGGTAATATTTAGTGTAGCATCTCTTTAGCTAGAAAGGAAGAATAAATGAAGTGAAGATGTTTTGTTGTATCATTTTCCTGAGAGTGCTCGTAAGAGTAGAGTCACCCCATGAAGCTATTTTTTGTATCAGTTATTGCTGCAAAAATATGTAGTTCTTTTGTAGACTGTGGATGTCCTTAAAATGGCCACTAACTCTAAACTTTTATTAAGTATTCCGTTCCACATAGTTAGGTTAAAAATGCGCAAAACCTTGCGATGTAGGACAGCAAACTGTTATTATCATGTGACAGTGATGAGAGCGTGGATGGGGAAGCATTGTATTAGTGTTAGGCTTATAATTAGGGTCCCCTCAACACTGAAGATGCTCCCAAGAAGTTACTTTATCTCTTTACTGAGTTAGGAAGTTTTCCAGGACCTGACAGAATGGCCTTCTGAGCAAGCTGCACCCGTGAGGACCATTTAGGTAACATTTCCTTTTCATTTCCTCTCTTAGTTGTTCTCTCAAAATATAGGCTTCTTTGTGGTACCATATAAGGCATAATTAAGGAATTATTCTCATCTTGATTGGTATATGTTAAACTTTTTATGGCATCTTTAATTCATGGGAGAATAAAACATTTCCCCCGAAAGTTCTCCTCTGAGATATGAAACGGCTCCACTTCAGTTTCCCACAATACAAGAAGAGGATTCAGCAGTCCTCATTACATGGCGTATGCCAGACAGACTGACTGCATTTTAAGGATAGATGCTGCTCATTGGGTCCAATTATGTATGTTCTACTTCCAATAAAATATGGAAACAGCTATTTATCTCAAAGAATGAATCAGCAGGCAAACAAAAGCCTGAGAAAGCAAAATGCTGTTATTACCCAAAGAACCCACAATTAGGAACTCTCTTAAGGCTGTTGAGGGTAAATGGACTTTTTATGCTGCAGATTAAATCAATGAGTGCTCTTCTCACACACATTATCAAAAATATAAGTGGAGTTATTAGAAGTCAATCACAATTGTTAATTTAGTAACCAATAATTATATATGCCTATCAGCTGAGATGGGAATTAGACTGAATAGAAAGCCTGTTCTATCTTGGCATAAGATATCAACAGTTTATAAAGCCGGAAAAACAAAACACACACACACACACACACACACACACACACACACACACACACAATTTGAATGTTAAGATGACAGCTTAAGGGGACAGCTTATATGTGCCCATGTAACAATTACAGATTATTAATATTTATTTATTTTTCTCTTAATCTAATTCTATGCCCTAAAATTGAAGGGAGTTATCCCCAACACAGAATGTGCATTTGCTTCACAAATCATGTTTCAAAACTCTTAATGTCTTCTAACTGCCTCTTGTGGGTAACCATGTGTCCTTAAATTTGATTGAAGAGAAATTAATGGCAAATATTTTCTGAGAAAAAGAAATTAAATTCAATTTTCTTATAAAGCTCTCATTAATAAGAACAGATCTATGGGCTAATGCAATTTGAAAATCCCTTTTGCTTAAGACAATTAAAAGTTTTGGAAATTGTGATGTCAATAGTTGTATCAACTTATAACAACACTGTCGATGGCGATCATGTTTACTTCGCAAAATGCCAAGTTTAGGGTTATGTAGCATTTATTCATGTAAGGTTATTGTATTTGATTAAACAATACCAGAGTTGTTTATGGGCAGTATTATTTTTAAGCTCCTTTTGCAATGTATGTTTTTGAGCCTCACTTTCTTGCAATACAGTCTGGCACCAACTCCCTATGTACCTGAAGATGACTTTGAACTCATGATGTTCCTTCATCCGCTTCCCCAAGTGCTGAGGTTCTCTGTGTGTATATAATGCCTGGTATGCTGTATTTTTCTCCTTGGGAAAAAAAGTCTAAAAAAGTTCTCTTTTGGAAAATGGAAGCTGAAAGTCAACTCTACAAAAGTAAACATAGGAAGTCGGAGGCTGACAGAATTTTTATGTGGTGTATGAGCAGACCTGTACATACGGAAGTTCTGGGCAACGGAGAGGCCATTAAAATGTTTCTTAATTGAGGTTTTTAAAAATGTAGACTCACATTGTGATGAGGCCCTTGCTAGCTCCATTGAAATGTCTTTTGGCACTTCAAACTCAGTCTAAAACACCTGTACATACTAGGTGCTCAGGAACATTTACTGAAGGAGTAGATGAACATATTGTTTCCAAGCCTCCTGAAATTCTTTTCTTTGTACTATCTTCCTTTCTTTGTTTCTTTGTTTCTCTCTGTTTCCTTGTTTCTTTGTCTCTCTGTTTCCTTCTTTCTTGGCAGGGTCTCATTACATAGCTTGAACTAGTGTCAAACATTTTATATAATGGAGACTGGTCTTGAACTTGTGATTCCTGTGCTCCAGTTTCATAAGTAGGAGGATTACAGATGTGCTTTACTACATCTGGTTTTCCAATTTTTCTTTTACAGAACTGTTCTCAAATCTCAAAACCATCCTTTGCATTAACAAACAGTTCCATAAATCACACACACACACACACACACACACACAGAGAGAGAGAGAGAGAGAGAGAGAGAGAGAGAGAGAGAGAGAGAGCTAGATAGTACTTCTCAACTCTGAATCACTTACCCAACTATGTTTTATTTCTTGTATGTTACTTGTTACAAAAAGGAGCACCATAGTTCATGGACAGATGTGACTTTTTGTAGGAAACCTGAAGGTGGCTGGGTGTAAAATTAACTCAAACAAATTAGTAGCCTTCCTCTACTCAAAGGATAAACAGGCTGAGAAAGAAATTAGGAAATGACATCCTTCACAATAGTCCCAAATAACATAAAATACCTCGGTGTGACTCTAACCAAGCCAGTGAAAAATCTATCTGAAAAGAACTTCAAGTCTCTGAAGAAAGAAATCAAAGATCTCAGAAGATGGAAAGACCTCCCATGCTCACGTATTGACAGGATTAATATAGTAAAAATGGCCATAAGCAATCTACAGATTCAATGAAATCCCCATCAAATTCCAACTTGATTCTTCATAGAATTAGAAAGAGCGATTTGCAAATTCATTTGCAATAACAAAAAACTCAGAACAGTGAAAACTATTCTCAAGAATAAAAGAACTTCTGGGGGAATCACCATCCCTGACCTCAAGCAGTATTCAGAGCAATAGTGATAAAAACTGCATGGTATTGGTACAGTGACAGGCAGGTAGATCAGTGGAACAGAATTGAAGACCCAGAAATGAACCCACACACCTATGGTCACCTGATCTTTGACAAAGGAGCTAAAACCATCCAATAGAACAAAAGATAGCATTTTCAACAAATGGTGCTGGTTCAACTGGAGGTCAGCATGTAGAAGAATGCAGATCGATCCATGCTTATCACCCTGTACAAAGCCTAAGTCCAAGTGCATCAAGGACCTCCACATCAAACCAGATCCACTCAAACTAATAGAAGAAAAACTAGGGAAGCATCTGGAACACATGGGCACTGGAGAAAATTTCCTGAACAAAACACCAATGGCTTACGCTCTAAGATCAAGAATCGACAAATGGGATCTCATAAAACTGCAAAGCTTCTGTAAGGCAAAGGACACTGTGGTTAGGACAAAACGGCAACCAACAGATTGGGAAAAGATCTTTACCAACCATACATTTGATAGGGGGCTAATATCCAAAATATACAAAGAACTCAAGAAGTTAGACTTCAGAGAGCCAAATAACCCTATTAAAAAATGGGATACAGAGCTAAACAAAGACTTATCAGCTGAGGATTATTGAATGGCTGAGTAGTACTTAAAGAAATGCTCAACATTCTTAGTCATAAGGGAAATGCAAATCAAAACAACCCTGAGAATCCACCTCACAACAGTCAGAATAGCTAAGTTCAAAAACTCAGGTGACAGCAGATTCTATCGAGGATGTGGAGAAGGAAGAACACTCTTCCATTGTTGGTGGGATTACAAACTGGTATGACCACTCTGGAAATCAGTCTGGAGGTTCCTCAGAAAACTGAATATTGCACTCTCTGAGGATCCAGCTATACCTCTCCTGGGCATATACCCAAAAGATGCCCCAACATATAAAAGAGACACGTGCTCCACTCTGTTCATAGCAGCCTTATTTATAGTAGCCAGAAGCTGGAAAGAACCCAGATGCCCTTCAACAGAGGAATGGATACAGAAAATGTAGTACATCTACACAATGGAATAATACTCAGCTATCAAAAACAATGACTTTATGAAATTCGTAGGCAAATGGATGGAACTGGAAAATATCATCCTGAGTGAGCTAACCCAATCACAGAAAGACATACATGGTATGCACTCATTGATAAGTGGATATTAGTCCAAAAGCTCAAATTACCGAAGATACGATCCATGGACCACATGGAACTCAAGAAGAAGAGCGACCAAAGTGTGGATGCTTCAGTCCTTGTTTAAAGGGGGAAAATATTTAAAGGAGGGGATATGGAGACTAAGTATGGAGCAGAGTCTGAAGGAATGGCCACTCAGAGGCTGCCCCACCTGGGGATCTAGCCCATATACAGATATATATCCACCAAAACTAGATAATATTGAAGAAACCAAGAAGTGCCTGCTGATAGGAGCCTGATATAGCTGTCTCCTGAGAGGCTCAGTCAGAGCATGTCACATACAGAGGCGAATGCTAGTAGCAAACCATTGAACTGAGAATGGGGTCCCTGTTGGAGGAGTTAGAGAAAGGATTGAAGGAGCTGAAGGGACTTGTAACCCCACAAGAACAGCAATACCAACCAACCAGAGCTCCCAAGGACTAAACCACCATCCAAAGAGTACACATGACCCATGGCTCCAGCTGCATATGCAGCAAAGGATGGCCTTGTTGGGCACCAATGGTAGGAGAAGCCTGTGGTCTTGCCAAGGCTGGAAACACCCCCCACCCCCCAGTGCAGGTTAATGCTGGGAGTTGGGGGTGGGGGTGGTAGCAGGGTGGTTTAGGAGGGGGAACACCCTTATAGAAGAAAGCGAGAGAATGGGATAGGGGTCTTATGGCTGGGAAACTGGGAAAGGGAATAACATTTGAAATGTAAATTATATACATACATACATACATACACATATACATATACATACACATACACATACACATACACATACACATACACATACACATACACATATACATATACATATACATATACATATACATATACATATACATATACATATACATATACATATACATATACATATACATATACATATACATATACATACATATACATATACATATACATATACATATACATATATATATATATATATATATATATATATATATATATATTGCTCTCAGCATCAATCAGGCCAGTATTTCTTCTCAGTTGAACTATTATGTCATCACCATCCACACTCATTTCTTGGTACGAAGCTTCTTTCCACTTACACCTTAACCAGTTAATCTTAGGAACATAGCTCCTGCTTTTCTTGTTTGCTTAAACTTTATGTATTTTATATGTATGTATGAGAGCCTGCACGATTGTCTATACACCACCTGCATGCAGTGCCTCTTGGGGCCAGGAGAGGGCGATATATCCAATGGAACTGGAGTTCCAGCCATTTGTAAGCCTGGGTCTTTTGGAAGATTTTCTAGTATTCTTACCACAGTGTCATCTCTTCAGCTCCTTACCACTTTATTCTGTAACATCGTATTCCTGTCACCGTGAGCAAATTTAGACAGCCCTTGGCTTGTTGTTTCATGGTCTGACTCAGCCAGGTGTGCTCATTAACTCTCCTGTTGTACTCTGTTTTGCAGACAAACCAGGCTTCTTGTCAATTCTTCAACATTTCATCAGTTCTCAGCTACTCTGTCTTTTATCATAATCCTTTCATACAATTCTGTTGTTAAAAGTCCTACCCTTCTTCCTACGCTGGCCACTCTGATGTTCTCTCCTGATTCCTTCAAGTAGAAACATTTTATCAGTCCTTTAAGTCCAATGGGAATTTATCTGCGTTTAGGCTGCTCCTTACCAGTACTGACCTGTGCAGCAGTCTGGGGTGTTATTTCTTCTCTACTGGACAACACTCCACACATTGAATCATTAGTCATATCGGCTGGTGCTGCACCTTGCAAACAATCTAGATGAAGGAGAGCCTGGCTAAAGCTGTCACTGTGATACATACTGTATTGTGGGGCCTGTGATTTAAACTACAACTGACCAGTTATATATGTATTGTGAAATTTGGTGTACCTAAGTTTTTATAGACGGCATTTAATTTGATTTTTAGAAACCATTTTTCAATAGGCAGAGTTTAGTGATTCCCTTGTGAGCTTTCATTTAGGTTTTATGCAGTACATTTGTTGTTGTTTGTTTGTTTGTTTGTTTGTTTGTGTGTGTGTGTGTGTGTGTGTGTGTACACACACGCATGCATGCGTGCTATGGTGAATCCATGAAAGGTGGGGAGCAACTTTAAGGACTCTGTTTTCTCCTTGCACTGTGGACTCCCAGGGTTAAAATCTGGTTGCCACGCCTGTAGAATGGGTGCACAGAGAAACCCACTGAGGCATCTTGTAGGCATTTGTGCATTATATTTTGAGGAAAAGTAAAAATCAGTTAAGTTAAAAATATTATAATTTGGGGGCAAGAGAGTGGGCTCAGTGGTTAAGAGCACAGATTACTCCTGCAAAGGACCTGAGTTTGTTTCCAGTGCCCACTTGGGCAGCTCATAGTGTTGTTGGGCCACTCTCAATCTTTCATGTTGCTAATGCCTCCCCTCCGATACTACTGAGTTATTACTTACTAAAATTTACAATCCATCTTTGCTACCCTAGACCCAGTGGGAGATCTGGGGCCGCTTTTCCCAAGGTCTTACATGATTGACATCTCTCTCTTTTGCAGCTCTTGAGCCTGGATCTTTCTCCTTCCCAGGCCTGGCAATTCTCTCTTCTTCTCTTGGTCTCCTTGTCCTCAATCATAAAGTCCCACCTTTTTCTTCCTGCCCAGCCATTGGCCACTGGCATGGGCAACTTTATTTACCAATCAGAACCAACTTGGAGCAGGGACCTCAGCATATTACATGCAAATTCTTGTGCCATTTTGGGAATCCAATTAACATAATATAAGTGTTAAAACAAATCCACAACAATAGATGCCTATAACCCCAGCTCCAGGGGATTCAACACCTCTTCTGCCCTCCACCATACTTCTCCTGTTGACTCACCCTTTACCCCAACATGCATGTAACTAGAAGTTTATAATTTAGTGTCACATAAGAGGAGCAAATGAACTATTTTCTTCTGATGGGGAACGCTGTAGTGAAATACAGCTGTATCTGTACAGAGCTAATGTGTGCCCAGGCTGAGTACGTTTGATAGATTGCTATTACAAAGGCTCCTCTCAGGTTTTCTCTTTCTACCTTCCAAGTGTAACTTAATTTGTCAGCGTCAAACTATTATACAACATACACGATTTTGGGGAATAACCTATAAGCGATCACTTGGAGGTTCTAGAATGAGAAAATACTCAACTTTACTATGATCCCCTTGAATGTCCCGAGAATAAAGTGGTGTCAGATCTATAAGTAGACCATCTGGAACATTCATTGCCACAAAAGAAAAATGAGTCACCAGAGACATGTGTTCATGTGAGTAGGTACGGCCCATGCCAAGGAGCATGAGGACAGTTGAAACCCCCTTCTTAGTAAACTTAATCAATTTCATCATTGGGTGGACTCCTTCCAGTGGGAACATAAGAATTTTTAGATGAGTCATTTGTAACATATGATCCTTGTTGCCTTCATACATGGTTTGGCCTAGCACACTTAGTTTATAAAGTATGGGATGCTGTCTTACTTCATGGGATGGCTTTGCCACTAAATTTCATAAGCTTACAGTTCATTTCATAGATGGATACTTTGGTTCTCCCGGAAACACTGCTAAAACTAATGATTATGTCATTGCTAAAATGTTTCCTTTCCCCTGGAGCCCAAGTACCTCTTTCGTGTGAATTGGTTTTCACAGAGTGTGGGAGGGTATAATACAAACTAATTCCCCCAAGTAGACCTCTGCCCAGATGCACTGTTCCACTGCCAAAGCCGCATGGTTTTCCCTGGGGTAAGCACATTGGTATCAGAACAATCACATTGCTTTAATTCTTTATTAATTTATTCATTGCCATGCTCCTTTACTAAGGCAACCAAAGAGAACACTGAAACACCCAAACCTCTGTATAGGAAAACCTACGTATGAATGTTCCTGAAAGGTAATCTCAATTCTTGTATGGTTAAATAAACACTTTGTTTATTCACTTATGGATTTACTTTTTCCAGGTGTACGAGTGTGTGTGTGTGTGTGTGTGTGTGTGGTGTGTTTTATGCATGTTTAAATGTATGTGGGTGCATACACACATGTGACTGTGTGTGCATGTGTGTGACATGGGTTTGGAGATCCAGACTGAGGTCAGGCGTTGTACTCCATTGCTGTCTGCTGCTGTCTGAACCTGGATGATTTTGGCTTCTTAGCTATGCAGCTTGTTCTGGAGGTCCTTGTTTCCACTTTTGGGGTGCTGGGGTTATAGGCTGGCCACTACATCCACTGGACATTTGTATGGATACTGGGGATCTAAACTTCAGACTGCATGCTTGATTTACCCACGAAGCCATCTTCCTAGCCCTTAGGTTAACAAATGCTCTTAAAGACAAATATGGTAAACCATTTTTGCCATTTGCATTGTGCTATTGTGGATGGCCATTTTGGTAAGAGGGTGAAATGTGATGGTTGCTTGGTTGGTCTTGGACAAGGGAGAGGACAAGAAGAATGCTTTACATTTCTTGTCACAGGCCTTCTATGGGATTTATTATCCTTTATAGTACAGACAGAAATGTGATTTCCAATGTTTTATTCTACAATATCATACATACTCAAAGTGATGGTCTGAAGTGCCAGTGATACCCACAACAAATCAATAAGTTAATAACTGGTACAAAATAATGGAAGCAAGCACTATTTTCTTTGTTACTTATATGGCCAAATTGGGGGATTATGAAGAATTCAGAAATATGAATATTTCTAACGTAATGATCTATTTTATGGCATCATGTAAAAGTCTCTACAACACAGAAGGTAGCAAGGCATTAGGCAATTTCCAATTTTAAATGCCTAACGTCTATAATCATGAATAAATTATATAGAACATGCAGAATACACTTCTCCCTCTGTTCTTGTCATAAGCTAGAATTTATGATAAATACATGTCTCTATCAAGTTGGAGCCATCAAAAGCGACAGTTTAAATGGTAGTGAGGAGTTGGAGAGGAGGGGGAGGAATCCCTGCATGGCTGAGCTTATGTGGTAATTATACTTTCAGTAATTCCAAATGCTGCAAATTAGATTCTTAAAGCCAGAGAAAAATGTCGGAATTTGAGCTTTTGAAGGTGTTTTATGGTCAGGTCCAGAGATTTCACTTAAGTTTTTGTAGCAGACATTTGTATCTTGCTCTACTGCATTCCTTCCCCTGCTGTCTGTATACTGGCTACCTCTTCGAAGGGGCTAACCCCAGTACCTGGGGGCTGGGTACACAGTAAAGATCTCAATCAGCAGTCACAGTTGGGGATGTGGTATAAGCTGAGGCCCTGAAAAGGCCTGGAAGTCATGGGACTTGTGATGTAACTACCAAGAAAGACCAACTCAGCTCATGGTGGGCTCTGAAGACTAATTTATGTGTGGCCATGTTTTTAGGAAAAGCTTGTCTGTTAAAGAAGGTAGCACAGGAGAAAGTTGAGGTGGGCAGGTGATGAGAGAGGAAGACAGATTGCATTGACATTCTGTGAGTCATTGGATCACCAAGCCTTTGAACTATCTGACCTGTGGACTTTTCATCTCTGTCAATATGTGCTTTTCACATTTAAGGCAACATAATTTCTGCCGTTTGCAACCGAGAGGTCTGATTAACAAATGTCCACACTATTGGAAATCTATGAAACAGACCAAACCCTCTTCAAACTCCGACAAATAATATACACCTACAGCGATCTCAGACTTCCAGGAATTCTTAGTGTAAACCTCGTTATGTGTACATACATGTGTGTTTCTACACCTGACGTATTTATAGGGTAAGTTAGACATTAGAGTCGGTGCTATCTATTTAGATGGACTTCATGTACTAAAAAAGCATGGATCTGTAACAATTTTTGATGAGAATTAGACTGAAGTCATGGCTAGAATAAATGTTGTGATACAAATTTTGTCACTGTTACGATGATGTCCTGGGTAGATTCTCATAATGCCCCAAACCTGCTTATTGATCATCTATTGATTGGTTTTTAATGTCCATAAGAAACAGTAAAACTGATTCTTAGACCTAAAATTTGCTATTCATATCAGGAACTTCACCATCGCCAACTGCAAGGCACACCACTATATCCACTTAGAATATATATTGACACTGTATCCATAAGTGTAAACTGGGGACATGAATGTGAGTTAGTCAGTAAAAAGAAACTATTTGCAGAATCTGTTTATCATGGGTTTTTACCATAGTTTAGCTTCTGGGTGTTCCACCAAGAAACTACCCACTGACCCAGACTCTGCTGACTGAAATGGAAATTTTAACAAACATGGACAGTCCTTAATGGATTCTTGCCCTATTTTACTGATCTGGATAGCTCATGAGGATATAAATCATTGACATTGTGAAACTTACAAAAGTACGTGTGTGAATGTCATACAAACCTGCATATAACTACAGTTCTTGTAACTATTTATGAGGTGGCATATAATGAAAACAAAACAGACATTTATTTAAAAATGAAATGACCGTCGACTGGATACTTGTGCAGAACCTGTGCAACTATTTTTCTTATGATGATTGGTTAACTATACTTCCTATCACCTTTTTTTTTAGTGATCCTGACATGAGAGATTATAACATATTCTATTGTTAATTATTAACTTTATCACTTTCCTCTTTTTGTGTGAGTGTAATTTGTGTACACATTCATGTGTGTGTTTGTACGTGTGGGCAAACATGTACACGTGTGCACGTTTGTATGAAATTTATATCATGTTTCTATTTCAACTGCTTTCCACATTATGTTTTTAAGCTAGAGTCTTACATTGAATATAGAGCTTGCCAGTTTGGCTAGACTTGGCTGAAAACAAGCCTTGGGTATCCACATGTTTCTTCCTCCCCAGTGCTGGAATTACAGGTATGCCCCAGCCTCAGTGACTGCTGTTGTACATGGTGCTGGGGATCCAAACTCAGGGTCTCGTATTTGTACAACGAACACTTTGTTGACATCTCTCCAGCCCCTAATTTTATCTTTTTATAAAACTGCTGGAATCCTCTGATGCTGTATTGACGTTCATTCTTCATTTACATTATTTCTGCCACATATTTTAATTGTATATGCCCTTTCCATCTAAGAAGTTATTGTTGTCAAGTTTATACTTATACACATTTGTCTCTCATTTGCACATTGTTCTTGCAGTGGTTCCCACACTTTATTTTTATTTTATATTTACGGGTGCTTTTCCTGCATGTACCTCTGTGCACCATGTGCCTGCTTGGTGTATGTAGAGGCGAGAAGAGAAATTTTGGGTCAGTTGGTTTTGGGTTATGACCCCCCATGTAGGTGCTTAGAACTGAACCCAGGTCCTCTACAAGAGTAACAGATGCTCTTAACATATCCCAGCCTCTCTTCCTGATTTTTTTGTCATATTTTTCCTTTGCTCCAAAGATAGCCATATATGATTTATTTTAGTGAATTTCTCACTGGGTATAAGTGCTTATCAATTTTACTTACTAGACTATAACCTCTATTTCAACTTTAAATTTGAAGGATTAATTCACATGGAATTAGAGGCTGGCAACTATTTTATTTTACTGGTTTAAAATAGTCTCTGTCATTTCTATTGAGAAATTTATTCTTATTTCTTTGAATTTATGCTTCCTCTGAGTTTAATAACTTTAATTCTTGAATGTCCTGACATTAGGTGAAGATACGTTCATAACAACTTCTAGTCACGTAAATAAGTAATATTATGTGATTGATCTCAACCTAAAGTGCACAAATAATTTGAAGTGTATAAAATGTTTTATATGACAATACATCAAATGTTAAAAGCAAACAAATGAACACGTGAATGATGCTCAGTGTGCTCACGTTGGACTGTGAGGCTACAGGACTGGCAAGGGGGCTGTGGCATCTTTTGTAGCATCTTCAACGGTACTATTACAGTTGGTCTTAATGTCAATTTGCCAGGGATAGAATCACCTGAATAGAGGTCTCAACTGCGAAGTTGCTCTGATTGTCTTGATTTCATGTAGGAAGACCCAACCTGAATGTGAATGGCACCTTCTGGTAACAGCGGAGACAATATAGGGCAGAGCAGAAGGAGGGCTGATGGCCTTAGTTGCAGTGTCTGTCTCCTGTTGCTGCTGGTTCTCCCTTGACTGACATTAGACCAGTGTTTCTATGTCTCCAAAGTAAGACAGATAACTCTCCAGGAGTCTCCCAAGCCTTGGCCTCCCCTCCAGATTGGGAATGCAGAGGCAACTAGATTTATGGCCTGAACCACAGTTCAGCTTCTTCATTCAGTATCTCTAATATCGTCAGGTACCTACTGCAAGTTAGAATTTCCCCATCTCAGCATCTCTCTATAACCTTGGGAGAAGCCAAGGTTTTATATATATTATATAATATAAGCTCTTAATATATCTAAATGTATACATATACATATATCTCTCTATCTCTATCTCTCTATCTCTTTCTCTATCTATCATCTATCTGTCTATCTATCTATCTATCTATCTATCTATCATCTATCTGTCTGTCTGTCTGTCTATCTATCTATCTATTTATCATCTGTCTGTCTATCTATCTATCTATCTATCTATCTATCATCTGTCTGTCTATCTATCTATCTATCTATCTATCATCTGTCTGTCTATCTATTTATCTATCTATCTATCTATCTATCTATCTATCTATCTATCTACCTATCTATCTATCTATTTATCTATCTCTATGGATATAACCGGAGCTTATATCTTTGCATGCCTGAAAAGCCAGCAAATGATGACTGTGATGATCAGAGTGGAAGACACTGGAATCTAAATAGGAGAGGAAGCTTTTAGTAAGAAAAGTCTTCACACAAATTACAAAGATCTCCAAGTGAAGGAAATACAATATGAAACATCTTCAGTTTTCATTGGTAAAAGGATGTGAGATGGGAGTCTGGTTGTAAGAGAGATTCTATCTCCGATGACAGGAAATATAGGGACCTAAGCTTTAGGGAATAGAGATGCATTGCAATTCAAAACAAGGATATAAAAAAAAAATCCAAGGGCTTAGCCAGAGGATAAAATTCAGAGCTCTTATTACCTCAGCCATGGAAGAGTTGACTTGAACCAGTAACTTCCTTAAACTTTGTCTAATTACACTTCCTCCTCTTCAGCATCTGAATGGTGCTAGTCTGGGGCTCCAGACAGTGGCAAGTATCTGTCTAAAGGACTTTCTTGTTCCCGTGCCAGCTGTATTATCAGTGCTGTGTATCAGGTTTTCCTCTCCTTTGGTACTTCTATTGATCCACTTTTCACCAACTTCCCCTGACAGAATTGACTTCCTCTTTTGTTTCACTATTGAATATGTGCATGTATAGGACCTTTTGCACTTTTTCTGTTTCCATTGTACAAGTCAAGGTGATTTATTAGTACACAAAGAGTAATAAAAAGCAGAGTTAGTAGGGTCATCGCATTGACTAGAGGCATAAAGGTATGATGGATTAACCACCAAGTCTAAGGTAGAATTGCCAACAAAATGCTTTTATTGGCTCTAAGAGGCTGCAGATTTAGAAAGAGATGTCAAGAAACGCAGAGGATTCCTTTTATTTGCTGGTCAAACTTAAAACCACCTATTATAATCAAGTATTTTAAAGTTATTTATTACTCAGACATCTATGTTCTCTCTCTCTCTCTCTCTCTCTCTCTCTCTCTCTCTCTCTCCCTCTCTCTCTCTCTCTCTCTCTCTCTCTCTCTCAAACTTATCAATCTTTGAGATTTTTGCTGTTTAAAATGATGTTACTCTGCCCTGTTCTTCTGGAGGATCTAAGCATATTTAAGCTGGAGAAGATCTTGGTGACACTAAGAGTTGCCTGAGCATCTCACAGTTTTTCATAATTTTTGGAAGTGGTCTTGACAAGATGCGAGAATAGGCCTGATTGGAAGTACTTACAGGAGGAAAGATTTCCCATTATGACAAATGTCGCTGATAGATGGCTAACACTTCATTACTCAGAAAACACCTCTGGAGATATTAAGCATGGCTTGTTTTATGCATTCTATGTTCATCCCAAAAATAAGCAAAAATTATCTTTTTCTTTTACCAAAGAAGTTGACAGAACTTCCCTTGAATTTGATATATTTATTTTTACCGTCAGGGAAAAAGTAACCAGTGGAGACTCTGGGAAACAGTTCCCAAAGTCAGGAAAGGAATATAGGCCCGGTGCTTAAGTGAATTTTCTGGTAAACTTGGTTTCTAGAGCTTTCATGGAAGTGTCAGCATGAAGAGGCAGAGTCTCTGGAGTTCTAGCTGACAAGAGGCAACAGAGAGGTAATTGTCTGAGTCTCAGGGAGATGCTGCTGTGGGCTGCTGAATTCTAATCCTCAATGGCTCTACTCTACATAGAGCTTTGTCATTTGGTAGACAATTTAGGAAGACAGGAGGCATGATTGAGAGATCAAATTTGGTTGCCAAGTTGAAATAAATTGTGTACATTTCTCCACATGTGTGATAGTTGGTATCATATATCTGCAGGAATTTTACAAGTGATGTGTTTTTTCCATTAGTGATAGACAGTGACTTTTGTCCAATCTTGGGGAATTTTGAAAAAAAGTTGTTACCTCATAAATATGAATTGTTTGCATTTTGAAATGGTTTATAGTATCTCAAAATTATAATAATAATTAGATCAGTCTAAGAATGAAAGATTCTTGGAAATTATTTAATGTTCTGTCAGTGACTGGTCAAAGAGAAGCTTCCATCAAGTAAATTCCAAAAAAAACCCAAACCTGCATGTAATGGAAGGTTCAGATACAATTTTTGAAAAATGTTTGTATCTCCAGTCTCTAGGAACTTTAATGCTCTAGGATCATTTAAGAATATAAGAAGTCTCTCTGCTCCCAAACCCCGTGGGAGAGAGACCTCACTGCCTGATCAGGTGGGCACTCCTAAGGCTGCAGAGCGGAGGAGACCACCAACACTGCCCACCCCTGCCCACATCCCTGGCCCAAGAGGCAACTGTATAAGGCCTCTGGGTTCCCGTAGGGGAGGGCCCGGGAGCGGCAGGACCCCTGCGCCTGAGACACTGCCAGAACCTGAAGGAAACAGAAGGGATAAACAGTTCTCTGCACCCAAATCCCGTGGGAGGGAGAGCTGAACCTTCAGAGAGGCAGACACGCCTGGGAAACCAGAAGAGACTGCACTCTGTGCACATCCAGGCGCCAGAGGAAAACACCAAACGTCATCTGAAACCCTGGTGCACGGAGGCTCCCGGAAGGAGCGGCACAGATTTTCCTGGTTGCTGCCAAGGCGGAGAGGACTTAGGCAGTACCCCACGAGCAAACTTGAGCCTTGGAACCACAGGTAGGACCAATTTTTCCCCTGCAAGAAACCTGCCTGGTGAACTCAAGACACAGGCCCACAGGAACAGCTGAAGACCTGTAGAGAGGAAAAACTACACGCCTGAAAGCAGAACACTCTGTCCCCATAACTGGCTGAAAGAAAACAGGAAAACAGGTCTACAGCACTCCTGACACACAGGTTATAGGACAGTCTAGCCACTGTCAGAAATAGCAGAACAAAGTAACACTAGAGATAATCTGATGGCGAGAGGCAAGCACAGGAACCCAAGCAACAGAAACCAAGACTACATGGCATCATCGGAGCCCAATTCTCCCACCAAAGCAAACACGGAATATCCAAACACACCAGAAAAGCAAGACCTTGTTTCAAAATCATATTTGATCATGATGCTGGAGGACTTCAAGAAAGACATAAAGAACTCCCTTAGAGAACAAGTAGAAGCCTACAGAGAGGAATCGCAAAAATCCCTTAAAGAATTCCAGGAAAACACAATCAAACAGTTGAAGGAATTAAAAATGGAAATAGAAGCAATCAAGAAAGAACACATGGAAACAACCCTGGACATAGAAAATCAAAAGAAAAGACAAGGAGCTGTAGATACAAGCTTCACCAACAGAATTCAAGAGATGGAAGAGAGAATCTCGGGAGCAGAAGATTCCATAGAAATCATTGACTCAACTGTCAAAGATAATGTAAAGCGGAAAAAGCTACTGGTCCAAAACATACAGGAAATCCAGGACTCAATGAGAAGATCAAACCTAAGGATAATAGGTATAGAAGAGAGTGAAGACTCCCAGCTCAAAGGACCAGTAAATATCTTCAACAAAATCATAGAAGAAAACTTCCCTAACCTAAAAAAAGAGATACCCATAGGCATACAAGAAGCCTACAGAACTCCAAATAGATTGGACCAGAAAAGAAACACCTCCCGTCACATAATTGTCAAAACACCAAACGCACAAAATAAAGAAAGAATATTAAAAGCAGTAAGGGAAAAAGGTCAAGTAACATATAAAGGCAGACCTATCAGAATCACACCAGACTTTTCGCCAGAAACTATGAAGGCCAGAAGATCCTGGACAGATGTCATACAGACCCTAAGAGAACACAAATGCCAGCCCAGGTTACTGTATCCTGCAAAACTCTCAATTAACATTGATGGAGAAACCAAGATATTCCATGACAAAACCAAATTTACACAATATCTTTCTACAAATCCAGCACTACAAAGGATAATAAAGGGTAAAGCCCAACATAAGGAGGCAAGCTATACCCTAGAAGCAAGAAACTAATCATCTTGGCAACAAAACAAAGAGAATGAAAGCACACAATCATAACCTCACTTCCAAATATGAATATAACGGGAAGCAATAATCACTATTCCTTAATATCTCTCAATATCAATGGCCTCAACTCCCCAATAAAAAGACATAGATTAACAAACTGGATACGCAACGAGGACCCTGCATTCTGCTGCCTACAGGAAACACACCTCAGAGAAAAAGACAGACATTACCTCAGAGTGAAAGGCTGGAAAACAATTTTCCAAGCAAATGGTCAGAAGAAGCAAGCTGGAGTAGCCATTCTAATATCAAATAAAATCAATTTTCAACTAAAAGTCATCAAAAAAGATAAGGAAGGACACTTCATATTCATCAAAGGAAAAATCCACCAAGATGAAGTCTCAATCCTAAATATCTATGCCCCAAATACAAGGGCACCTACATATGTAAAAGAAACCTTACTAAAGCTCAAAACACACATTGCACCTCACACAATAATAGTGGGAGATTTCAACACCCCACTCTCATCAATGGACAGATCATGGAAACAGAAATTAAACAGAGATGTAGACAGACTAAGAGAAGTCATGAGCCAAATGGACTTAACGGATATTTATAGAACATTCTATCCTAAAGCAAAAGGATATACCTTCTTCTCAGCTCCTCATGGTACTTTCTCCAAAATTGACCATATAATTGGTCAAAAAACGGGCCTCAACAGGTACAGAAAGATAGAAATAATCCCATGCGTGCTATCGGACCACCACGGCCTAAAACTGGTCTTCAATAACAATAAGGGAAGAATGCCCACATATACGTGGAAATTGAACAATGCTCTACTCAATGATAACCTGGTCAAGGAAGAAATAAAGAAAGAAATTAAAAACTTTTTAGAATTTAATGAAAATGAAGGTACAACATACCCAAACTTATGGGACACAATGAAAGCTGTGCTAAGAGGAAAACTCATAGCGCTGAGTGCCTGCAGAAAGAAACAGGAAAGAGCATATGTCAGCAGCTTGACAGCACACCTAAAAGCTCTAGAACAAAAAGAAGCAAATACACCCAGGAGGAGTAGAAGGCAGGAAATAATCAAACTCAGAGCTGAAATCAACCAAGTAGAAACAAAAAGGACCATAGAAAGAATCAACAGAACCAAAAGTTGGTTCTTTGAGAAAATCAACAAGATATATAAACCCTTAGCCAGACTAACGAGAGGACACAGAGAGTGCGTCCAAATTAACAAAATCAGAAATGAAAAGGGAGACATAACTATAGATTCAGAGGAAATTCAAAAAATCATCAGATCTTACTATAAAAACCTATATTCAACAAAACTTGAAAATCTTCAGGAAATGGACAATTTCCTAGACAGATACCAGGTATCGAAGTTAAATCAGGAACAGATAAACCAGTTAAACAACCCCATAACTCCTAAGGAAATAGAAGCAGTCATTAAAGGTCTCCCAACCAAAAAGAGCCCAGGTCCAGACGGGTTTAGTGCAGAATTCTATCAAACCTTCATAGAAGACCTCATACCAATATTATCCAAACTATTCCACAAAATAGAAACAGATGGATCACTACCGAATTCCTTCTACGAAGCCACAATTACTCTTATACCTAAACCACACAAAGACCCAACAAAGAAAGAGAACTTCAGACCAATTTCCCTTATGAATATCGACGCAAAAATACTCAATAAAATTCTGGCAAACCGAATTCAAGAGCACATCAAAACAATCATCCACCATGATCAAGTAGGCTTCATCCCAGGCATGCAGGGATGGTTTAATATAAGGAAAACCATCAACGTGATCCATCATATAAACAAACTGAAAGAACAGAACCACATGATCATTTCATTAGATGCTGAGAAAGCATTTGACAAAATTCAACACCCCTTCATGATAAAAGTCCTGGAAAGAATAGGTATTCAAGGCCCATACCTAAACATAGTAAAAGCCATATACAGCAAACCAGTTGCTAACATTAAACTAAATGGAGAGAAACTTGAAGCAATCCCACTAAAATCAGGGACTAGACAAGGCTGCCCACTCTCTCCCTACTTATTCAATATAGTTCTTGAAGTTCTAGCCAGAGCAATCAGACAACAAAAGGAGGTCAAGGGGATACAGATCGGAAAATAAGAGGTCAAAATATCACTATTTGCAGATGATATGATAGTATACTTAAGTGATCCCAAAAGTTCCACCAGAGAACTACTAAAGCTGATAAACAACTTCAGCAAAGTGGCTGGGTATAAAATTAACTCAAATAAATCAGTTGCCTTCCTCTATACAAAAGAGAAACAAGCCGAGAAAGAAATTAGGGAAACGACACCCTTCATAATAGACCCAAATAATATAAAGTACCTCGGTGTGACTTTAACCAAGCAAGTAAAAGATCTGTACAATAAGAACTTCAAGACACTGAGGAAAGAAATTGAAGAAGACCTCAGTAGATGGAAAGATCTCCCATGCTCATGGATTGGCAGGATTAATATAGTAAAAATGGCCATTTTACCAAAAGCAATCTACAGATTCAATGCAATCCCCATCAAAATACCAATCCAATTCTTCAAAGAGTTAGACAGAACAATTTGCAAATTCATCTGGAATAACAAAAAACCCAGGATAGCTAAAGCTATCCTCAACAATAAAAGGACTTCAGGGGGAATCACTATCCCTGAACTCAAGCAGTATTACAGAGCAATAGTGATAAAAACTGCATGGTATTGGTACAGAGACAGACAGATAGACCAATGGAATAGAATTGAAGACCCAGAAATGAACCCACACACCTATGGTCACTTGATTTTTGACAAAGGAGCCAAAACCATCCAATGGAAAAAAGATAGCATTTTCAGCAAATGGTGCTGGTTCAACTGGAGGGCAACATGTAGAAGAATGCAGATCGATCCATGCTTATCACCCTGTACAAAGCTTAAGTCCAAGTGGATCAAGGACCTCCACATCAAACCAGACACACTCAAACTAATAGAAGAAAAACTAGGGAAGCATCTGGAACACATGGGCACTGGAAAAAATTTCCTGAACAAAACACCAATGGCTTATGCTCTAAGATCAATAATCGACAAATGGGATCTCATAAAACTGCAAAGCTTCTGTAAGGCAAAGGACACTGTGGTTAGGACAAAACGGCAACCAACAGATTGGGAAAAGATCTTTACCAATCCTATAACAGAAAGAGGCCTTATATCCAAAATATACAAAGAACTCAAGAAGTTAGACCGCAGGGAAACAAATAACCCTATTAAAAAATGGGGTTCAGAGCTAAACAAAGAATTCACAGCTGAGGAATGCCGAATGGCTGAGAAACACCTAAAGAAATGTTCAACATCTTTAGTCATAAGGGAAATGCAAATCAAAACAACCCTGAGATTTCACCTCACACCAGTGAGAATGGCTAAGATCAAAAACTCAGGTGACAGCAGATGCTGGCGAGGATGTGGAGAAAGAGGAACACTCCTCCATTGTTGGTGGGATTGCAGACTGGTAAAACCATTCTGGAAATCAGTCTGGAGGTTCCTCAGAAAATTGGACATTGAACTGCCTGAGGATCCAGCCATACCTCTCTTGGGCATATACCCAAAAGATGCCTCAACATATAAAAGAGACACGTGCTCCACTATGTTCATCGCAGCCTTATTTATAATAGCCAGAAACTGGAAAGAACCCAGATGCCCTTCAACAGAGGAATGGATACAGAAAATGTGGTACATCTACACAATGGAATATTACTCAGCTATCAAAAACAACGAGTTTATGAAATTCGTAGGCAAATGGTTGGAACTGGAAAATATCATCCTGAGTGAGCTAACCCACTCACAGAAAGACATACATGGTATGCACTCATTGATAAGTGGCTATTAGCCCAAATGCTTGAATTACCCTAGATCCCTAGAACAAAGGAAACTCAAGACGGATGATCAAAATGTGAATGCTTCACTCCTTCTTTAAATGAGGAAAAAGAATATCCTTGGCAGGGAAGGGAGAGGCAAAGATTAAAACAGAGACTGAAGGAACACCCATTCAGAGCCTGCCCCACAGGTGGCCCATACATATACAGCCACCCAATTAGACAAGATGGATGAAGCAAAGAAGTGGAGACCGACAGGAGCCGGATGTAGATCGCTCCTGAGAGACACAGCCAGAATACAGCAAATACAGAGGCGAATGCCAGCAGCAAACCACTGAACTGAGAATAGGTCCCCCGTTGAAGGAATCAGAGAAAGAACTGGAAGAGCTTGAAGGTGCTCGAGACCCCAAAAGTACAACAATGTCAAGCAACCAGAGCTTCCAGGGACTAAGCCACTACCTAAAGACTATACATGGACTGACCCTGGACTCTGTCCCCATAGGTAGCAATGAATATCCTAGTAAGAGCACCAGTGGAAGGGGAAGCCCTGGGTCCTGCTAAGACTGAACCCCCAGTGAACTAGACTATGTGGGGAGGGTGGCAATGGGGGGAGGGTTGGGAGGGGAACACCCATAAGGAAGGGGAGGGGGGAGGGGGATGTTTGTCCGGAAACCGGGAAAGGGAATAACACTTGAAATGTATATAAGAAATACTCAAGTTAATAAAAAAAAAAAAAGAAAAAAAAAAGAATATAAGAAGTAGATAGTCTTGGGTTTAGTGGATTGGTGAATCAAAGTGAGCCTCGCTGTTCTTATACGATGAAGATATGGGCAAGTTCCACAGTTTTAAAGTATAATTTATATACATGCTGTTATGTGTTTCTGGGTAAGATTAAATACCCCAGTATTTACAGCTATTTGTTAACTCACAATAACAATAACAGCTCTTAGTCATGCTCCAGAAGCTGGTTTATTGCGTCAGTATGTGGAAGTTGGGAGTCTGTAGCGCTCCACCAACTTGGCTGCTTCTGAGCACTTAGTTGCTGGTGACTTTGTCCTTTCTTTTTTCTTTTTTTTTATTTGCTTTTTTTAATTGGATTTTTTAAATTTACATTTCAAATGTTATCCCCTTTTCCCCACCCAACCACCCATCCCTTCCTGCCTCCCTGCCTTGACATTCCTCTACACTGATTGGTCCAGCCTTGGCAGACCAAGGACCTCTCCTCCCATTGGTGCCCAACAAGGCCATCCTCTGCTACATACACAGTTGAAGCCCTGGGTGTGTTCGTGTATAGTCTTTGGGTAGTGGTTTAGTTCCTGGGAGCTCTGGTTGGTTGGCATTCTTGTTCTTATGGGGTTGCAAGCCCCTTCAGCTCTTTCAATTCTTTCTCTAACTCCTCTGGGGACTGTGTTCTCAGTTCAATGGTTAGCTGCAAGCATTTGCCTCTGTATTTGTCAAGTTCTGGCAGAACCTCTCAGGAGACAGCTATATTGGGCTCCTGTCAGCTTGCACTTCTTGGCGTCAGCAATATTGTCTGGGTTTGGTGGCTGTATGTATATGGGCTGGCTCCCCAGGTGGTCCAGGCTGCTCATATCATTTCCATCTGTATCTTGCTCACAGATATTTACAAGAGGCTTCTCTTCTGCAAGTTGACCCTCACACCAAGGGCATAAAGTGAAAATACTTTCTCATTTAGAGCTAAATCAAAGATCCCAATGAAATCGAACGACGAGCCTGTTTCAGTCAGATCTTTAGTAATACCTGTTCCTTGACTGGGTTTGTATTTCTAGCTACTCTGGACACTGATGGAAGGAAGGCTCACCCTTTGTGGACTTCTTTGCAGTATAACTGCTATAAGGCGTATTTTGTTTAGATTAAGCAAGACATTGTAGAAATGCCTTGGTCTGGAAATTCTAGTTGAGGTTAGATGGACATTAATAGCCCATTCCGTCTTAAATAGTCCGTGATCAAGTATGCGTTTGACACACTGCAATAAAAGATGTTTTTCCAACACCTTTGGTAGTTTTTGCACAGTTTGGACTTTGAAAACCTGGTTCAAATTTGTTCATGTTAGCTGTAATCTTACAGTATAATTTTTCTTCTAAACTCTATCATCCTTCTTGTTCTGAGTGAACAGTTTTGCTTTATGTTTTGCTACATGTTTTCTATCACTTCAATGTAAGCGTATCCCTCTGTGATAATTTTAGAGTTGATTTTAGAGTTGATTCTGGAAAACATCCTTTTGTCCCTTCCTATTATTCCCATTATGAAAAATCCTCTGAATATGGGGCCAATGGGCATGAGGTGGGTAGAGTATATAGAAATAAACTCATTCAGCCAGAGAGGATAGCTGAAGGTTTTTTTTTTTTTTTTTTTTGCAAACTACTTTAAAAATCCATTTTACTGTTTCTTCTTCTGAAATCACCCCAGTGGTGTTTTTGAAAATTAGCCATTCAAGTTTGATTGAGCACATCTTGTTACGCTTACTATACGAGGCACCATTTTCATCAGAACTCTTAGCAAGTCTTCCATCATGCTGAGCTGCCTCTTGTGAACTTCTACGCCTCGTTTTTAATTTTCAGATTTGGAGCTTTACAAGATAATTTTAATCTCACTTCTATGTTAAACAATTATATAATATATAGTTTATATACATATATATATATACGATGCAATTTACTTAATAACATATATTTGAACAACAATGAAGTCTTTAATGGGTTATTTTCCTGCTTTCATTTTAAGAACACCTTCATTCAATTTCTAACCACTTTGGCTATCCTTTGGAGGTGCTTCAACACATTAATATCTTTTCTTCTTGTTTTTGTGAAATATGTTAAGTTCATAATAACTTGCAAGGAAATGTATAAGAACTTCCACTCTTCCTTTTTCTATCTTACATCATGTTAACATTTTGTATAGTTATAACGCACTCTCAGATATGTGTCTTGCGCGCGCGCGTGTGTGTGTGTGTGTGTGTGTGTGTGTGTGTGTGTATCAAGAGTATTAAAATCCAGTGTAGAACCAGGATAGCAAAATGAAACTTGAGTTTCAAATAGTTTGTTACATATGCATTTTTGAAACAAGTTTCAGGTGTGCATACCTTGGCTTATAAATTTCAATAGCGTAGTTTCATAATAAAAGTTTAAAGATTTTAACAGTATACTTCTCTAATTGTTGCTAAGATTTTATACTGTTCTGGAAAGCCATTATCTACCATGGCAACGATGGAACCCAACTGGTGATCACAATAAGAGGTTCTCGACAGCAACATTACTCAGAGTCAAAGTTCAAGTAATTAGTTTATTCAGAACAGGATAGTGGCCATCACTTAAGAATGTGAGGAGAGTACAAAATTTCTGTCACACTGAAGAGATAATTAACAAGAGCTATACTAAAGTTCAGTATATAAACAATGTTTCACTCTCACCCAAGGAAGTATTTCTAATGGGGACAAAAGCAAAAAGACCACTGCAAGCATGATAGTTACTACATGGCTGTCTACAGAGCTTTACGATTTAACTGGCACAGTTAGTGCTAAAAGGAGGCAAAGTATGAAGACCCCATCCATCAACATGATAAGTTTTATCTTCTAATCTCTAGCAATGCCCTGGCTAGTAATCATTTAGACATTGCAGATGGATGTTGAAGGCAGAAGTAACATGTCCTAAGCACTAACTTTCAGACAGTGTTGCTATGTATTCATTGTCATTCAAATTCCAATAACCAGAGGGAATGCATTTGCTATTTGCATTGTATAGGTGTGGTGGGCAAATCTATGTGGTTGTGCAGCACAGTAAGAATTTTGTGCTGCAGTGCTGACTCAGGCTGCTTCACACAGAAGCCAGCTCTGTCTTCTAAGGTATTCTGTAATCATAGCAATGTAGGGCTGAGGAATTATGATCAACGCCTGTCAGCATTTCACAAAGATGCATGATGCCTGGAGTTTTGTTGAAATCTTTAAAAGCCATTGCCAGAGTTTTAGGGTTAGACTGGAAGGAATTGAAAGACAAGAATGAATACCATATAAGTCTTGAGTTTTAATAGTTCCCACATGCATCGTTTTGCCATCATATATATCACTCTGTAAGAAGATGTGCACCAAAGGAAATGATTGAAATGACTAGTCCTTATGAATGCTATGCGCATAGATCTATAGCTAGTCACTGAAGTAAAATTTCTGATCTTCTGGAATTTTCAACTTATCCACCTAATAGCTTACTTTGAAAAATAATGCTTAGTCATTATAATAATCCAGAAAAAGTACTAAAATGGTTGAATGACTGCTGTATATAAAAACTATGATAGTTTAAAAATGACCTAATCTATGACCTAAAAATTATTGAATCACTACTTCTGAGGCTAGGGAGGTCCTTTGTGGACCCTCCAGGAATCTAGAATGAGGAAACTGTGTGTGTATGGGATAAGAGAACATGCAGAATAAGTTCTTTCTTGTTTTATTTAAGTTTATTTGGGACCTTCGATCTTCTGTGTGGAAGTTCAACTCAAAGCTTTATTTTTCTCTAATCTTCTTATATTCTTACATGTAAAAATCAGTGTTTGAAGGTTTTTTCTTTTCAATGTGATTTGTTCTCCCTTAGACTTTTAATACTTCAGCAGCCCCTTTCACCAGCTCTTACCAACTTTCCACATAAGGAGTTACCAATAAGTATCCAGATGATGGGTGATGAGGGTGAGAATGCCATCAGGTGATATTCTCAGAAGATGTCTGTTTGACTGATTGATAAGCTATAGCTGATCTTGAAGTACTCTTGTTATTTTACCCTACAGACCAGTTTACATCAGGGAATACTGCCATGACAGTACATTTGTAGGTACATAGTTGTCAGTAAATAAAAACAAATCCTGAATGTGTTTTGAATGAGTTGTGCACTTTGAAAGTATTTAAGATTGATTTTGTATTTATCATTGGCATATAATTCCTAATATATGATAGGAGAAATTACCCATTTGCTTTGATTTACAAATGATGTTCTACAACTACACAATGGATGCATAATCTACAACGAGCCCTGCAAGTACAGTAATGTGGCTACACTGACCATGTGTGGTGTGCTTGGCCGAGCCTTAGGCATACATAAGGGATACAGATGGATTGAAATTGCACATCTGTAGTGCGCGGTGCGGCGAAGTAAAGATGGCGGCAACAGCCAGCCCCGTTCGAATGTGAATAACTTACTGTGCATTCGCAGGCTTATCCCCTGGTCAGGGCAGCTGTATGATAATGAGGTCATCCGGCGCCCTCATGTGGTGAACAACAGTACTGCGCATGCGCGGGGTTTTGCACCTGAGGTCAGTCTGGCTGGGGCGGTACTATGCTAATAGAGGTTCATGCAGCGCCAATCCCTGGAGGACAGGTAGTGGGGTGATAGTGGGGTGACCCGTGCCCCACCAATCCCTGAGAGATTATTAGCATACTGTTGTGTATATAAGGTGAGCGAATTTGCCGCTCGTGGTCCCCGTGTCAACAATGAAGGTGTCCTGCAGTAAAGGCTGTTGAGAAGAATCCAACCATGTTGCGTCTTCCCTGCCGGCTGAGGTGGGCGTGACACACATCCTGTTCCACAAGTATGTGATTTTGAGCAGACATAGGCTCACTAAAGAAAAAGGCAAAGTTCAAGGAACTTTTGTTTTGGTCCCCAGACCTTCTGCTCATTTTAGATCCTTACCCAAGAGTATTTCATGGTATAAAAGGAGTTGACAATTTAAGTGTCTGGAGTGTTTGTAATGGACAGAGACCTCCAGTGGTAGAATTTGATCTTTCACAGATGAAAGGAGGTACTTCTCAACTTCAGTGCAATTTCTTGTCATTGCTAAACTAAAACTAATCATTCTGTGGTATGTGAGCCACGGATACCCAAAAAATCAGCATCAGAATATTTCTCATTATATTTCTTGAAAAGAAATCACACCTACTTATTCCCATAGTCAACGCTAACTGGAGTCTAACCTGCCTCAATGACCATGCATTTTTCTTTCTGGGTTGAGGTCCTAAGGACATTTAAAATTTAAAGTCTCCTCTCTCTCTCTCTCTCTCTCTCTCTCTCTCTCTCTCTCTCTCTCTCTCTCTCTCTCTTCTTTCTCTCTGTCTCTCTGCCTCTCTCTCCTCTCTCTCTCCCCCCCTTTCTCTCTCTCTCTCTCTCTCTCTCTCTCTCTCTCTCTCTCTCTCACACACACACACACACACACACACACACACACACACACACACAAATTACCTTTGTAGTACTTAGCAAAAATGCACATGTATTTTTAGGGGAGGAATGCCTTGTGGCCTTCACACTGTGGATTAGTAGAAAGTAAATGCCCATCAGAGGGGTAAACATGTGTAACTGACAGTATGCAGTTATTCTGCAAATGCAATTCTAGAGAAAGATATCCTCTGGCAAGCACTCAAATGATTTTAATGCAAAATTTAATGCAACAAAGCTGACATATTTTAGTACAAATTAATTAGATTAGTCAAATGAAATGGCCTGAGTCAGAAAAAAACAAAATGAACTGCGTATATGAGACACTTTGCTGTAATTCTTAGGCTATCAGTTCTGTTATTTTGTAATTTGAATTCTATATAGATCATTAAAAATCATCTAAAACCAACTCCTGCTTCTTCTGGTTGATTACATAAAAATATGGCAATGAGTTTCATTTGTTTGGAACAGGAGCAGAACATGACTTTCTGTAGTAAAAAAATTCTGTTTTGTAAAATAACTTTAATCATTTTAGTTTTCTCAACATGTTTATTCTGTGCACCTTCTGATTAAGTTATATGCTTATATAACTTGCTGTACAAGTTAATCACCCCTCAGCTTGTTTTTTTAAAGTAATCTCTATGTTTTACAATTGAAACTAGACAAGTTGTCATGAATGGATACTAAATAGCCATACCCAGAAAAAGCAGAAACTTCTGTATTATTAAAATCAGTACAGATGTGTTGGCCACTGGAACATACAAATTTTGTGGTTGAATTTGATCCCAGGGCAGGAGGGATGGCTCAGTGGTTAAGAGCACTGACTGCTCTTGCAGAGGAACGGATTTCAATTTCCAGCACCCATATGGCAACTCATAACTATCTGTAACCCCAGATGTATTCAGTGCCCTTCTCTAGATTCCTCGTTAATCACAGGCAGGTGACCAAAGACATACATTCAGGAAGGACACTCATGCACATAAAAGAAAATTAAGTAAACTTATAAAAAGAAAAAAAATTGACCCTAACTTCCTGGTAGTAAAAACAGAGTGTAATATAATTACTCATATAGTCTTCTTGACTATAAAAGATAATTCTGTTTGTTTAAGTGTGTCACAATATTTTGAATTAAAAGTAAAATAGAAAACAAATCTCAATCTGACCTACCGAGCTAAAAATAGCCACAAAGCCCACAGTGGTAGAGCTGATTTAATTAGACCTTGGTTTGACTGGCTCTGCTGCGCTCAGCATTTCTCTTTCTGAGTTGATTTTGTGTCAGCGCTGTCACAGATCTCACACACATGGATGGTCTCTCCTTTCTTTCCATTTTGTTCAGTAGTCAGCCTTTCATCTCCCTGGACTAATCATGTCATCAGTAGCCTACAGTTAAAAAAATGCTCTGGGTGGATTGCTTTAGGCTTAATTTCTTCAACCATCCACGTCGAGAAAACTGATCATTATTTGTCTGACCATTGTATGGTCAATATTCTTGAACAACCAGTGATACAAACACTACACACACAGACACACACAGACATATAGACATGCACAACTTCTAGGAATGCGATCTGTGACCTTAAAAACACTAACTTTTTGTTGTTGTTGTTTGGAGACAGAGTTTCTCTGCATAGCTTTGGCTGTCCTAGAATTTGCTTTGTAGGCTCGGGTGGCCTCAAATTCAGAGGTCTACCTGCCTCTTCCTTCTGAGTAATAGGATTAAAGCTGTGTGCCAGTTCTGCCTAGTATGAAGATACTAATTTTTTTTCATCTTTACTAACTTGAGTATTTCTTATTTACATTTCGATAGTTATTCCCTTTCCCGGTTTCCGGGCCAACATCCCTCTAGCCCCTCCCCCTCCCCTTCTATATTGGTGTTCTTCTCCCCATCTTCCCCCCATTACCGCCCTCCCCCCAACAATCACATTCACTGGGGGTTCAGTCTTAGCAGGACCAAGGGCTTCCCCGTCCACTGGTGCTCTTACTAGAATATTCATTGCTACCTATGAGGTCAGAGTACAGGGTCAGTCCATGTATAGTCTTTAGGTAGTGGCTTAGTCCTGGAAGCTCTGGTTGCTTGGCATTGTTGTTCATATGGGGTCTCAAGCCCCTTCAAGCTCTTTCAGTCCTTTCTCTGATCCCTTCAACGGGGGTCCCGTTCTCAGTTCAGTGGTTTGCTGCTGGCATTCGCCTATGTATTTGTTGTATTCTGGCTGTGTATCTCAGGAGAGATCTACATCCGGCTCCTGTCGGCCTGCACTTCTTTGCTTCATCCATCTTATCTAGTTTGGTGGCTGTATATGTATGGGCCACATGTGGGGCAGGCTCTGAATGGGTGTTCCTTCTGCCTCTGTTTTAATCTTTGCCTCCCTATTCCCTGCCAAGGGTATTCTTGTTCCCCTTTTAAAGAAGGAGTGAAGCATTCACATTTTGGTCATCCTTCTTGAGTTTCATGTGTTCTGTGCAGAAGATACTAATTTTTAAATAATATTTTTTTGTTTGAAGTCTGTGTACCTTTCCAAAATGTAAGGCTATTGCCTTGAAATGGAATTAAAAATGAAAAAATGTTTTAAATAAAGTAAAATTTAAGGCTGACTTGGTAATAAACTGATTCTGACATCACAGATTGTATCTGTGTCATTACCCCATGTCTGTCTTCTGGGACAATGTTTATGTGTAGACAGTGGCTCCTAATTTTTTTAAGCATGACTTTGGTTCAAATGATTCTCTCTCTCTCTCTCTCTCTCTCTCTCTCTCTCTCTCTCTCTTTCTTTTTCTTCCATAGATATCAGTCTTGGTAGGTTAACTAACTCACTGCAGTAGTTACTGAAATGAAGGTTCAGTATTTTCTGTGGTAGCAGTACCAGCCAGTATTTTTAATATTTTTCTTTTCCAAATCATGGCACCCAGTGTAATGTAGGATTCGTTTTAAGATAAATTTACTTTCAATTCTGAGATAGAAACATAACTGGAAATGAGTGGTTGCACCATAAATGGATCAACGAAGTTGCTCAGGGAAGCTTGGAGATGGCAAAGTGATGTCATAGCCACAGCAACTGCATTCATCTTCTTTATGACCAATGCTCTAATGGCATCCCAGGCTGGGCTCATCTTACCGTTGGTACCTGGCCTCATTTTCCAGCACGACTGCAAAGTAATGTTCCTGGTTTGACCTGTTGTCCCAAGCTAGGTAGAGTGTTTCTTTGGCATGGGCCCAAAGGACAATAGGGATGCAATCTAGCTAAAATTACATATTGATCTCCCTTCACCCAGCATCCTCTCCAGTTAAATTACTCTTCTCTCTTCAAGGAGTGACTATGAGTTTGCAAAATTTACTCACTCAGCTTCTTGGGTGGAAATTTTTTGTCCTGTCTTCTGGTTTAGATTCTTGTATTTAAATACATCTCTTGTTACAAGAAGAACACAGAAACTTTAAAGTGATAGTGGCAGAGGCAATCAGTAAAGGTATTTTAAAGAGGACACATTAAATATTTGCTGATGAAGAGCTCTAATACAAAAATCACTACTGTAAGGGACTCGAATATCTTCTTTTTCGTTCTTACTTTATACAACGGTTAGTAACTAAGCTTTCTTCAGCAAGTTTTAATAATTTCTAAGCCCTTTGAGGAATGAAGGAATATTGATGTGTTTTTCTTTTATGACTTCAGGTGCACACACTTGAATTACCCATATTTCTGGGCATATGGTCCATACACTCCCTTCCCCTGGTAGATGCCATAGGTGCTATATCGTTCTTTTACACTGATTCAAGTTTTGCCGCTTCAGACACTCACTTCTCTGTCACATGGCACAGAAAAGAGGACTGAAAACTAATGAGAATTACTTGATTTGCCACACATATGACTGACAGTCTCTTAGTAGGACATTACTGGAGTTGGGTATGAGAGCTGTGGCTTTTTCCCTCTCTTTATCATTACAATGCCATCTATAATGATGAGAAAGGACTTATTGTTGGATGTGATTCAAATCCCAGAGTGCTTTAGTATCAGCTACTTTAAGCAGTTTCACAGGCGCCTCATCTGGGGAATCCCATCTACCTGCTTTTGTGAATGGCAGAGGAGGAGGAATTAGTGAAGCCATATGAAGCAGTCTGTCTTAATGAGTCTTATTTCTGTCTAGATTCCATAATTTTATGGGAATTTCCTAGACTTTATTTGATGTTGTCTATCATAATGGTTGGACAAAGCAAACAAGGCCAAATCACAATAAGCTGGAAAGAAAATACCCCTTGCAAATCTTGTCTTTCTAGCAAAGAGGTTTCTAGGGCAGTGCTTCTCATGTATTTTTTTGTTTGTGGCAATAAATAAAGATTGCATTTCTCTGTTAGTCCACCCATGCTATAGATTTGTATAGCTTAAACAGCTTCAGAAATGACACTTTCCACTATGATATCTGCTTTTATTCTATTCAATTAAAAAAAAAGGGACAGGCTTGGGAAATCAGCTCAGTGAAGTGCTGGCTGAGTGTCTTGGTAATTTTTAATACTGCTGTAATAAAATACTCTGATAAAATGAACTTAAGGAAGAAGTGATTTCTTTGGCTGGCAGTTTGAGGATATTTTCCACTGCAATGGAACAGCCAATGTGGGGGCTTGAGGCAGGTTGTACACTGACTCCCCAGTCAAGGGGCAGGGAGCAATGAACGCTGCTCCCAGCTTAGCTTTCCCCCTTTCTGCAGTTCAGAATTCCATCTCAGAGAGCAGTGGAAGGCACTGTGATCTCCCCACTACCACTAACCCAATCAAGATGTGCTCTTACATGTGTGCCTAAACGTTCATCACCCCGGCGGTTCAAAATTCTCACCAGGCTCACAATCAAAAGTAACAATTACACTGTGCAAGCATGAGGGCCCAAGTTTAGAATCTCCAGCCCTCATGTTAAAAGCCAGGCATGGAAGTAGATGCCTGTACTTTCAGCACAGAGGAAGCAGGGACTAAAGGGTCTCTGGGGCTTGCTGGACTGCCAGCCTTGTTCTGCTGTAGAGCTCAAAGTTCAGAGGAAAGTGTTCTCAATTCTAACCAAACAATTGAAAGATCTTTATGATAAGAACTTCAAGTCTCAAGAAAGAAATCAAAGAAGATCTCAGAAACTGCAGAGATCTCCCATGCTCATGGATTGGCAGAATTAGCGTAGTAAAAATGGCCATCCTATCAAAGGCAATCTACAGATTCAATGCAATACCCATCAAAACTGCAACACAATGCTTCAAAGACGTGGAAAGATCAATTTTCAAATTCATCTGGAAAGGCAAAAAACCCTGAATAGTGAAAATAATTCTTAACAATAAAAGAATGGCTGAGGGAATCACCATCCCTTACCTCAAGCTCTACTACAGAGCAATAGTGATAAAAACTGCATGATATGGGTACAGAGACAGGTTGATCAATGGACTAGAATTGGAGACCCAGAAATAAAACCACACACGTACACACACTTGATCTTTGACAAAGAAGTCAAAAATATACAATGGAAAAAAGAAAGCATTTCCAATATATGGTGCTTATCTAACTGGCTGTCTGAATGTAGGAAAAATGAAAATAGACTCATATTTGTCACCATGCACCAAGCTCAAGTCTAAAAGGATCAAGCACCCCAACATAAAACCAGAAACACTGAGTCTAATAGGAGAGGAAGTGGGAAAGCGCCTTGAACTCATTAGCACAGAGGGAATTTCCTAAACAGAACTCTAATGGCTTATGCTCTAAGATCAAGAATTGATAAATGGGACCTCATGAAACTGGAAAGCTTCTGTAAGGCAAAGGACATAGTCAATAGGACAAATAGTCATCTTATAGATTGGGGAAAAAACTTCACTAACCCCATGTCTTGGTCAGGGTTTTTATTCCTGCACAAACACCACAACCAAGAAGAAAGTTGGGGAGGAAATGGATTACTCAGCTTACACTTCCACATTGCTGTTCATCACCAAAGGAGGTTAGGACTAGAACTCAGGCAGGTCAGGAAGCAGGAGCTGATGCAGAGGCCATGGAGGGATGTTACTTACTGGCTTGCTCCCATTGGCTTGCTCAGCTTGCTCTCTTACAGAACCCAAGACTTCCAGCCCAGGGACCACACCACCCACAGTGAGCTGGGCCCGCCCCCCTTGGTCACTAGTTGAGAAAATGCCTTACAGCTGGGTCTCATGGAGTCATTTCCTCAACCGAGGCTCCTTTTTCTGTGATAACTGCAGCTTGTGTCAAGTTGACACATAAAACCAGCCAGTACATCCCACATCTGATTAGAGGGCTAATATCCAAAATATATAAAGGACTCAAGAAAGCTAATCACCAAAAGAACAAGCAACCCAATCAAAAAATGGGGTAAAGAACTAAACTGAGAATTCACAACAGAGAAATCTCAAGTGGCTGAGAAGCACCTAAAGAAATGTTCAAAGTCCTTAGTGATCAGAGAAATGAAAATCAAAACGACCCTGAGATTCCACCTCACACCAGTCAGAATGGCTAAGAGCAAAACCTCAGGTGACAACACATGTTGGCAAGGATGTGGAGAAAGAGGAATACTCCTCCATTGCTGGTAGGATTGCAAACTGGTACAACCACTATGGATATCAATTTGGAGTTTCCTCAGAATATTGCAAATAGACCTACCCAAAAACCCAGCAATACCACTCTTGGGCATATACCCAAAAGATGCCCCACCATACCACAGGGGCATGTATTCCACTATGTTCATAGCGGCCTTATTTGTTTATAGCCAGAAGCTGGACACAACCCAGATGTTCTCCAACAGAGGAATGGCTACAGAAAATGTGGTTCATTTACACAATGGAATACTACTTAGCTATTTAAAATGAGGACATCCTGAGTTTTGCAGGCAACTTAGATCCTATAATAAGCATATAGCTCAAGACCTTTTGGCCAGTGTAACTCAAACCTTATACACAAAGGAATATGTTCCAATGATTTTCTTATAGAATTGTATGTTAAAGACAATATTTTAACAATTTACATAGAATTTGGTAAAAACAAAAATCATGTTAATAGATATACAATTACAATAGTTAATTGCAAAATGTTTGTAATAGTAAAATTTAAGAACCATATTGCACATATAAGATTCTATATGTATAATGTTAAGTACATACCGACTATTTGACTCCTATAGTCATGTGATTTGCCTTTCAGAAAGCATGTAATTTGTATTTCTTCTCTGTTCTGAGTCCTGTTCTAGATTTCTTTCTATTTGTCTAGTTGGCAATTGCAAGGTTTTAAACACTTCCTTTGTTCTGGCCCTGATGTCACCATCTACTCTATCTCTTGCCTTTCTCTACATAATTCAATATTCATTTCCTTTAAGCCCCACCACAGATGTCATATTCTGAAGTCTGCCATGACTTGAGACTAGATTGTCTGTTATAGTCTTAGCAATGCTTCTTGTAATCTCCATAGTGTTGTATTCATTATGGTTCATGTATTATTTTCAGTAACTTATGAATTGTCCAATCCATACATAGTTGGCCCTGAGGTATCTGTTGCTTAAGTCAATGCATCCCAATAATTCATATGGCAGTTTCTTGGAAAAAAAGTTTAGGTCAGCACTCATGACCTATTGATTATTTCCAGATCTCACCGCAATCTCCTAAATCAGAGAACAAACATTTTCCTCTTTTATATTTTTAACAGTTTGGGCACTAACTTGCAGAATAAATACTTGTTAAATAGTCTCAGGAAAAACCAGAATCTATTATCTATCATCTAGCAATCATTTCTTAGTAGTCTACTCAGGGTCATGTAATGGGACTTGTGAAAAGGAAAGTGCTTTAAGCACAACATTAGAACAAATTTGCATAGTGTTATGGCTTTGTTTATTGATTCTCATGTTTTGGAAGAATTCTAAAAGAAGCAGGAAACATGGTTAGGTACTAAAACGCTTATGTCACAAAAACATGTTCAAGAGCTCCTGTGGAAAATCAATGCAATGAGAAATGTGTGTTTACTATGTTATTTATAGTTAACTGTTAACCAATATGAGAAACTAAAAATTACAAGCCAAGTATCCAACTCTGGGAAGAGAAGGGAGAGCAATCATTTACCTCTCACAGCTACAACAGTGGCAATCAGAAGATGTGTGTGTGTATGTGTGTGTGTGTGTGTGTGTGTGTGTGTGTGTGTGTGTGTGAGTGTGTGTGTGTGTTAAGTCAGGAAATAAAAACAAACAGTAGACTTATGTTATTATTGCCCAAACCACCTACAAACTGGAGCATAGGTGACATTATCTTTTACTCTATTCTTGGAAGGGAAGAAACTAGACTGGCAGCTGTTCATCGAAGATCTTTTGTGTTAAAAATATGAAAATCTGAGGAGAGAGGTTACATACAGCTGCATTTTAGGATTCCTTAAGTATATTTTTAGGGCCATGTATAGTTCCTCTTACTAGCTGTTTTTCAATATCTTATTCTGAAACAATTACAACTTTTTTTTCTTGAGATAGGATCTCACTATTTAGCCTAGGCTAGCCTCAAACTCATGGTCCTATGTACTGGGATTTACAGAGACTATGTAATTTGTTTTTTTTTCCAAGCAGATATTGTGTTGCCAAGATAGACACCCTCAGGCATAGCGTCTGGCTTCCTGGAAAACTGGCAGCACACGCTCTCTGGAGTTTAGGATTTCCACAAAAAAGGACAGCCTAAACTTTGGCTAGCCTAAACTTTCTCTGAGATTTTGTAGAAAAGTAGGATTATTTTCAAACCCACTTAGAACTCTCCTGTAGTTCTTTCTAAGGAAGCACAGTATTATATTTTTGTTTGTAATGTGAGCGCTTTTATTAAACTGGTCTCAAGTCAGTGAACAGGCAAGCCCTGGCTGCTTCTATATCCCAAGGGGACTAATACTTTCATTCATCTTGAGTTGGGAGGACAGAAAAGGGAGGTCACAATGGCTGACTGTTCACAAGAAAAACAAAGCTAAAAGCGTATCAGGGCAGAAGATTAAAATCTGTTTTTGCATAATTTACACAAAAGCTATTCTTTTTGGACCCGGGGCATGGACTGGGCCATTCTACTTTTAAGAGGGGTGGTGGAGGTGGCTTTTTAGCAGCACAGAGGACTTACTGTAGCCATATACTTCATGGCTACTTGGAATGTCCATTAAAAAAAACAAAAACAAATAAAGAACAATGTACAAAGTCCTCAGCCACACCATGACTTTGAAGATGCTTGCTCTAAGCTACCACTGTCACCTTCACTTATTTAAATTGAGTTCAAAAGTCACAAACCAACAAAAAGAAAAACAAATCTTAAAAAATTAAAATAAAAAAAATCTGTGCCAATATTTTCTTCCTCCTTGTCTTGCTGCACAAGTTACATTTTGTCAAGCTCAGGAACAGTCTTCCTACAAGTGGTGTCAGTTCATGACGGAGGGATGGGACTTGTGGTATTCCTGTTTGCTGGCCCATATCAGATGGGAGGTAGACAGTGAGGCCAGCATGGAGATGCCAGCCCACATAGATACTTGCTTTCAGGAAGAGCAATGGTCATTCTGCTGGGAGTCAGAAAGGAGATTTCTTGCATCCTGGTATTCACGCCTGGATACACAGTGGTGTTACCAGACAGCACTGGGTGGGATACAGGTCTTTGTGGATGTCAACATCATGCTTTTGATGGAACTGAATTTGGTTTCATGGATGCTGCAGAAAGGATGTCTGGAAGAACACTTGATGCAGCAGAACCACTCATTACCATAGCGATGACCTGGCCAGAGGGCAGCTGTGATGGTTTGAATATGCTTGGCCCATGGAAAGTGCTACTATTAGAAGGTGTGGCCTTATTGGAGGAGGTGTAGCCCTATTGGAGGAAGTGTGTCACTATGGGGGTGGGCTTTGGAGGTCTCCTCCTATGCTCAGGCTTTACCCAGTGTGGTGTGGAAGAGATCCTCCTCCTGGCTGCCTTTGGATCAAGATGTAGAACTCTAGGCTCCTCCAACCCATGTCTGCCTGGATGCTGGAGTGCTTTCAGCCATGATAATATTGGGCTAAACCTCTAAAACTATAATCCAGGCCCAATTAAACATTCTTTATAAGAAATGTAAAAAGAAAAGAAAAGAGATGTTATGTTTCTTCACTGCAGTGGAAACACAAAGACAGCAGATCATGGCTTTTCTCTAGGAAGGAGGAGGACGCAGCAGCAGCCATCTCTTGCTCAAAGTCCAGGGCCACATAGCACAGCTTCTCTTTGATGTCACACAAGATTTTTCAGCTCATCTGTGGTGGTGAGGTTGTAGCTACACTCTGTCACAATCTCCATGATGTTGTCTCAGGTCCAGCCTAGTCCAGGAGCACAGTGGTATAGGGGAAAGCTGTGGTAGATTCTCATGTTGTTGGTGATCCGTTTTCTGAAATGTATCACCACGCAGGTGGTATGATCAGAGGCACACAGGAACAGCACCACCTCAGTGGCTTCTTACACATCTGGGGCGATGGAGGTTTCAAACACGATGGGACTTTGTCAGTGCTGATCATTGCAGGTCTGGAAGTTTAGGAGTATATTCAAAGGGAGGGTAGTTTACTTTTTGGTTTCCCAGAGGTTTTCAGTTTTTTTTCCCAGTTGACTATTTTTAGAACCTTGGTAGACTCAGAAAAGTTGAACATGAGGTGCAGAAATGTCCAGGATTCTTTATTGTGACACATGCATGGACTTCCCCATGATCAATGCATTCCACAGAGTAGTTTATCAGATGCAGCTGCTCAGCCTTTCCAGTCACATCTATCACTCAGAGGCTGGAGTTCCCAGGAGGCATTTGTCTTGGTGCTATATGTCCTATGGATTAGTAGAAATGTAAAATTCTGTCTTTCATCATTATGGTAACACAAAGAATGGTTTTACTTCCCAGAGAACCCTGTGTGCTCTGTCCATTCACCCATCCCTTCTCATAACCAACTTCAGGCATAAAATGACTTCATACTATTCCCCAAATGGTTGCTGTTTCCAGGATGTCATGCAGTTGGGATCATGTAGCACATAGTTTCTTTAGACTAGCTAATTCCACTTACTTGTTTCTTTTATAGATGATACTTTCAATGTTATAGCTTAAGAGGTGATCACTTTGGGTCCGGATCTCTGTGCATACTTGCCTGGCATATCCAAGTCTCTGGATTAATTCCCTTAACTCCCTACTCCCAAACTTGATCATCAGGCTACAGGTTATCTAGGGTTCAGTTGTCTTCTGTTCATTCTCAGTTTTGTATTTTATATTTTGATTTCCATTCTATTTCAAATTAATTTTTGCAAGGCTGTCAGGTCTCTGGTTAGTTTCAGCTGTTTGTTGTTTCTGCCCCAGCAGGTAGCCCATTTTAGTGGTAAGCTCTTATTTCTTAAGAGAAACTTCAAGATGGAGAGCATAAAACATCTAGCTATCTATCAGCAAGAGCTCTCGGCAGTCCTGAAAAGCCTTTTATATCTTCTGCTCAATTTTCTTGGAACACATAGTTTTTACCCTTGCTTGTCTCTTGATATCATCACTGGGTTGTCTTCTTGGTCACAGAACTGCTGCTTCACTCTTAGTAGGGAGCAGGAGAAATTGAGAGTGAGTCTTTGCCAGATAAATTATCCCTTTGAAAGAACTTTCCTAGAACCTCTATTTGAAGACTTTAGCTTACAATCCCATTAGGTACCTGAATAGTTCATCTATGCGGTTCATCTTGGTTGTCAATTTATCTGGTTTGAGAGATACTTAAAATACTTGCAAAGCAGGGGCTAGAGTAGTTCAGCAATCAAGGGCACTTACTGTTCTTCTGGAGGTCCTGAGTGTGGTTCTCAGCACCCACATGGGGCAGCTCACCAGTGTCCATAACTCTAGCTCCAGGCAGATTCAATGCTGTTGGCTTCTATGGATATACTCAGGTGCTCATACTTACATATATACACAATTACAAATAGTAATAAAAAGTAAATTACAAAGAAAATTTGGTAAAGTACATTTCTAGGTGTGTCCGTGAGAGTCTTCTCAGAGATGATTTTCAGGTGTATGTGCAAGCTGGGGGAAGACCTTCTTCGATTGAGAGCTGCAACCTTCTGTAGAGGAAGACCTGCATGAAACAAGAGCCATAAGCAGGGGATATGGCAGGCCTGCTGGAGGGGCCAGGCTAGAGTCATCCTAAGTATGTTGTTCTTTTGTTTCTGCCATGGTCTGGAGATACCAGACTTCAAATTTCACAGCTATTGAATGCAGATTTACTACCAGACTTCTCTAGAGAGCTGCCAGGCTTTCAACCCCAGACTTAGCTGGATCCTTGGTCACCTTTCCTCTTAGCTTTCCAATTCTTGGATGGATCAAAAACTGGCTTTCTCAGCTTTCTGGAGTGCAGACAGGTATTGTAGGACTATCCAGTTTCTAATCATGTACTTCAATGAAGCTATGAATTCCTTCATATATAATCCAAAATATAACACATGAATACATTATATGCAACACGTTGGTTTTCTTTCTCTATAGGATCAAATTTAGAATCTTTATCTACAAAGACAGCATAGGAATTACAATTTTTTGACTAGAAAATTTTCTACCCCAATAGTATAGGAGTAGGACAGGTCAGAGATGAACTTTGACTGGCACCTTGCTATTTCTGTAAAGAAGTCTTTACTGTTGGGGCCTAATAATGTTTCTGTTTCAACTATATCCTCTGTGTGAAAAGTAAAAAGAAGTGGTTTAGTAAAATGCCATGCATTGCTTCATATAAGCCTCCTTCTCTAGGGTGTAAGAATAAAACTTTAAGTGTAAAACTCATTGTTTTAAACATAGGATGACTGTTACTTATCTGGAATATGTGGGGTATTTAAAATATCCTTTATGATCTGGAATATCTGCATACTCACAGAGACATCAGTTTTAACTGTGAAATTCATTATGTTTTGTGCACAGCCTTTACAATGAGCCCATGATAATTTCAACCCTAGCTTTAGTGAACTTACATTTTGAAGGTAAACCAGCACAGGAGGTGCAGGTAAGGCATCTTCTTCTGCTTATGACATCACATTGGTGCCCAGAAAGTTTCAGCATTTGCAATTTTGACTCCCAGCCTGTATTACACATAATAAAAATATTCCAGGGTCAGAAAATGCAGCCCATGGGACTGTATCCCATCTAAATCTCATTGCCTCCTGAACCTGGCAGAACTCTGGCCAGATGGATAGCAGTGTTTTCTGTTCCTGCTGCAACAGCTTACATGAGCTTTTTAACTAATCACAGCATGAACATGACTATCCGTCTATGTTAGAAGCCAGACACAGGACTTAGTGGCTTCAGAAGCCCTAAGGGTGACTGTCCTTCATGCTCAGCTCCTAGTAGCCATTTGCACTCTTGGGTGCTCCTTACTTAATTTTTGGAGCCAGGAATCTTGAATTTCTATGCAATTTGTTCACATTCACAACTTCTTCTGATTTTGCTCTCTGGCCTTCGATTTTTAAGTACCCTTCTGATTACATCAAGCCCAATCAGAAAATCCAAGACAGTCTCCACATTTTAAGGTCAATGAATTAGCAATCGTAACTCTGTCTCAAACTTAATTTCTCTTCGACATTTAAAGTGACTTATTCATAGGTTCTGTAGATTAAAAAAATGGATTTCTCTAGGGATGAGGGCCCATTATTCTGCCTACCCCAATGATGCTGGAATAAATTCTGTCTATAAGTAATAATTATAAACATGTAACACAATGCCCTATAAAACTCTGAGACATTGGAATCCAGACTTTAGAAATTGGGGTTAATATGCATAAAGTTGGGATCTTGTCCTCATCTGACGCTAAAAAGCTTTGCTCATAAACACTCTGTACCTCCCGTTAACAGGGAATAAGAAAATTCTGCAGCAAGCCTGATTCGGGACAAAAGCACAGTGAAGATGGTGCTAAGTCAGGTTAAGTTTGCACCTTAGCCTAGGCCAGCTACAACTGTGATGTGATGTGATGTGATGTGACATGATGTGATGTGGTGTGTGTGGGTGCATGTGACATGTATGTATGGGTGTTCATGCACGCATTTGCACATGTGGTGGACTGAGATCATCTTTGCTATTGTTCCCAAGGAGTCATTCACGTTGGTTTCTGACACAGGGCCTCCTGTGGTCTAGGGATTGTGCATGAGGATAGGCTGGCTAGATGAACAGCAAGTCCAAATATCCAAGTATTCACCTGACTCAGGCCAGCACTGAGAGGACAAGCATGTGCTATCACATATGGTTTCTTCACATGGGTTACAGGGATTAAACTCAGTCCTTATGCGTGTCTGGGGAGTACTTTATTGACTGAGCCATTTTCCTAACTCTTCTGACCTTTTAGGTGCATGGTGCTGAGGTGGAAAGAAACCTGCACTCCATAATATTACGTCTGTTCTTTTCTCTCACCATTTGCAATCTGTGAAGTCCCTAATCCGCATGGATCCTCAGACAAGGTCACTCATTTGACTCACAGTAGACATTCTTAGTGGTTTCATTTTCATCTGACCATTTTTCCTTGCACTCTTGCCTTTTTAAAGCTATTCCTATAAAACAGCAGAACCCAAGATATTTTCAGCATTTGACTGTATTTGAGTGCCTTTTTCTCTTAATAACAACAAAATCATGTAAGGGATTTTGAATATATTTTCAACCACCATTTACACATTTAATTTGCATTCACATGATAGGTTGGAAATATCTATAGCTGTGAAAACCTGTGCTTGAAAGGTGTTCAAACCTGGTTTTGGATGATGATTGAATGCTAGAGTATATACCAGAGAACTTTATCCTTTTCGATCTCTTTTATGACATGTTTTGGGTGGCTGACACGCTCATAAAAAAACATTTATTTAGTGAGTATTCAGTAGGAACATATTTTATGTGAATATGGAAACTTAGCGAAAGTGTTGATTAAAAATGTGAATTTACCACCATTGAGAAGTGAGGTTAGAAAATTAAAAAAGACAAAGGGTGGAGGCTTAGAGTTGTCTCAATGGGAAAAGGTGCTTGTTTCTAAGAGTGATGACATAGGTTTGATCCCCGGAACCTACATGTGCAAGGAGAGTAGGATTCTCACCTGTTGTCTTGGATCACCACAGGCAAATGTCAGGGGCGCCTTTCCCCCTAGCACACACACACATGCATACATACACACACAGGCACACACACATCCAACAAACAAATAAATGTATCAAAAGAGCAAAAACATTAAAATAAAGAAATTTAGACTGTAGACAACCTTTATAACAACAAAATTTCATAGTGTTAGGTTATTTATTTATTTTCATTTCTATGGTATAGCATAAGCTATATTTGTGAGCATAAGTTTTTTTTTTTGCTGTAGTTACTTTTTAACTATTTTCTTGAAAGTCATAAGTGTGGTGTACACCTCCACTCTTAGTCAGAGGGTGGAGGCAGAAAAATTATGATTGACTGCAGCTAGGATCTCTCTCTCTCTCTCTCTCTCTCTCTCTCTCTCTCTCTCTCTCTCCTCTCTCTAGCTGTCTCTCCTCTTCTCTTTCCTCTCTTTTCTCCCTCCTCTCTCATGTATATATTAATTTTATACATAGTATTTGTTTTGTTTTAGGTTACAAATTATTTTTCCTTTAAAACTGTTAAGAATGTTCTATTACTGTCAAATAATGAATTCTATAAAACATGATGTAGCAGAAAGATCTGGTTAGAGCAATTCTATATGATGATCATCTCTCCACGTAACGAGTGGTAAAAGTCCGTTATTGTGGTTTTAGAGGCTTAGCTGTTCAGAGATAGAATAGAAAGAGCTGAGGACAACTAAGTTAAATTTTTGTTCAGGATTCCTGGTAATCTAGAAATGTAATACTTTTGAAATTCAATATTTATAGTATTTATAGAGAACAGTATGTTGTGAACATACTGTTGTATTAGTGTGTGGTAGAAGGAATACTAAAAGAGTGCAAACATAAGATGTATGGTATCACTCGACCTTTTAACTAAGATGAAGTAGAGAGAGTTTACTAGTAGCCACTTCTTTTCCTCCTCCTCCTCTTCCTCCTCCTCCTCCTCCTCTTCCTCCTCCTCCTCCTCCTCCTCCTCCTCCTCCTATTGCTCATCCTCCTTTTGCAGCAAGAGTAACCGTTTCATTGTTGCAATACTCACTAATATTTCCCTACCCATAATCCTTCCTTTTTGTTCTTGTTTGTCTATAGTTCTCAACTGATGCTAACATGGCATCATCAAACATTAATAATACTGCTAACTACTTTTACATTCTGTGAGCTAATACCTCACAGAAGCAACTTAACCAAAGAGAAGTTTATTTTGATTGGTTTCCATGGATACAGTCCATCATGGCATGCAGCTATGGAGTCTGTGGTGCTCCTTCAAATCTTGATGGGTGTGGAAGGGGTGAGAGAAAGGAACTATAAGCTGTACTCTGCATGGCTCAGGTCCCCGAGCCCTGACTAGGGAAATGAGGGAATTAAGAAACAACAGACACAGAAAATCTGGGATTAGGGTGGTCTGGGCTCTTAGAGGAAGAAATCACAACATCCCATAAGCTCAGGGTATTTATTGTATATAGTTGTACAGTGAGGCAGGGCTATTTCATACATCTAAAGAAGGAACCGGGGCTAATAGATGCAGACAAACAAAAAAGCAGGACTGTTCTACACAAATGAACAAGAGGAAAAGTTTATTTAATCTCCATAGGGGTAGAAGTGATCTCCATAGGGGTGCAGTTTTCAGGCAGTAGACATGAACACAAAAGCCAGAGTGAACATATTGTATACACTGTCAACATTTGCACTCAGACCCATGGAAAACTTTGGCATCTCCCTAAGTTCTACTCAAGGAAGGTTTTGCTGCTATCATGACACAGAGGCTTTGGGGTCTTTGATGTGGCTATGTCTGTGTCAGCAGTAAGAGTTCACTTGGGACTTCACTGAATCCCTACAACTCTAAGTATGGCTGAGATAAAACCCTCAAAGGCTTGCCTTTGGTAACTCACCACCACCAGCTAATCATATAAACAGTGCCACCCATTGACTTCCAGATGTTCAAATACACGAGCCTCTGGGGGAACACTTCAGATGAAACTCATAATGGTGACACATTTACAGTCTGAACATATTGACATAAATGCACAGGGCTGTGTTTTATTTATATGTTTATCTTCTAGGTCTTACTCTGAGGCATTAGGACTACTCAATACACAGTTATTGCATGAAGAATGTAATTTAAAACAGCTTTCTCATGTATTTATATACATTAGACTATGTAATATGTTACACACTACATCATATGAATTTGGAACCTGTATTGGATTGTTTCTAGGTCCTCTATAGTTAACATTTTATAGCTTCATGATTCTTTTCCTCATCTGACTGTTGTAGGAATGGGAACCCACTCCTTTCTTTGGTTGGTACCTCTGCAGGATGCATACAGAGGCCACTGGGCAACAAGTCTCTTAGCTGTCACAAATTATTTGTGTATGCTTGATGACAGAAATGGAGGTGGATGCTTGAGGAAGAGGCATCTCATGGCTTCTAGGTTTTTGGTTCAGGGTGATTGCATTTTTACTAGAACATTTTCAGCACTTTCTCATTTTTCTGCTGAGCCTTTCAGAGAGGATAGAATGCTGAATGGCTCTTTCAAATAGGCAGCTTTGTCAGGGATTTTATTCTAAGCTACCTGGCATTGCTTTAGAACTACTGTGCAATGGCTTTTCTCCTGCTATGCCCCAAGGCTTCAATTTGCTGACTTTAAAAAAAGATACACATATAGAATTGGGATAGGTTCCAGTTTCCCCGTGACAGTTCTGGTTAATACCTGCTGCATGGTATAAATGTCAATGGTGTCTCTTTGACTTTCTTAATTCACCTTGATTGGGCAATAAAGTGTAGCAGTGTCTGTTAATTTGATTCTTTTACTCCTAAGTGTTCTCTTGCCTATCTGTTGAGAAGTACTAATTCCTCACAGTGCTAGAATTAGGTATTGACAACTCTTCCATGTGCCTTATCCCATGGTTCTTCTCAGTTAGCAAACACATAGGGAAACTGTACATTTACTTAAATCGTTTGAAGGGGAAAATCAGTTGAAAAATCTATGTCTTAAGAAATAGGTGACCTTTCCCTTTCAAGGTCCAGTGTAATTGAGTAAAAAGGTTATTTTGATATATAAATAAACCCTACTAGTTTTTTGACATATACGGATTTGTGTAATATCATTGCAGGCGTTATGAGACTGACGAACCTTTTACCTCCCTAGAACTGTCTTCCTTATGCATTTCCACAAGTCTCCTTGTACAGTCCACCTCAGGGATGACTTAATAAGAAAAGACTTAAGGCTGTGAAGGTTATATCAAGTACACACATAGTGCAGTCGAACAGGAACAAGAGCAAGGGAGTGCCAGAAGAAAGAGACAACCCAAGTGCAGCAGCATTCCCAGAGACTTGGAATTGGAAGAGGTAGACATTGAAGGGTAGGTGTAATTTCTGCAGGTATGCATGTCTGGTAAGTTATCTTTCAGTGAGCCTGGCCAATTTGAGGCAGAATAGAGAAAAGTGGGTGACTGCTATTGGGGTGGCACCAATGAAGTAGGCAAAAACTCACTTTTTAGAAAATAATTGGAGATTATTGAATGGGATACACACACACCATGATATATGTTTAGGAGGCGGGGAGAATTGGTTTTTCAGCAAGCTGAGCTGAGTCACATGGTTCCTGCACAACCCCCACAGTAGAACAAAGGAATACAGTCACTAGTGGGGATTTACCCAGGAAAGGTTTCTAGCTGCCTTAGAGAGCTGGGAGCTGGGAGCCCCTGCTATGCAGAGACAGGAAAGCTACTCCAAGACAGAGAGAGAGAGAGAGAGAGAGAGAGAGAGAGAGAGAGAGAGAGAGAGAGAGAGAGAGAGAGAGAGAGAGAGAGAGGCAGAGAGAGAGAGAGAGACAGAGACACAGAGAGAGACAGAGAGAGACAGAGAGAGATAGTAGATACTGCCTGCTTCCTACAAGAAAATACTCAAAGGATAGGGATAAATAGTTTGATTTAATTGTTTTTAAGGATAGAGGGAGTTTAATGATAACTGTTTAAACATTCTTAAGTATACACAGAATAAAGAAAACCAGGCCTTTGATCTCAAATGTAAGAAATAAAGGCAGGGAGGGAGAATAGAAAAAATGAGAAAAATACATTAACAGAAATTTAAACAGGTCTATGCCAGGGTAAATATTCAGATTCTTTTGAATGTGGTCTCCATGGGAATTCTGAGATTATTCTGTGTGGTATGACAAAAATAGAGCCTGGAAATAGGCCTATACAGTAAATAGAAGGGATTTAATTAAAGTTAAATACATTGATGAATAAATACTTGAGGGTTTGATCTTAAACTAGAGATCTAAGACCAGAGGATAGGTGAAAAAATTTATCTCAGACAGATAAAGAAACTTACATTAATTTAAGTTACATAAAGAGAAGAGGACATATGTACCCACAGAGATTTTAATCTCCACTGAAGGGAGGATTTAAATATACATAGATGAATAAATGATTTAGGCTTTTGATCTTAAATTACAGGTAAAAAAGTAGGGGATAGGCAGCTTAACCTATTTCACTATTAAAAATCAATTGTGTAAGAACAAAACAAGAGATAGTGGAGGAGTACTTTCCCAATGGATATTGGTTTAGATTATTTTAATTGCTTTCAATTATTTTAATTATCAAAATGAAGATGATTCTAAGTTTGGTGGTATTTATGCTATTAAAAACCTTCTGGGAGAGAGGTCAAGAAATTAATTTAATTGAATCTATACCTTTGATGATTTCTTGTTACTGGACCAATGGCAGGCTATTTTGGCAGAGAGGATCTGTACTCATGTTGACAGAAAAGGAGAAAAGGCTTTGGACCCCCTCCGGAGTAATATGGATCAGATATGACAAAGGAAGACCCTCTGAAAGTCTTGGTTATAGAAAAGAAAAATTCGAGGAAATCAAACAGGACAGGTAACTTGATCTGCTGATTCCTCGACATGGGAACAGCCCAGTAACTGGCTTAGACATAGACTAAACCAAAACTTCAGCTAAATTTACACAATAAATCTTAGTTGTGGAATCCTTAAGATTTCTTCATGCCCTCCTTCATATGGCACAAATGAATATTTATTAGAATTGGTTATTGATCAAATTAACTCATAAAAGGATAGCTGTCTTTTACCTGCTTAAAGAAGGAATAAAATTCATCCTTAATTGATGTATGCATTTTGCACAATCCATACAAATATCTTAATAATACTAAAATTTTGGTTGTGAGATTCATATACTACAGAATGTACAGCTTTGGCAAGATTCAACCTCAACGATGCTGAAATGACCTGCTGTTCCAGCTCCCTGCCTCATCTGATGCTGTTGCTAGACACTTGCTCCCAGAATAGCTTTAGGAATATCTGCTGATCCCCAATGACCTCGGTTGATCCAGCATTTCAGATGGTCCCAGTCAAGACTTCAGTTAAGCCTTGAATGTTCTAAGCATACAGAGACTGGATACCAAATGCCAAAGCTAGCTTTTAAAAGTCTAGCCAAACTCATTGATAAGTGGCTATTAGCCCAAATGCTTGAATTACCCTAGATGCACAGAACACGTGAAACTCAAGAAGGATCACCAAAATGTGAATGCTTCACTCCTTCTTTAAAAGGGGAACAAGAATACCCTTGGGAGGGAATAAGGAGGCAAAGTTTAGAACAGAGGCAGAAGGAACACCAATTCAGAGCTTGCCCCACATGTGGCCCATACATATACAGCCACCAAACTAGATAAGATGGATGAAGCAAAGAAGTGCAGGCTGACAGGAACCGGATGTAGATCTCTCCTGAGAGACACAGCCAGAATACAGCAAATACATAGGCGAATGCCAGCAGCAAACCACTGAACTGAGAACCAGACCCCCATTTAAGGAATCAGAGAAAGGACTGGAAGAGCTTGAAAGGGCTTGAGACCCCATATGAACAACAATGCCAACCAACCAGAGCTTCCAGGGACTAAGGCACTACCCAAAGACTATACATGGACTGACCCTGGACTCTGACCTCATAGGTAGCAATGAATAGCCTAGTAAGAGCACCAGTGGAAGGGTAAGCCCTTGGTCCTGCCAAGATTGACCCCCAGTGAACCCGATTGTTGGGAGGAGGGTGGTAATGGGGGGAGGATGGAGAGGGGAAGCCAATATAGAAGGGGAGGGGTAAAGGTTAGGGGGATGTTGGCCTGGAAACCGGGAAAGGGAGTAACAATCAGAAAGTAAATAAGAAATAGTCAAGTTAATAAAGATTAAAAAATAATAATAAAATAAAAAAATAAAAGTGAAAAAAAAGTCTAGCCAAATTTTCTAATTTTTCTGCCTCTCTCTATTGCTTTAAAGAATTTTCATTACCTTATTTAGCAGGAAGAAGTTGTGGAGAGTCCAATCCCAATCCTTTGGGTTTGGATGCTGGATTATGGTTATTTATATTCTATAGATAGGTTGGCATTTTAAGGGATAACTTGGAAATAGTCATAATTTTGAAAGAAAGTAAAACATTATATAGGCACAATCTTACATTGGTAGAAATCTTTTTAAGTGATACAAATTGAAGTTATAATTTTATATTAGTATAGAAAGTACAGATTGATGCAAATTTAAGGTTTTCATTGGTATAAATATTTTTTTTTTTTATTAACTTGAGTATTTCTTATATACATTTCGAGTGTTATTCCCTTTCCCGGTTTCCGGGCAAACATCCCCCTCCCCCCTCCCCTTCCTTATGGGTGTTCCCCTCCCAACCCTCCCACCATTGCCGCCCTCCCCCCATAGACTAGTTCACTGGGGGTTCAGTCTTAGCAGGACCCAGGGCTTCCCCTTCCACTGGTGCTCTTACTAGGATATTCATTGCTACCTATGGGGTCAGAGTCCAGGGTCAGTCCATGTATAGTCTTTAGGTAGTGGCTTAGTCCCTGGAAGATCTGGTTGGTTGGCATTGTTGTACTTTTGGGGTCTCGAGCCCCTTCAAGCTCTTCCAGTTCTTTCTCTGATTCCTTCAATAGGGGACCTATTCTCAGTTCAGTGGTTTGCTGCTGGCATTCGCCTCTGTATTTGCTGTATTCTGGCTGTGTCTCTCAGGAGCGATCTACATCCGGCTCCTGTCGGTCTGCACTTCTTTGCTTCATCCATCTAGTCCAATTGGGTGGCTGTATATGTATGGGCCAAATGTGGGACAGGCTCTGAATGGGTGTTCCTTCAGTCTCTGTTTTAATCTTTGCCTCTCCCTTCCCTGCCAAGGGTATTCTTTTTCCTCATTTAAAGAAGGAGTGAAGCATTCACATTTTGATCATCCGTCTTGAGTTTCGTTTGTTCTAGGGATCTAGGGTAATTCAAGCATTTGGGCTAATAGCCACTTATCAATGAGTGCATACCATGTATGTCTTTCTGTGATTGGGTTAGTTCACTCAGGATGATATTTTCCAGTTCCAACCATTTGCCTACGAATTTCATAAACTCGTTGTTTTTGATAGCTGAGTAGTATTCCATTGTGTAGATGTACCACATTTTCTGTATCCATTCCTCTGTTGAAGGGCATCTGGGTTCTTTCCATTTTCTGGCTATTATAAATAAGGCTGCGATGAACATAGTGGAGCACGTGTCTCTTTTATATGTTGAGGCATCTTTTGGGTATATGCCCAAGAGAGGTATAGCTGGATCCTCAGGCAGTTCAATGTCCAATTTACTGAGGAACCTCCAGACTGATTTCCAGAATGGTTTTACCAGTCTGCAATCCCACCAACAATGGAGGAGTGTTCCTCTTTCTCCACAACCTCGCCAGCATCTGCTGTCACCTGAGTTTTTGATCTTAGCCAATCGCACTGGTGTGAGGTGAAATCTCACGGTTGTTTTGATTTGCATTTCCCTTATGACTAAAGATGTTGAACATTTCTTTAGGTGTTTCTCAGCCATTCGGCATTCCTCAGCTGTGAATTCTTTGTTTAGCTCTGAACCCCATTTTTTAATAGGGTTATTTGTTTCCCTGCGGTCTAACTTCTTGAGTTCTTTGTATATTTTGGATATAAGGCCTCTATCTGTTGTAGGGTTGGTAAAGATCTTTTCCCAATCTGTTGGTTGCCGTTTTGTCCTAACCACAGTGTCCTTTGCCTTACAGAAGCTTTGCAGTTTTATGAGATCCCATTTGTCAATTCTTGATCTTAGAGCATAAGCCATTGGTGTTTTGTTCAGGAAATTTTTTCCAGTGCCCATGTGTTCCAGATGCTTCCCTAGTTTTTCTTCTATTAGTTTGAGTGTGTCTGGTTTGATGTGGAGGTCCTTGATCCACTTGGACTTAAGCTTTGTACAGGGTGATAAGCATGGATCGATCTGCATTCTTCTACATGTTGCCCTCCAGTTGAACCAGCACCATTTGCTGAAAATGCTATCTTTTTTCCATTGGATGGTTTTGGCTCCTTTGTCAAAAATCAAGTGACCATAGGTGTGTGGGTTCATTTCTGGGTCTTCAATTCTATTCCATTGGTCTATCTGTCTGTCTCTGTACCAATACCATGCAGTTTTTATCACTATTGCTCTGTAATACTGCTTGAGTTCAGGGATAGTGATTCCCCCTGAAGTCCTTTTATTGTTGAGGATAGCTTTAGCTATCCTGGGTTTTTTGTTATTCCAGATGAATTTGCAAATTGTTCTGTCTAACTCTTTGAAGAATTGGATTGGTATTTTGATGGGGATTGCATTGAATCTGTAGATTGCTTTTGGTAAAATGGCCATTTTTACTATATTAATCCTGCCAATCCATGAGCATGGGAGATCTTTCCATCTACTGAGGTCTTCTTCAAATTCTTTCTTCAGTGTCTTGAAGTTCTTATTGTACAGATCTTTTACTTGCTTGGTTAAAGTCACACCGAGGTACTTTATATTATTTGGGTCTATTATGAAGGGTGTCGTTTCCCTAATTTCTTTCTCGGCTTGTTTCTCTTTTGTATAGAGGAAGGCAACTGATTTATTTGAGTTAATTTTATACCCAGCCACTTTGCTGAAGTTGTTCATCAGCTTTAGTAGTTCTCTGGTGGAACTTTTGGGATCACTTAAATATACTATCATGTCATCTGCAAATAGTGATATTTTGACCTCTTCTTTTCCGATCTGTATCCCTTTGATCTCCTTTTGTTGTCTGATTGCTCTGGCTAGAACTTCAAGAACTATATTGAATAAGTAGGGAGAGAGTGGGCAGCCTTGTCTAGTCCCTGATTTTAGTGGGATTGCTTCAAGTTTCTCTCCATTTAGTTTAATGTTAGCAACTGGTTTGCTGTATATGGCTTTTACTATGTTTAGGTATGGGCCTTGAATTCCTATTCTTTCCAGGACTTTTATCATGAAGGGGTGTTGAATTTTGTCAAATGCTTTCTCAGCATCTAATGAAATGATCATGTGGTTCTGTTCTTTCAGTTTGTTTATATAATGGATCACGTTGATGGTTTTCCGTATATTAAACCATCCCTGCATGCCTGGGATGAAGCCTACATGATCATGGTGGATGATTGTTTTGATGTGCTCTTGAATTCGGTTTGCCAGAATTTTATTGAGTATTTTTGCGTCGATATTCATAAGGGAAATTGGTCTGAAGTTCTCTTTCTTTGTTGTGTCTTTGTGTGGTTTAGGTATAAGAGTAATTGTGGCTTCGTAGAAGGAATTCGGTAGGGCTCCATCTGTTTCAATTTTGTGGAATAGTTTGGATAATATTGGTATGAGGTCTTCTATGAAGGTTTGATAGAATTCTGCACTAAACCCGTCTGGACCTGGGCTCTTTTTGGTTGGGAGACCTTTAATGACTGCGTCTATTTCCTTAGGAGTTATGGGGTTGTTTAACTGGTTTATCTGTTCCTGATTTAACTTCGATACCTGGTATCTGTCTAGGAAATTGTCCATTTCCTGAAGATTTTCAAATTTTGTTGAATATAGGTTTTTATAGTAAGATCTGATGATTTTTTGAATTTCCTCCGAATCTGTAGTTATGTCTCCCTTTTCATTTCTGATTTTGTTAATTTGGACACACTCTCTGTGTCCTCTCGTTAGTCTGGCTAAGGGTTTATCTATCTTGTTGATTTTCTCAAAGAACCAACTTTTGGTTCTGTTGATTCTTTCTATGGTCCTTTTTGTTTCTACTTGGTTGATTTCAGCTCTGAGTTTGATTATTTCCTGCCTTCTACTCCTCCTGGGTGTATTTGCTTCTTTTTGTTCTAGAGCTTTTAGGTGTGCTGTCAAGCTGCTGACATATGCTCTTTCCTGTTTCTTTCTGCAGGCACTCAGCGCTATGAGTTTTCCTCTTAGCACAGCTTTCATTGTGTCCCATAAGTTTGAGTATGTTGTATCTTCATTTTCATTAAATTCTAAAAAGTTTTTAATTTCTTTCTTTATTTCTTCCTTGACCAGGTTATCATTGAGTAGAGCATTGTTCAATTTCCACGTATATGTGGGCATTCTTCCCTTATTGTTATTGAAGACCAGTTTTAGGCCGTGGTGGTCCGATAGCACGCATGGGATTATTTCTATCTTTCTGTACCTGTTGAGGCCCGTTTTTTGACCAATTATATGGTCAATTTTGGAGAAAGTACCATGAGGAGCTGAGAAGAAGGTATATCCTTTTGCTTTAGGATAGAATGTTCTATAAATATCCGTTAAGTCCATTTGGCTCATGACTTCTCTTAGTCTGTCTACATCACTGTTTAATTTCTGTTTCCATGATCTGTCCATTGATGAGAGTGGGGTGTTGAAATCTCCCACTATTATTGTGTGAGGTGCAATGTGTGTTTTGAGCTTTAGTAAGGTTTCTTTTACGTATGTAGGTGCCCTTGTATTTGGGGCATAGATATTTAGGATTGAGAGTTCATCTTGGTTGATTTTTCCTTTGATGAATATGAAGTGTCCTTCCTTATCGTTTTTGATGACTTTTAGTTGGAAATTGATTTTATTTGATATTAGAATGGCTACTCCAGCTTGCTTCTTCTGACCATTTGCTTGGAAAGTTGTTTTCCAGCCTTTCACTCTGAGGTAGTGTCTGTCTTTGTCTCTGAGGTGTGTTTCCTGTAGGCAGCAGAATGCAGGGTCCTCGTTGCGTATCCAGTTTGTTAATCTATGTCTTTTTATTGGGGAGTTGAGGCCATTGATATTGAGAGATATTAAGGAATAGTGATTATTGCTTCCCGTTATATTCATATTTGATGTGAGGTTATGTTTGTGTGCTTTCATTCTCTTTGTTTTGTTGCCAAGACGATTAGTTTCTTGCTTCTTCTAGGGTATAGCTTGCCTCCTTATGTTGGGCTTTACCATTTATTATCCTTTGTAGTGCTGGATTTGTAGAAAGATATTGTGTAAATTTGGTTTTGTCATGGAATATCTTGGTTTCTCCATCAATGTTAATTGAGAGTTTTGCTGGATACAGTAATCTGGGCTGGCATTTGTGTTCTCTTAGGGTCTGTATAACATCAGTCCAGGATCTTCTGGCCTTCATAGTTTCTGGCGAGAAGTCTGGTGTGATTCTGATAGGTCTCCCTTTATATGTTACTTGACCTTTTTCCCTTACTGCTTTTAATATTCTTTCTTTATTTTGTGCGTTTGGTGTTTTGACAATTATGTGACGGGAGGTGTTTCTTTTCTGGTCCAATCTATTTGGAGTTCTGTAGGCTTCCTGTAGGTCTATGGGTATCTCTTTTTTTATGTTAGGGAAGTTTTCTTCTATGATTTTGTTGAAGATATTTACTGGTCCTTTGAGCTGGGAGTCTTCACTCTCTTCTATACCTATTATCCTTAGGTTTGATCTTCTCATTGAGTCCTGGATTTCCTGTATGTTTTGGACCAGTAGCTTTTTCTGCTTTACATTATCTTTGACAGTTGAGTCAATGATTTCTATGGAATCTTCTGCTCCTGAGATTCTCTCTTCCATCTCTTGTATTCTGTTGGTGAAGCTTGTATCTACAGCTCCTTGTCTCTTCTTTTGGTTTTCTATATCCAGGGTTGTTTCCATGTGTTCTTTCTTGATTGCTTCTATTTCCATTTTTAATTCCTTCAACTGTTTGATTGTGTTTTCCTGGAATTCTTTCAGGGATTTTTGCGATTCCTCTCTGTAGGCTTTTACTTGTTTATTAATGTTTTCCTGTGCTTCCCTAAGTGTGTTCAGGTCTTTCCTGAAGTCCTCCAGCATCATGATCAAATATGATTTTGAAACTAGATCTTGCTTTTCTGGTGTGTTTGGATATTACATGTTTGTTTTGGTGGGAGAATTGGGCTCCGATGATGGCATGTAGTCTTGGTTTCTGTTGCTTGGGTTCCTGCGCTTGCCTCTCGCCATCAGATTATCTCTAGTGTTACTTTGTTCTGCTATTTCTGACAGTGGCTAGACTGTCCTATAAGCCTGTGTGTCAGGAGTGCTGTAGACCTGTTTTCCTCTCTTTCAGTCAGTTATGGGGACAGAGTGTTCTGCTTTCGGGCGTGTAGTTTTTCCTCTCTACAGGTCTTCAGCTGTTCCTGTGGGCCTGTGTCTTGAGTTCACCAGGCAGCTTTCTTGCAGCAGAAAATTTGGTCTTACCTGTGGTCCCGAGGCTCAGGTTTGCTCGTGGGGTGCTGTCCAGGGGCTCTCTGCAGCGGCAGCAACCAGGAAGACCTGTGCCGCCCCTTCCGGGAGCTTCAGTGCACCAGGGTTCCAGATGGTCTTTGGCTTTTTCCTCTGGCGTCCGAGATGTGTGTGCAGGGAGCAGTCCCTTCTGGTTTCCCAGGCTTGTCTGCCTCTCTGAAGGTTTAGCTCTCCCTCCCATGGGATTTGGGTGCAGAGAACTGTTTATCCGGTCTGTTTCCTTCAGGGTCCGGCGGTGTCTCTGGCAGGGGTCCTGCCGCTCCTGGGCCCTCCCCCACGGGAGCCCAGAGGCCTTATACAGTTTCCTCTTGGGCCACGGATGTGGGCAGGGGTGAGCAGTGTTGGTGGTCTCTTCTGCTCTGCAGCCTCAGGAGTGCCCACCTGACCAGGCGGTTGGGTCTCTCTCTCACGGGGTCTGGGAGCAGAGAGCTGCTGCGGGCCGGGATCCGCGGGTGTCAATATTGTTACTCTTAATAAGCATTGTGCCTATGCAACTCATTTGAGAATACAAGGCTTGGATGCAGTTCTTCTAATACCTGCTAATACAAACTGTTTAGAATGATTAAGTAATGCAGGTTAAAGGCCAGGTAATAAGCTCATGATTATATTGAATTCTGATCTAATTATATTATGGTGCTTTTTACAATATTCAAATAGAAATAGCTAAGAATAGTCAAGGTCTAACAATTCAGATATACTTTATATAGATAGATAACCTTCAGAAACATCAGAAGTCCACAGAATATGACACTTAATTCATTATTAATGATTATTTAATGATGAAGCATTGAAACCTCCATATGGAGTTACTTAAGTTATGCCAAGATAGCCACTGGACAAAAACTACTCTTTTATCTACAGACAAAATAATACTGTCCAGTAAAGGACACACTATGTAGGATAGTTGACAGTTTAGCTCTGCCAAGACAGAGTAAACAAGTTCTTCATAGTTCCTGGTTCATTTCAAGGTCTGTCAGATGGGTCTGGGCCAGAAGGCTGAAGACTGATGCTCCAACATTTTGAGGAATCAGGGACTGTCCAGGTAGTCAGCTGTCTCTGCAAATTGGTTAAGTTTTCGAAGCTATGATTTATGCTTCCTATATTTTCAAATAATATTTAATGACTGAATACACCATTTTCAAATAATATTTAATGACTGAATACATCAACTAATTTTGATATGCCTTGACTAGCTAGGAAATAAAAATTTTCTGACAGGGCTGAAGACTAGTTATAGTCCATAATCAAACTCAAGTTGTTTAACCTTAAGGGAGATGATATAGAACAGATGGTTTTCAGATGGTAATACAAATTGAAGTCAGAACATAATTCAGATATAGAGTTGTAAACTCTTTAAGTCAGAATAAATAGTAGAGTACTTTAACTAATTGACAAATATGATGGATTGGATATTAACATTATAACTTACATAATTACATAATTGTCATTATTATGCTCAATTTATGTCTGAGAGGTCTTTTTAAAAATATTTGGACAGGAAAGGTAATATATTGGGAATTGGTTCTAATGCTTAGTCTTATTTTGGCCTCAAAAGTCATGCTTCCCAACCTGAGGGTCCCTTCCCACAGCTGGCTTTGATTGGCAATAAAGAATTGCCATACAGCCAATGGCTGGGTAGGGAGACCGGGCAGGACCTTTAGGTCACTTGGGCAAGGGACCAAGAGAGAGAGGAAGAACAGGAAAACTGCCATGACTCAGAGGCAGAAGAATCAGATTTAAGAGCTTCAGGGGAGAAGTTATCTGGAAATGTATGTGGAAAGGGAATGCAGCACTATTGTTGTGGGGGTCCCCAGAAGGTAACAGGGCAGCAAAGACAAAATGTAAAGACATTAAGCCAAGAATACTGGAGGGATGTGTTTGCTACCCATGGAGAGGTTTGAAAGTTCCCAGCCATTGGGCTAGTCAAGGTATGTCAAAATTAGCTGGCGTATTCAGTCATAAATCCAGAGCACTTGGGCAGGTGCACTGCACAGGACCTGCTAGGAGTCAAAGCTGTAACTATTCACTGCTCCAGACTGGGTCAGAGAGAACTTGAGATTTCGAGAGGTGAAGTGGTTTGATCTTGCAGGCACCTGTTTTTCCATGACATGTGATTTAATACTAGGTTTTTGAAATAGTACTTCAAAACTCATACGTCTTTACAAAAGTTTTACCCTTAAGACATGTAAGTATCAAATTGAAAGTAAAAAGAAATGCAATGATTCTTCAAGTCTTTCTCTCTTTCTCTCCCTTGTCTCTGATCCCCCCCCCGCCACCTTCACTGGCAGCACAGAGAACATAAGAAAGATAAAATATTGTACATGTATATAATTTGGCCACTGATAGCTTACATGAACTAGCTTTGTGTGCCCAAGAAAGCTTTGACATAATCATGAGACTCCAGCTTTGGACACATTTCTCCGGGTTCTGTAGAGGACATGAGAATTCTACAGGGACATTCATTATAATCTGTGGTGGAGGTAAGGAGAGAACAAAGAATGAAAGACATCTCTGGGATGCTCACTTTGGCATGTTGGAACTGTTTAATCAAGTCAATTTGTGTGGCTTTTGGGCATTAATGCTGGTTTGGATTTCTCATCCCAGTGGACCTACTTAACGCCCAAGTTGGGAGTCCTATTTGCTTTCACTACTTATATCTCCTTCAAATTTTTGGAGATCTTCGTACTTTAGCTTCTATAGAAAAAATTCCTCCGAGCACTCTTGCACTATATAATTATGTTTATTTGAATTTATTTTTATGTTATTTTTCTCTGTCATAAGTGATGCTATAAATATGGGTTTATATTGGCATAAAAACTGTAAATTTCTCAATTTAACAAATATCTATGGACCATCTTCCTGTATACATTTTTCAATTTAGGTGCTATAATGGAGATATGGATTTGAAAAAAATCTACATTCATGGGGAGGGAAGAAAGTGTGGAGTCATCCAACAAATGAGAGTTATGCAGACAGGTATTGGAGTAGAAAGACCCCCGGAACAGATCAAGAGGGAAGAGGAAAGGGAAGGAAAGGGGCAGATTCAGCAGTGAATGGTGTGATAAGGAGAAGCTTATTGGCAAGGTTAGTTTAAAGGCAGGACTGGAAAGAAGCATATGACTGGCGAATGAGTTGCCTCCCAGAGAATTCATCAGGAGAGTGAAGAAAATCAAAGCCTGGAGGGAGAGCTGGCATCCTGTGCTGGTCCTGCTGGACCAGCAGCAGGGAAGCTAGAAGGCTGGGTTGAGTAACTGAGGTGCATTGCCAGGGCATAGGACAGGGGTATACCTTGGAACCCTGAAGACCTGTGCAGGTTCTATGGTGCTATGGCTGCTATCTGGGAGAAGTGGGAGCCATTTTAGAGTTTGTGGCATAAGACGGACATCACCTAGTTATGCTCAAAAGGGGTCACTTCAACTTCATGTTACAGATAGACTGGGGGAGGGGGTGTGGAGATAAATAAGGACAGAAGCAGGAAGATTTATCAAGGGTTTATGTAGTACTCTGTTGAGAGGGGTTGATAGGCTGGATCGAGAAAGTACAGGCCAGTCAGGGGTGATGAACATTCTTTTCACCTTTCATTTATTATATTTGCACATGTATATGTATATGTATGCCATGGTGCATGAACAGAGGTCAGAGGACAACTTGAGGGTCTTTATTCTTTCTTTTTGCCATGTGGCCCTTGGCAATTGAACTGAGGCCATCAGGCTTTATTGCAAGTGCCTTCACCCTCTGAACATCTCATGCTTTGAACCTGAAGATCAAATATATATATTTTAGATGAATTCCATGTTGGATATAGGAGAGAAAGAAGTCAAGGGAAATTTTAGGTTTTGGCTTATGTATTTGAGGTAGTGGAATGAACAAGGATGTTAAATGTTTTAATAACCTGAAAAATATTTCCATGAATTTTCCCCACAATATTGGAATGGAGGGAGCCTGGACCAACATGAAAAGGAACATGACAGGCTGGCTAGTCTCTGGCTTCCTCATTTGACAGCTTGCACCTCCAAGATTAGGACTATACACTTCTTTCTCTGTGCTTTTGCTATTGACTATAGTGGCTGTTATATATATTATTTAATCAAAATATTGATTTCTAAGATGAATTGTATTATTTAGCACTTATGTATACTACTTATTTAAATGTTTTCTTTATGATGTAATATGTAAACATAAATATAAAGGTAAGATGTAAAACTATTTCAAAAATATATTATTATTTTAATCTAAGTATTTTTATTTGATTTTGTGCCTATTATTCAGTGCTGGGAATTAAACCTTCAATCTCATGAATTCTAAACATATTTATATTTCCTACCACTGAGCTCTACCTTTGATATTTATTGACAGAGGTGTTTGGAACTATGTGGAAAAGTATTTACCATTTAGTGTTGTCATTTTTAGGGATATTGCCAAGCACTTGAGGAAAAGCATTTCTCATGCATCAATAATCAAAACCAAATCCAAACAGTGTCTATCTACCAATCCAGCCTTATAGAGGATCCTAGAAGGGAAACTCCAATACAAGGAAGATACTTATACCAAAGAAAACACAAGATATTAAGATTCTCACAACAAAGCTAAAAGGGGAAAACCACAGGCACATAAAGCTACCTACAAAAGCAAATATAAGAGAAACCGACAATCGTCTGCCCTTAATATCTCTCAATATTAATAGACATAACTCACCCATACAAAGACATAAGCTAACAGACTGGTCACACAAACAAGATCCAACATTTTGCTGCATACAAGAAACTTACATCATTAACAAAGATAGACACTATCTCAGAGTAAAAGGTTGGAAAAAGGTCTTCCAAGCAAATGGTCCCAAGAAACAAGCTGGAGTTGCCATCCTAATATCCAATAAAATAGGCTTTAAACCAAAAGTTATCAAGTGTGATGAGGAAGGACACTTCATGTTTATCAAAGGGAAAATCTACCAAGAGAAAGTCTCAATTCTGAACATCTATGCCCCAAATGCAAGGACACCCACATTTATAAAAGAAATTTTAGTAAATCTCAAAACACACATTGAATCTCACACAATAATAGTGGGAGACCGTACTCTCACCAATGGATAGGTCATTGAAACAGCAACTAAACAGAGACAGAGTGAAATTAATAGAGGCCATGAACCAAGTGGATTTAAAGGATAGCTACAGAACATTTCACTCTAAAACAAAATACACCATCTTTCCAGCACCTTATGGTACCTTCTCCAAAATCGACCACATAATTGGTCACAAAACAACTCTCAACCAATACAAGAAGCTTGAAATAATTCCAGGCACTGTATCAGACCACCATGGCCTGAAGCTGATCTTCAATAACAGCAAAAGCAACAGAAAACCCACATACATGTGGAAAATAAAGAAAGAAATGGAAGATTTCCTGGAATTTAATGAAAATGTTGACACATCATACCAAAACCTATGGGACACAATGAAAGCTGTGCTAAGAGGAAAACTCATAGCTCTGAGTGCCTGCAGAAAGAAACAGGAGAGAGCATACATCAGCAGCTTGACAGCATATCTAAAAGCTCTAGAGCAAAAAGAAGAAAATACACCCAGGAGGAGTAGATGGCAGGAAATAATCAAACTCAGGGCTGAAATCAACCAAGTAGAAACAAAAAGGACCGTAGAAAGAATCAACAGAACCAGGAGATGGTTCTTTGAGAAAATCTACAAGATAGATAAACCCTTAGCCAGACTAACCAGAGGGCAAAGAGAGTGTATCCAAATTAACAAAATTAGAAATGAAATGGAAGACATAACAACAGAATCTGAGGTAATTAAAAAAGTCATCAGATCCTACTACAAAAGCCCATATTCAACAAAACTGGAAAATCTGGAGGAAATGGACAATTTTCTAGACAGGTACCAGGTACCAAAGTTAAATCAGGATCAGATAAATCATCTAAACAGCCCCATAACTCCTAAAGAAATAGAAGCAGTTATTAAAAGTCTCCCAAACAAAAAGAGCCCAGGTCCAGATGGGTTTAGTGCAGAATTCTATCAGACTTTCATAGAAGAGCTCGTACCAATATTTTCCAAACTATTCCACAAAATAGAAACAGACAGAGCACAGAGCACTACCGAATTCCTTCTATGAAGCCACAATTATGCTTATACCTAAACCACACAAAGACCCAAAAAAGAAGGATAACTTCAGACCAATTTCCCTTATGAATATTGACACAAAAATACTCAATAAGATTCTCGCAAATCGAATCCAAGAACACATCAAAATGATCATTCATCATGATCAAGTAGGCTTCATCTCAGGGATGCAGGGATGGTTCAATATATAGAAATCCATCAAAGTAATCCACTATATAAACAAACTCAAAGTAAAGAACCACAGGATCATTTCATTAGATTCTGAGAAAGCATTTGACCCCTTTATGATAAAAGTCTTGGAAAGATCAGGAATTCAAGGCCCATACCTAAACATGGTAAAAGCCATATACAGCCAACCAGTAACTAATATTAAAGTAAATGGAGAGAAATTTGAAGCAACCCCACTAAAATCAGGGACTAGACAAGACTGCCCACTCTCTCCCTACTTATTCAATGTAGTATTCAAAGTCCTAGCCAGAGCAATCAGACAACAAAAGGAGGTCAAAGGGATACAAATTGGAAAGGAAGAAGTCGAAATATCACTATTTGCAGATAATATGACAGTATACTTGGTGACCCCAAAAATTCCACCAGAGAAGTAAACCTGATAAACCCCTTAAGCAAAGTTGTTCAATATAAAATTTTCTCAATCAAATCAGTAGTCTTCCTCTACTCAAAGGATAAACAGGCTGAGAAAGAAATTAGTGAAATGACACCCTTCACAAGAGTCACAAATAACAGAAAATACTTTGGTGTGACTCTAACCAAGCAAGTGAAAGATCTTTATGACAAGAACTTCAAGTCACTGAAGAAAGAAATTGAAGATCTCAGAAGATGGAAAGATCGCCCATGCTCATGGATTCCTAGGATTAATATACTAAAAAATGGCCGTTTTACCAATGCATTCCCCATCAAAATACCAAATCAATTCTTCACTGAGTTAGAAAGAACAATTTGCAAATTCATTGGGAATAACAAAAAACTCAGGGTAAAAAAACTATTCTTAACAATAAAAGAACTTCTGTATCTATTGTATTACAGAACAATCGTGAATGTGTTATAGTGGAACAGAACTGAAGACCCAGAAATGAACCCACACACCTATAGTCACTTGATCTTGACAAAGGAGGGAAAACCCTCCAGTGGGAAAATGATTGCGTTTTCAATAAATGGTGCTGGTTCACTTTGAAGTCAGCCTGTGGAAGAATACAAATTGACTAATTTTTATTTCCCTATACTAAACCTAAGTCCAAGTGGATCAAAGACCTCCACATCAAACCAGATATACTCAAACTAATAGAAGAAAAAGTAGGGAGGAGCCTTGAACACATGAGCACTTGGGAAAATTTCCTGAACAAAATACCAATGGCTTATGCTCTAAGATCAAGAATCAACCAATGGGACTTCATAAAACTACAAAGCTTTTATAAGGCAAAGGACAAAATGGCAACCAACAGATTGGGGAAAGGTCTTTACCAATCCTACATCTAATAGAAGGCTAATATCCAATATATACAAAGAACTCAAGAAGTTAGACTCCAGAAAATCAAATAACCCTATTAAAAATGGGGTTCAGAGCTAAACAAAGAATTCTTAGCTAAGGAATATCGAATGGTTGAGAAGTAGCTGAGGAAATGTTCAACATCTTTAGTCATAAGGGAAATGCAAATCAAAACAACCCTGAGATTCTACCTCACACCAGTGAGAATGGCTAAGATAAAAAACTCAGGTGACAGCAGATGCTGGTGAGGATGTGGAGAAAGAGGAACACTCCTCCATTTTTGGTGGAATTGCAAGCTGGTACAACCACTCTGGAAATCAATCTGGCAGTTCCTCAGAAAATTGGACATAGTACTACCTGAGGACCCAGCTATACTACTCTTGGGCATATACCCAAACGATGCTCCAACATAAAACAAAGACACATGCTCCACTCAGTTCATATTAGCCTTATTTATAATAGCCAGAACCTGGAAAGAACCCAGATGCCCTTCAACAGAGGAATGGATACAGAAAATGTAGTACATCTACACAATGGAGTACTACTCAGCTACCAAAACCTATGACTTCATGAAATTCATATGCAAATGGATAGAACTAGAAAATATCACCCTGATTAAGATAACTCAATCACAAAAAAACCCCCATGCCTGATATACACTTACTGATAAGTGGATATTAGGCCAAAAGATTGAATTACTCAAGATACAATCCATAGACCACATGAAGCTTAACAAGAAGAATGACCAAAGTGCAAATGCTTCAGTCCTTTTTAAAAGGGAGAAGAAAAATATTCACAGTAGGATCCCCTACTATGGAGACAAAGTTTGGAGCAGAGACTGAAGGAAAGACCATTCAGAGCCTACCCCACCAAAACTAGACAATATCGATGAAGCCAAGAAGTACATGAGGAAAGGAGCAGTTGTCTCCTGGTAGGCTCAGCCAGAGCACGATAGAAACAGAGGTGAATACTAGTAGATAACCACTGAACTGAGTAGGGGTACCCATTGGTGGAGTTAGAGAAAAGATTGAAGGAGCTGAAGTGGTTTGCAACCCCATAAGAACAACAATACCGACTAACTAGTGTTCCCGTGGACTAAACCATCATCCAAAGAGTAAACATGGACAGATCCATGGCTCCAGCTGCATATGTACCAATGGGAGGAGAATCCCTTGGTCCTGCCAAGGCTGGACCCCCTAGTGCAGGGGAATATCAAGGGGAGGCAGGAATGGGGGGTGTTTGGGAAGGGGGAACACCCTCATAAAAGAAGAGGAAAGGGGGATTGGATTGGGGCTTATGGACATGATAGGGGCTTTATTGATGGGAAACTGGGAAAGAGGATTACATTTTAAATGTAAATAAACAAATATCTAATTAAAAGAAATGTCTTATTTATAGAAAAAAGAGTGAAGAGAGGGAGGACAGAGTGAGAAAGAGAGAGAATGAGAGAAAGTTCTAAGAATAAGGAATACTTACCTAAATACTTACCTTCAGCTCTGATTTCAACTCATTTCTTGACCTGGGTGACAATTTTATGTACATTTTTATAATCAATTATTAAGCAATTCATTTTTATTTTTCTGCAGATGTTTTATTTTATACATTAATTGTCACAAATCTGGAAATAATATACTTAAAAGAGCTAAGCTCAAACTGAGTTTTCCAAGCTTCTGCTCTCATCACAATCTGTCAACATCCTATTAGCCAACACAAGTCACGTGGTACAGAAGGTAAAAGTTAGCAAGTCTACCTCACCTTGGCTAAGCCAGGGGTTAACAAATATTTTGGTAAAAAGCTAGACAAAAATAAATCTTGGAATTTGCAAGCCACATACAGTTCTTCTGCATATCATTCTGTGTACATTTCGAAGGCATTTAAAAAAGAAGACACAATCATTATTAACTCAGCCCTCTATTCATATCCCTCACACCAAAGCTGCAGTTGAATTTTTTTTCTTTTTCTTTTTCTTTTTTCTTTTTTTTTCGGAGCTGGGGACCAAACCCAGGGCCTTGCGCTTGCTAGGCAAGCGCTCTACCACTGAGCTAAATCCCCAACCCCTGAATTTAGTGCCTCAAGCTATAAGTTTGTCAGTCATTTTATTACATCATAATAATGTTACTATAGGGAAGTTATTTAAAGTGGGAAAACCAATTTAATTTACACAACTTATCTTCTTTATAATAATTCATATTACTACTGCTATGATCTGGATGTGTCCTCCTAATGCCCATCTGGATGTATTAATGCTATAGTTTAAAGGCCTTGTGGGAGTTGGTTTGCTCTCCTTTTTACTTTACAGCTGGGTGAGGACACAGTGTTTGCCCCCTCCCACTTGCCTTTCTTTTCCTCTCCAGTGTGAAGGAACAGAAGCATCAAGGCAGTTCTCACTAGACAGCAGGAGGTAACATCATTGTCTTGGTCTCCCAGGTCCCACAACCCAGCATAACAAAACCCTGCTATTTATGGATTACTAGTGTGTTCTATTTTGTTGTGAGCTCACACACCAAAAAGATACCTACTAATAGCCAAACATATTCCTCCTCCCCTAAAGGCTCTCTCTCAACAGTTCAGCCAAATACATCATCAGACCAAAGTCCTGTCCAGCCTCACATCCACTCTGATCTGCAGATCTAGAAATTTAAAAAGGGTGCTCCTGTGACGTTAAGGCAGTGCAATAAACACTCCAATCCAGAAACCGAGAAGATGGCAGACACATTGGTGGTTCCTAGACAGGCTGAAATTTTATGGGGCAAATGTGAGCATTTTCATCCTGCTCCATAAAAGGGGTCAGTGCCTCCCTGGGGACCTCAGTGTGTTTTGTTGCTTATTTCTCCCCAATCCGGTCCAATCAAGTTATGTGGCCAAGTCCTAAGCCAGAAACAGAGAAGTACTTTATAGTGAACCCAATACAAGACCACGGCAAGTAGAAGTTATATCACAGAACAAGAGTAAAGTAACAGAGCCAGCCATTCAGTCTGCCAGAAAGACCTCACTTTATAACGAAGTACACATAAAACCAGGTTTGACCTCTATCTACTAAATCCACATTAAGGGTGTTAATAAAGGAACCAACTGGGTTCCAAACTTGGGTTGATTGAATATCAACACAAAGAACTTCATTTAAAGCAGTGAGTATTAAACTTTAAAATCACTAAATAAGAAACTTCAAGTGGTTATTAATAGTTAATATTTGTTGAGGACAGAAAAGAGAGAAGTGCTTAATGATAAGAAATTATATACATACATAGAATCTAATTTATGCAAAAATGGATTTTAGTTGATGCAAGGCTCATTATGAGGTGACATTGTAATGAGCCTTCCAAAATCCCTAATGGAGTCAGGGTGCATTATAAAAACAGAATTTCTCACTTTGGAAATATTGTCATTATTATTCTAGCTATTCAAGTCACATGTTGTAAAGCATATTCTTTTCTGAGAACATTTTAAAAGGAGGTTGATAAAAATTAAATGTATGTATACGAAGACAACCCAGAGAATGAAGGGTCTTGGGTTAATACTAGATAATATACATTTAAAGCCATTTGGAAGCTCATTTTAGAAAAGGGAAGGACGGGTTAGGGAGACGGCACTGTTAGCAAAGTGTTTGCCATATAAGCAGGAGGGGCTGGGATTGGACCTCCAGAACCCTAGTAAAAGTCTGGGTATGATAGTGAAATCCCAATGATGGATAAACAACAACAAAAAAGGATTCCTGAGGCTTGCTGACAAATTAGCCTTGCAGAATCCACAATATTCCGGATCAGTGAGAGATCTTGTCTCTAAAATGATTCTAAAGAGCAAAAGAGAAGGACTCCCAGTGTCAGCCTCTGGTTTTCACTTACCTGTGAATTTGTTCATGGACTTCTGGGCCAGCACATATGCACTCAAGCATATACTACGAGAGAGAGAGAGAGAGAGAGAGAGAGAGAGAGAGAGAGAGAGAGAGAGAGAGAGAGAGAGAGAGAGAGAGGGAGAGGAGGGTTGGGGAGGGGGAGGGGAAGAAAGAACACATATACACATTCATGCTCAGGGAAAAGGAAAGGAAAAAAATCATGCAATGATTCCATTCTGTCATGTAGAAAGTATATTAGTTGTTGCTACAGATCAGGGATTAGACTGTCTCTGCTGTAACAGGCTGTGGAATGCACTACATGTAGGACAGTCTCATACAAGGAACTGGTCACCCAGTCTATAAATAAATCTGAGTTCAAATGTGAGGATGATCTAGGAGCCTCTATTGCCATCTAATTGTCTAAGACTGTCATTGTAACACTTTGTTTCTTGGTCAAAATGAGATTCTAGAGATCCATAAGATCTCAAAAATTGTGTACAGAATTTTTGCCAGATTCTGATCTTGCGTTTTGGTGATATACCTGCAGCTTTCATAAATTTGATGAAGAAATTTGTGATAAATAACAAATGAGAATTGATGGCACTCTTTAGCAGTTTTACCTCGGGTTTGAATCTTTAATCTTTTTTTTCCTCCTCCATGGTGTTAAGAAATGCAAAACTGGCTTCTTAAGCCTGACAGCAGTTCTTCCTGTATGTGCCATCCTGGTAGGTATATGAAGTAGGCAAAGAAGAGACTTAATTTAGTTAATTATGCTACATTTAGAGGATGCAAACTTCCTGGCAATCAGTCTGGCACTTTTTTCAAGTATTAATAAAACAGTTTTTTAACTCTTGATTAATATAGCTCAGCAAATACCAGCACATATTGAGGATGGAGCTGGGCAAATAGAAACTGATGAGAGCAGCTCTTCTGTTTTTTTTTTTTCTTTCTTTCTTGAGCCCATATCTTCTGAACACAAAGACACTGCCAACAAACTGCCTAAGATAAAGAATTGGCGTAGGCCTTTCCTTCTGTACTTTTCTTAAACCAAGGCCATATAAATCAAATAAGATTACTTTATCTGCAGCTAAGAATTCCATAGAGACATGTTGAACCTATAAGAGATGGCAGAACCTGGCCAACTTCTGTCTTTTAGGTAATAAATTGTACCACCACTCTGTCTCTTCCCTCGGAATTTTCTCTATTTTTATTTCAGTGAAAAATATGTGGATTTGTCTGCAATATTAGAGGGATTTTAGTTTTTAAAGGATCCCAAGTTTTCCTTCTTACATTAAGGAGGACTGCTTTTGAGTTTGGGCATTTTGCAAATTGGAGAAAAATGAGAAAAGAAATAATAAGTAGATGTTCACGATATAAAACTCAAGATAGAATCAGACAGGCAAGTGTTTACACGAAATGACATGCAGTTTTCTAATGGTAGCTGCCATTTCATGAGAACTTAATTTCATGGATGAGAAAAATTCAGAGGGATAAACTTCAGAAACATACACTGAGACAGATTATTGATAGAATCATAGATAGGCAGAAAATAGATGATAGATAGAGATAGATGGATAGATAGATAGATAGATAGATAGATAGATAGAGGTGGATGGATGGATGATAGAGGGAAGATTACCTGAGCTAAAAATGTTCTCCCTAGCTTCAAACATTATCACAATAAAAAATCTTACATAATTTAACTCCAGGTATGAAAAGTGGAGTGAAATCTCTACAATACAAACACTCGAATCGAGAGGGAGGGAGGGGGGGGAGAGAGAGAGAGAGAGAGAGAGAGAGAGAGAGAGAGAGAGAGAGAGAGAGAGAGAGAGAGAGAAGTAGGCTGAAAGTTTTGACCTTGGGATGACATGGCTATCACTGGTCTCCATGTTTTGCAAACATGGTGCTGAGAGTTTAATAAGGTGCTTGTCACCACAAAGGGCCAGTGCTCTGTGGAAGCCTCAAAGAAACATTTATGATCCTAAGGAAAGGAGTCTGTTTCTGTCAAAGGAAGCCATGCAGCCTCAAAATAAGTCGGTACTAAGAACCGGGCCCAGAAGAAAGATGATGCTACTGCCATCTGGTTTTGAAATGAGCTTTAAAATCAGTGTACAATAGGAGAACAATTCAGAGAAATGGGTCAAGGATAGGAGTGAGACTTTGAAGGCTTGGAGCCATGCAGAGTGAGGACCATAATGGAATATGAGCCCATATCCTGCAGGGGACATTTCCTGTGGAGATTGGGAAGCCGAGTAAAAAAGAAAATGTTTCTGTACTGATGTGAGGAAGGACATCTTCCGTTTTCAACTAAAGTGACTGTGATCTGCCTGATTTAGAATGAAATGCATTAGCCACGTAAGCGACATAATCCTTGTTTCAGTGCAAGCTAGACGTAGATCAGAGGCAACTGCTGGTGTGCTTTCTCCCAGATCCCAGTTCTGCTTGCCTGGAATGCTCTTGTATCAGAAAGGAAGCTGCCAAAAGCTGCCAGCCCTCAAGGTCATAAAAGATTATTGTTCCCTAAATGAAAGAAAGCTCAGGTCCTCATTGTTTTGGTACAAGTCAGGGTCTGGACCGGCTTCCATCTGTAACATTCCCTAAAGCAATTACTGTCATCTATGGAGTCGGCTGGCTGATCCCACGGCACGGCCTTCTAGTCACAGTGTAGAAAGCATTTGGATTAAAATTGAGCTACAGGGACTAAGCATAGGTGGGAAGGATGGTTCCCATGAGATAGAATGCTGGGCAGAAAATAAAATAAAATAAAATAAAAGTGTTTCAATGTCAGTAGCAGGGCTTGTTTGCAAGAACAGCCCTGCCAGGGTTAAATGTAAGAACACACCTGAAGCACCCCAAGATTTGTAGGATATCAACTATGACATCTCACTGATTTTAATAATCATTTCACTGCTTACAACTCAGTTATCAGAAAGTTTCCTACCACGAATGACATTCTACAATTGCTGCCAGTCAGGAGCAGCTCTTCAAAGTCACACAGAAACTAGTCGGCGTACATCCAATTGTCAACTTTTTAATTGAATTTTGTGTGTGGTTAATACAGTACCTGTAGAATTTGATGATCGCTTAAAATATAGATACTCATGTCTGGGAGTAATTACAATTCTTGTATTTAAATGAATAGTACTGATTGTTTTTTTGATCAGTAAGAATGAATGATATCTGCATGGAGATAAAGTTGTATAACGTTTTTTTAATTTTATTTATTTTTACACTCCAGATTTTACTCCCCTCCTGGTCCATCAACCCAAGGGTTCCACATCCCATAACTCCTCCCCACCCCGAGTACTTCCAAGCCCTGCCATCTCCACAAGGATGTCCTCACCCCACCCACCCCACCAGACCTCTAAACTTCCTGGGGCCTCCAGTCTCTTGAGGGTTAGGTGCATCTTCTCTGACTGAACCCAGACCTGGGAATCCTCTGCTGTACATGTGTTGGAGGCCTCATCTCAGCTGGTGTATGCTGCCTGGTTGGTGAACCAGTGTCTAACAGATTTGAAGGGTCCAGGTTAATTGAGACTGCTGGTCCTCCTATAGGGTTGCCCTCCTCCTCAGGTTCCTCCATCTTGTCCCTAATTCAACCAGAGGAGTCAGCAGCTTCTGTTCATTGGTTGGGTACACATATCTGCATCTGACTCTTTCAGCTTCTCATTGGGTCTTTTGAAGAGCAGTCATGGTAGGTCCATCTTTGTGAATGCACTATAGCATCAGTAATGGTGTCAGGCCTTAGGGGCTACCTTTGAACTGGAACCTACTTTGGGCCTGTCACTGGACTTTCTTTTCCTCAGGATCTTCTCCATTTCCATTCCTACATTTCTTTGATACAGGAAGAATTATGGGTCAGAGCTGTAGGATAGCAATCCCATCCCTCACTTGATGCCCTGTCTTTCTGCTGGAGGTGGATTCAATAAATTCCCTCTCCCCATTGTAGGGACTTTCATCTAGGTCTCTCCCCCTGCTTCTTTGACTCCTGAGAATTTCTTACTCTTGAGATCTCTGGTACATTCTAGAGAGTCTTCCTAAGCTTCTTCCTCTCAGGGTTGCCTGTTTCCATTCTTTCTGCTGGCCCTCAGGGCTTCAGTCCTTTTCCCCGACCTAATACCAGATCATGTTCCCTTCTCTCCCTACAGCCCCATCCTCTTTCCCTCCTCTCTCCCTCCTTACCTTCCCCCCTTGTGGTTGTTTTCTTCTCCCTCCTAAGTGGAACTGAGGTGTCCTTACTTGGGCCTTTCAGCTTGTTGACCTTTTAGAGTTCTCTGAACTGTATCTTGAGTATTCTGTACTTTGTTTTGGGCTAATAGCCACTTCTTAGTGAGAACATACCATTCATGTCTTTTGGGTCTGAGTTACTTCACTAAGGATGACATATTCTAGTTCTATCCATTTGCCTGCAAAACTCTGGATGTCCTCATTCTTAATAGCTGAGTATTATTCCATAGTATAAATGAACCACATTTTCTGTATCTGTAGAGATGTTGTGGTACATCTGGGTTGTTTCCAGCTTCTGGCTATCACAAACAAGGCCGCTCTGAACATAGAGGAACATGTGACTATATGGCATGATGGGGAATCTTTGGGGTATATTCCTAAGAGTGGTATTTCTGGATCTTTAGGTAGGTCTATTTTCTTTTTTCTTTTCTTTTTTTTTAAGATTTATTTATTTATACACTATAGCTGTCTGCAGACACACCAGAAGAGGGCATTCATCCCATTGCAGATGGTTGTGAGCCACCATGTGGTTGCTGGGATTTGAACTCAGAACCTCCGGAAGAGCAGTCAGTGGCCTTAACTGCTGAGCCATCTCTCCAGCCCCCTCTTCTATCTTTTAAAGTCAGGAACAATGCTAAACTTTGGATTTTACCTTCTTTTTATAAGTGAGAATGGCTTGCAACTTTTTAGTCTTCATCAGATGTGAAGGTTATTCTCATGTCATAAGGTCAGTTTGGTAGTATTCACTCTGCTATGTTCCTACAGCTTGTGTAAAATTGATCTAGTCTTTGAAGCTTAGTAGAAAAATTTTAACAAAACTATCCTTTATAAGTTTTGTGAACTACTATTTAAACATATTAACTAATTATAGGACCACTTTGGTTTTCTATTTCTTTTAGCATTAGCTTTGGCAAGTTATGTATTTCTAAGGACATCCCCTTCCCATTAAAGTCTGTTATGAAGTTTCTTGTTATGAAGGTTTCATTAGAACTCCTTTATTGTCTTTTAAATTTATTTTGGATATATAGTTATGCTCTATTTTTAATATATATTCTTAGAGTATTTATGAAAGCATTTTCCCCTTTCTTCAAATTAATCTGTAACCATCAAATAAGTTTCGTTAAAGCTTTGCCTGCCTGTGTTTTCAAAGATCTATCTTTAGCTGTGACATCTATTTTAGGTAGGTCTATTTTCAATTTTCTGAGGAACCTCCAAATTGATTTCCAGAGTGGTTGCACCAGTTGGCAATCCCACCATCAATCTTTCTCCACATCCTCGCCAGCATCTGTTGTCACCTGAGGTTTTGCTCTTAGCCATTCTGACTGGTATAAGGTGGAATCTCAGGGTCGTTTTAATTTGCATTTCTCTGATCACTAAAGACTTTGAACATTTCTTTAGGTGCTTCTCAGCCATTTGAGATTCCTCTATTGTGAATTCTCAGTTCTATACCCCATTTTTTGATTGGGTTGTTGGAAGTTTTGGTGGTTAGCTTCTTGATTTCTTTATAATTTTTCAATATTAGCATTCTATCAGATGTGGGGTTAGTAAATATTTCTTTTTTCCAATCTGTAGGATGCTGATTTGTCTTATTGACTATGTCCAGTTTCATGAGGTCCCATTTATCAATTCTTGATCTTAGAGCATGAGCCATTGGAGTTCTGTTGAGGAAATTTCTGCCTGTGTTAATGAGTTCAAAGCTCTTTCCCACTTTCTCTTCTATTAGATTTAGTGTATCTGGTTTTATGTTGAGGTCCTTGATCCACTTGGATTTGAGCTTTGTGCAAGGTGACAAATATTTTATTTTTCTACATATAGACATCCAGTTAGATCAGCACCATTTTTTTTTTATTAACTTGAGTATTTCTTATATACATTTCGAGTGTTATTCCCTTTCCCGGTTTCCGTGCCAACATCCCCCCCTCCCCCTCCCCTTCTTTATGGGTGTTCTCCTCCCCATCCTCCCCCCATTGCCGCCCTCCCCCCAACAATCTAGTTCACTGGGGGTTCAGTCTTAGCAGGACCCAGGGCTACCCCTTCCACTGGTGCTCTTACTAGGATATTCATTGCTACCTATGAGGTCAGAGTCCAGAGTCAGTCCATCTATAGTCTTTAGGTAGTGGCTTAGTCCCTGGAAGCTCTGGTTGCTTGGCATTGTTGTACATATGGGGTCTCAAGCCCCTTCAAGCTCTTCCAGTTCTTTCTCTGATTCCTTCAACGGGGGTTCTATTCTTAGTTCAGTGGTTTGCTGCTGGCATTCGCCTCTGTATTTGCTGTATTCTGGCTGTGTCTCTCAGGAGCGATCTACATCCGGCTCCTGTCAGCCTGCACTTCTTTGCTTCATCCATCTTGTCTAATTGGGTGGCTGTATATGTATGGGCCACATGTGGGGCAGGCTCTGAATGGGTGTTCCTTCTGTGTCTGTTTTAATCTTTGCCTCTCTCTTCCCTGCCAAGGGTATTCTTGTTCCCCTTTTAAAGAAGGAGTGACACATTCACATTTTGATCATCCATCTTGAGTTTCATTTGTTATAGGCATCTAGGGTAATTTAAGCATTTGGGCTAATAGCCACTTATCAATGAGTGCATACCATGTGTGTTTTTCAGATCAGCACCATTTATTGAAGATACTTTTTTCCCATTAAATATATTTGGCTTCTTTGTCAAAGATCAAGTGTGTGTAAGTGTGTAGTTTTTATTCCATTGATCAACCTGTCTGTCTCTGTACCAATACCATGCAGTTTTTAATCACTATTGCTCTGTAGTAGAGCTTGAGGTCAAGAATGGTGATTGGGAAAGATCTTTACCAATCCTACATCTGACAGAGGGCTAATATCCAAAATATACAAAGAACTCAAGATGTTAGACTCCAGAGAACCAAATAACCATTAAAAATGGGGTACAGAGCTAAACAAAGAATTCACAGCTATTGAATATTGAATGGCCAAGAAGCACCTAAAGAAATGGTCAACATCCTTAGTCATCAGGGAAATGCAAATCAAAGCAAACCTGAGATTCCACCTCACACAAGTCAGAATGGCTAAGATCAAAATCAGGTGATCAGATGCTGGCGAAGTTGTGGAGATATAGGAAGTTATTTTATCGTTGAGAATAGTTGCTGTTATCTTGTTTGCTTTTTTTTGTTATTCAAAATGAATTTGCAAATTGCTCTTTCTAACTCTGTGAAGAATTGAGTTGGAATTTTGATGGGGATTGCATTGAATCTACAGATTGCCTCTGGCAGGAGGGCCACTTTCACAATATTAATCCTGCCAATCCATGAGAATGTGAGATCTCTCCATTCTCTGAGATTGTCCCAAACTTCCCTCTTCAGAGACTTGTAATTTCTGTCACACAGATTCTTCACTTGCTTGGTTAGGTTTACACCAAGGTAGTTTATATTATTTGTGACTATTGTGAAGGGTGTTGTTTCCTAATTTTTTTCTCAGCCTGTTTATCCTTTGAGTAGAGGAAAGCTACTGATTTGTTTGAGTTGATTTTATGTCCAGCCACTTTGCTGAAGTTGTTTATCAGGTTTAGTTCTCTGGTGGAATTTTTGGGGTCACCCAAGTATACCATCATCTCATCTGTAAACATTTATATTTTGACCTCTTCCTTTCCAATTTGTATTCCAGAAGTCCCTTTGTTTTCTGATTGCTCTAGCAAGACTTGGAGCACTGTATTGAATAGGAGAGAGTGAGCAGTCTTGTCCAGTCTCTGACTCTATCGGGATTGCTTCACCTTTCCCTCCATGTAGTTTGATTTTGGCTACTGGTGTGCTGTACATTGCTTTTTACTATATTTAGGTATGGGCCTTGAATTCCTGATCTTTCTCAAACTTTTAACATGAAGAGGTATTGAATTTTGTCAAATGCATTCTCAGCATCTAATGAGATGATTATGTAGTTTTTTTCCTTTGAGTTTGTTTATACAGTGGATTTTGTTGATGGATTTCTAAATATGGAACCATCCCTGCATCCCTCAGATGAATTCTACTTGCTCGTGATGTGTGATCATTTTGATGTGTTCTTGGATTCAGTTTGCGAGAATTGTATTATTTTTGTGTTGATATTCCTAAGGGAAATTGGTCTGAAGTTCTTTTTCTTTGTTTTGTCTTTGTGCACTTTAGGAATAAGCATAGTTGTGGCTCCATAGAAGGAATTATGTAGTGTTCCTTCTGTTTCCACAGTGTGGAATAGTTTGGACAGTATTGGTATGAGGTGTTCTATGAAGTTCTGATAAAATTCTACACTGAACCCATCTTGTCCTGGGCTGTATTGATTGGAAGACTTTTAATAACAGCTCCTAGTTTAGCAGTTATGGTACTGCTTAGATGGTTTATCTGATCCTGATTTAACTTTGGTACCTGGTATCTGTTTAGAAAAATTCTCCGTTTCATCCAGATTTTCCAGTTTTTTTGAGCATAGGCTTTCGTAGTAGGATCTTACGTTTTTTGAATTTCCTCTGTTTCTGTGGTTATCTCTCCCTTTTCTTTTCTGATTTTGTTAATTAGATCCTATCTTTGTGCCCTCTGGTTAGTCTGGCTACAGGTTTATCTATCATTTTGATTTTTCTTAAGAACTAGCTCCTCGTTTTGTTGATTCTTTGTACAGTTTTTTTTTTTTGTTTTGTTGTGGTTTTTGTTTTTGTTTGTTTCTACTTGGTTGGCTTCAGCCCCAAGTTTGATTATTTCCTTCTGCCTACTCCTCTTGGGTGTATTTGCTTCTTTTTGTTCTAGAGCTTTTAGGTGTGCTGTCAAGCTGCTAGTGTATGCTCTGTCTTGTTTCTTTTGGAGGCACTCAGAGATATGAGTTTTCATTGTGTTCCATAAGTTTGTTCATGTTGTCCCTTCATTTTCATTAAATTTTGAAAAGTCTTTAATTTCTTTATTTCTGGCTTGACCAAGTTATCATTGAGCATTGAGCATTGTTCAACTTCCACATATACGTGGGCTTTCTGTCATTTATTATTATTGAAGACAAACCTTAGTCTTTGGTGATCTGATAGAATGCATGGAATTATTTCAATCTTCTTGTATCTGTTAAGGCCTATTTTGTGACCAATAGTCAATTTTAGAGAAGGTACCACGAGATGCTGAGAAGAAGGTATATTCTTTTCTTTTAGGATGAAATGTTCTATAGATGTCAGTTAAAACCATTTGGTTCATAAATTCTGTTAGTTTCTTTGTTTCTCTGTTTAGTTTCTGTTTCCATGACTTGTCCATTGATGAGAGTGGGTTACTAAAGTCTCCCACTATTATTGTGTGAGTTAAAATGTGTACTTTGAGCTTTAGTAAGGTTTCTTAAATGAATGTAGGTGCCCTTGCATTTAGGGCATAGATACTCAGGATTGAGAGTTTATCTTGGTGGATTTTTCCTTTGATGAATATGAAGTGTCCTTCCTTATCCTTTTTGATAACTTTTGATTGAAAGTGATTTTATTCGATATTAGAATAGCTACTCCAGCTTGTTTCTTGGGACTATTTGCTTGGAAAATTGTTTTCCATCCTTTTACTCTGAGCTAGTTTCTGTCTTTGTCATTGAGGTGTGTTTCCTGCATGCAGTTAAATGCTGCCTCCTCTTTATGTATCCAATCTGTTAGTCTATGTCTTTTTATTGGGGAATCTAATCCATTGATGTTAAGAGATGTTGAGGAATAGTGATTGTTGTTTCCTGTTATTTTTGTTGTTAGAAGTGGTATTATGTTTGTGTGACTCTCTTCTTTTGGATTTTTTGCAAGGAAATTACTTTTTTGATTTTTCTAGGGTGTAGTTTCCCTCCTTGTGTTGGAATTTTCCATCTATTATCCTTTGTAGGTCTGGATTTGTAGAAAGATATCGTGTAAATTTGGTTTTGTCATGTAATATCTTGGTTTCTCCATCTATGTTAATTGAGAGTTTTGCTAGATATAGTAGCCTGTGCTGGCATTTGTGTTCTCTTAGAATCTGTATGTCATCTGCCTAGGATCTTCTGGCTTTTATAGTCTTTGGTGAGAAGTTTGGTGTACTTCTGATAGGTCTGCTTTATATGTTACTTGACCTTTTCTTCTTATTCCTTTTAATATTCTTTCTCTGTTTTGTGCATTTTGTGTCCAATCTTTGGACACAACTTTTCTTGTTCAATCTATGTTGAGTCCTGTAGGCTTCTTGTATGTTTATGGGCATCTCTTTCTTTAGGTCAGTGAAGTTTTCTTGTATAATTTTGTTGAAGATATTTACTGGCCCTTTAAGTTGGGAGTCTTCTTTCTCTTTTATACCTATTATCATTAGGTTTGATCTTTTCATTGTGTTACGGATTTCCTGTATGTTTTGGGTTAGGAGCTTTTTGCACTTTGCATTATCTTTGATGGCTGTGTCAATGTTTTCTATGGTATCTTCTGCCCCTGAGATTCTCTTTCCTATTTCCTGTATTCTGTTTGTAGTACTTGCATCTATAGCTCCTGATCTCTTTCCTAGGTTTTCTATCTGCAGAGTTGTCTCCCTCTGTGATTTCTTCATTGTTTCTATTTCTATTTTTAAATCCTGGATGGTTTTGTTCATTTCCTTCACCTGTTTGGTTGTGTTTTCCTGAGGAACTATTTTGTGTTTCCTCTTTAAGGGCTTCTACTTGTTTACCTGTGTTGTCCTGTATTTCTTTAAGGGATTTATTTATGTCCTCCTTAAAGTCCTTTAACATCATCATGAGTTGTGATTTTAAATCAAAATCTTGCTTTTCCAGTGTGCTGTGATATTCAGGGCTTGCTGTAGTGGGGGGGCTGGGTTCTGATGATGCCAAGTTGTCTTGGTTTCTGTTGCTTAGGTTCTTACCCTTCCCTCTCGCCATCTGCTTATCTGGTGTTAGCTGGTCTTGCTGTCTCTGACAGTGGCTTGACCCTCCTGTAAGTCTGTGTGTGAGCACTCCTGTAGATCAGCTTTCTTCTAGCGGGATCTGCATACAGAGTTCTGTGGCACAGGGTTACCTCCAGGCAGAGGCAGAAACTGGAAGGGTCCTGTCCCAGACTGCTCCTCGGTTCTTGTGTCAAGAGTGATCCAGGTGGGTTCTTCTTGCGCCAGGAATGTGAGTAAAAGTGGTAGTCTCACCTGTGCTCAGGATTGTCCACACTTCTGAGAATCTAGCTCTCTCCCAAAGGGATCTGGGTACAGAGAACTGTGGCCCAGGGTCAGCTCTGGGAGCAGGCAGAAACCGGAAGGTTTCCGCTCAGATTGCTCCTAGATTCCTGTGTCCTGAGGTCTCCTGGCAGGTTCCTTGGAGCAGAAGTTGTGGTCTTATCTGTGCTTTCAGTTGTGTCAGAACTCATGGAGACTGGCGTTCTCTCTGAAGGATCTGGGTACAGAGAGCTGTGTCTCCTTTTCTTTTTTCTTTTTCTTTTATTTTCTTTTTTTCCCTGAGGTTTCAAAAGTCCATGCTATTTTCAGTCAGCTCTCTTTGATTCTTGCTTGTGTTTTGAGATGTGACTCAGCTATTCCAACTACCATGCCTTTGCTTCTCCATCATGGAATGTAGCTCTGTGATACAGAATGCCTAATCAAATGCTTCCTTTTATCAACTGCCTTGGCCATACTGTTTTGTTAAAGCAAATAAAAGTAATTCACACAGACTGAATTGACTGAGTTTATATTTTTAAGAACATATATGCATGTAACAACAATGAGAAAAGTGACCACACACCTGAAAGAGATCCAGGAGGGGTTACATAAAAAAGTTTGGAGAGAGAAAGGGGAAGAGAAATCATGTTTTAATGTCAAAATATAAAATAAATATTTTATTTTATTTTATTTTAACCTTCTCTTTAATTGAAAAATATTTTTCATACAATTTATTTGGATTATGGTTTCTTTTCTCCTAACTCCTTCAAGTTTCTCCCTCCTCCTGTTTCATCCCCTTTCTGTCTCTCCTTAGAAAACAAGCAGCTATCTAAGAAACAATAGTAAAATAGGATATAAACAAAAAGAAACAGATCAGAATAATACAAAACAAACAAACTAGTAGAAGAAAAAAGCCAAAGAAAATGATACAATAACAAGATGCAGAGACACACAGGAATTCCATAAAATCACAAAATCAGGAAATATAATATATATTTAAAGGATCTGCAAGGTTTAAAAAAAATCCCCTGATGTGACGTTATGAGACAAAGAGCCCCAAAGATACCATTGAGTTCATCTTATGTTGGGCGTCTTGTGAGCCTCCATTGAAGAAAACCAAGTTTCACTTTCACAAAGCTATCTCATTAAGTGGAGATAGCTTTTGGGTTGGGGATGGGAGCATGTGCCTGCTTTTGCTCTCTCTTCTAGGGTTTTCTCTGTTGCAGACCTGTTCAGGCAGGCCCTATGCGTGCTGCCTCAGACTCTGAACTCATGTACGCCAGTCCTGTTTTATTTAAAGGGGTTTGTTTCCCTGGTGTCCTCTATCAGCTTTGGTTCTAACACTCTTTTCACTTCCTCTTCCAAAGTGTTCCTGAGCCCAGAGGGGAGTGATTTGACAGATTCATCCCTTTTAGGGCTGAGTATTCCAAGGAATCTCATTCTATGTGCATCATCTGGCTGTGAGTCTCTGCATTTGTTTCCATCTGTGGCAAAAGGAGGATTTTTTGATGATGGCTGAGCAAGGTGTTCATCTGTAAGCATAGTAGGATATTATTGGGAGTCATTTTATTGCGACATTTCATCAGCAGAACAGTAATAAATGTTTATTTCCTAGGTCCCTTGTCTATCTAGTCTCAGGTTCTTGGTTACCTGAGCAGTGTTGCTGATGGGTTCTGTCTCACAGAGTGGGCCTTAAATCAAATCAGATATTGGTTGGTTCCGTCCATAAGCTTTGGGTTGTTATTGCTCTAGAGTATCTTGCAGGCAGGTTTCCATTGTGGATTGAAGAGTCTGTAGCTGGGTTGGTGTATACATTTCTCTTTTGGTAACAGGCAGAGGACTTTCATAACACTAGTCCATAGGGGTGTAGGCTCTAAATAGCCACCAGCTTGACTTGTCCACATTTAATGAGTTTTGTAGGTATTGTCTTCAGCAATAGGACCTTGTTGTCAGTTTGTGGAAAGTAAACGCTAGTCTTGGCAAAAGTCTAGTTTAGTCTAGTCTAGTTTAGAATAGTCTAGTCTAGGTTCTTTGGGAAGTTCCCATTGGACTCCTTAGGCTAACTATTTGATTCAATATAACGCATTTCTGGTACTGGAAGCTTCATTTGGTGACAAGAAATTTCCAGTTGTGGCTCTATTTTCATGTTATTTGGTGATTTTATTTAGATCACCTTTCTATATGTTTTATTTTAGGGAGCTTCTACTATATTGGGTTTCTATATGACCGTTCAAATGGCCCTGTTTTAGCTGTCCTTCTCTGTATTCCGTCCTTTCCCCCTCTGGTCTTCCGCCTCCCTGTTTGGTACTTTCGTTACAGTTCCCCCAAACCTACCTACCAGTGACTATCAATAATATATACCCTTCCTATGTGGATTTTCTCCCTACTAGAGTCCTTTACTTCATACTTAAGTCCTGTGGTTCTGTGGATTGTAGCTTGCTTATTACTTAACAGCTGGCATTCACATGTAAGCAAATGCGTACCATGTTTATTTTATTTTATTTTTTACATTTTTCCATCTTTATTAAATTGGGTATTTCTTATTTACATTTCAAATGTTATTCCTTTTCCCAGTTTTCATGCCAACATCCCCCAACCCCTTCCCTTCCCCTTCTATATGGGTGTTCCCCTCCCAATCCTCCCCCTCCATTGCCGCCCTCCTCCCAAAAATCCCGTTCACTGGGGGTCCAGCCTTGGCAGGACCTAGGGCTTCTCCTTCCATTGGTGCCCCTACTAGGCTATTCATTGCTACCTATGAGGTCAGAGTCCAGGGTCAGTCCATGTATAGTCTTTGGGTAGTGGCTTAGTCCCTGGAAGCTCTGGTTGGTTGGCATTGTTGTACATATGGGGTCTCAAGGACCTTCAGCTCTTTAAGTCCTTTCTCTGATTCGTTCAACGGGGGTCCCATTCTCAGTTCAGTGGTTTGCTGCTGGCATTTGCCTCTGTATTTGCTGTATTCTGGCTGTGTCTCTCAGGAGAGATCTACATCCGGCTCCTGTCAGCCTGCACTTCTTTGCTTCATCCATCTTATCTAGTTTGGTGGCTGTATATGTGTGGGCCACATGTGGGGCAGGCTCTGAATGGGTGTTCCTTCTGTCTCTGTTTTAATCTTTGCCTCTCTATTCCCTCCCAAGGGTATTCTTTTTCCCCTTTTAAAGAAGGAGTGAAGCATCTGCATTTTTGTCATCCTTCTTGAATTTCATGTGTTCTGTGCATTTAGGGTAATTTGAGCATTTGGGCTAATATTCACTTATTAATGAGTGCATACCATGTGTGTTTTTCTGTGATTGGGTTACCTCACTCAGGATGATATTTTCCAGTTCCATCCATTTACCTATGAATTTCATAAAGTCATTGTTTTTGATAGGTGAGTAGTATTCCATTGTGTAGATATACCACATTTTCTGTATCCATTCCTCTGTTGAAGGGCATCTGGGTTCTTTCCAGCTTCTGGCTATTATAAATAAGGCTGCTATGAACATAGTGGAGCATGTGTCTTTTTTTTTATGTTGGGGCATCTTGTGGGTATATGCCCAAGAGAGGTATAGCTGGGACCTCAGGTAGTTCAATGTCCAATTTTCTGAGGAACATCCAATCTGATTTCTAGAATGGTTGTACCAGTCTGCAATTCCACCAACAATGGAGGAGTGTTCCTCTTTCTCCACATCCTCGCCAGCATCTGCTGTTGCCAGAGTTTTTGATCTTAGCCATTCTCACTGGTATGAGGTGAAATCTCAGGGTTGTTTTGATTTGCATTTCCCTTATGACTAAAGATGTTGAACATTTCTTTAGGTGTTTCTCAGCCATTCGGCATTCCTCAGCTGTGAATTCTTTGTTTAGCTCTGAACCCCATTTTAATAGGGTTATTTGTCTCCCTGTGGTCTAACTTCTTGAGTTCTTTGTATATTTTGGATATAAGCCCTCTATCAGTTGTAGGATTGGTAAAGATCTTTTCCTAATCTGTTGGTTACCATTTGGTTCTAACAACAGTGTCCTTTGCCTTACAGAAGTTTTATAGTTTTATGAGATCCCATTTGTCGATTCTTGATCTTCTCACTTAGGATGATATTTTTCTAGTTCTATCCATTTACCTGTTGGTTTATGATTTCATCCTTTATTCACTGAGGAATATTCCATTATGTAAATATATCACATTTTCTTGATTCTTTGTTGAGCTATGCTTGGTTGTTTTCCATTTCTGGCTATTATGAATAAGAGAAGTAATGAACACGGCTTAGCACATGTCTCTGTACTGGGATGAAATGTTCTCTGGGTATATGCCTAAGAGTAGTATAGCTGGACAGACTTGAGGTGAATCAATCCAGATTCCAGAGGAACTTCCATATAGATCTCCATATTGGCTGGACAAGTTGTGTACTCTAATGCTTACCTCAGGCTTCTGGAGTTCCTGAGTTATTTTATCCTACAAAATCATACAAATTTGCTGAACTGACATATGGGTGAAGAAATGGGTTTGGTAGGAAAGATACAAATAGACAGTCATTGTGAAAAAGCATGCCAGTAATCACTGCATAATTTAATTCATGTTGGAGAACCAGGCCTGCAGTGCTTAAAAAGATCCAGATGGGGAACCCATCTGGTTGACAGACAGCATTTGGTTGGAATGTTACATGTTGGGATTCTGAGACTGAGGGGACACTTTCTGGAAGGATGAGTACCATTGGTTCGATCTCCCTTTGTTACTATCCTTCTTAAACAGCTCTCTAGAGCTGGATAGAATATTATACATCTGCATGAAAGATGAAAGGTCATTTATCCCGTAAGGGTTGAAAATGAACAAAAGCCTGAATTTTCCTCAACTGTTTACATATATGTAATATTCTATCACTAATGAGTTGCTAGGTTTGTGTTCGTGACTCCTGGATAAGTATTAGGCATGTAGGACTTGCTCTTTACCTGTGTAGATTATTCCACAATCTTCTAGTGTTCCTTTTCATTTGTCTTAGTTAAAGTCACGATAGGATGCTATAGGGATTACTGAATTATATATGTTTAGCATGTGTAAGTCCTTGAGTTTTATCTACATTTTACATTAAGGAAAAAATTATTACTCCTAGGAACATCACATTTAACCTGAATATATACATTTTTCACTTTACCACAGTCCCTTTCTGGGAAATAGCAAAAAACTATTTTGTTGCAAAGAACATTCCATTAAATAGGTTAAGATTGAACTGCATAATCCCTATTCCATTTGGTTCTTGGTCTCTGGCCATGCTCTTGTTCTTTTTGCTTGGATGCCCTTGAACTTAATTGGATTTCTCCCTCCCTCCTGCACTAGCTTCCCCCTCCCTTATAGCTGTTCTGCTTTCTCTTTACCCCCTTCCTTCTCACAAAATTTCAAAATTTATTTCCACAGGGAGATGCTCCTCCCACAAGCCTAAGGAGCATGTAGCTTTATATTCTACTATGTTTCACAACTACCTTCCTCACAGGACTGTGACTCTGTGAGATCAAGGTCTGTGTTTTGGCCATGCTCTAGACTGAGTTCAGTCTCATATGTGCATGTGTGTTTGATTTTGTGAGACAGGGTCTCATGGAGCCCAGCCTGACCATGGATTCTGTATAGCTTCTCTCCTGTCCTTGTCTCCCATATGCAAGAGATTGCGGCTATGTACCTTCATGTCCAGCTTGTAAGTCATTTTAATATGAAAAGTATAAACAAATAGTATATCAATGGTAGAGAAATCTTCATTAGGGATTTAAGGTTGAGCTATCAAGTTTTGAAGGAATGAGAACAGAGTCAGGGGCTTCCTTTATCAAAGTGCCACAGTTGGCCCTGCGGGAATGAACAAAGTATTAACTAAAGGTAAGAAGGAAGACTGGAAAAACAAGGGAAATGTTGATATTTTATAAGCTCCATCTCCAGGATTTGGTGGCTGATGGGAGGCAAGTGGAGGTTGTGTGGATACAGGTAGCTCAGACTTGTCTTCTGCCCTATAGAAAGTGAGTAGATGTTAGAAGAAGCTAGAAGGAAAGGATTGTTAGTTATTCCGGCACTGGGAGCCTTGCACACTTTATACATGCTTGCCAGGCCTTTCTTTACTCTATTTTCAAGTGGCTTTGAGGCAGAGAGAAAGAATCAGAAAATTGAGGCAAGGAATACTTTTAATTTGGAAGAGATCATCACTCATCAATTTTACTTTAAAGATTTTAATTTGGGCTAGAGGTTGTCTTTTTTTTCCCTTCAGGAAAGGATGTTTCATCAGAAAGAGAGATTTTTCTATTTATTCTCTGGCCAGATATTTTCCAAGGAGAATGAATACATTATAGAGAGTAATTGGAGGGTGAGGTTTTATGAAAGGTTGCAAAAATGGCTGAGGTGCTGTGGTTAGTTGTGTTGGAATGGTGTAGGTTCTGACTTGAGCACATGTTTTTATGCTATAACAACATGTTCTAAGGGCAAAGATTTGGGGGAGGACTTACCTAGACTATCATAAGACCTATGACAGTACTAATAGACTCTGGATGTAGGATGATTGTTACATCTCTGCCCGATGGCAGACTTAAATATCATGACTCAGGCTTGAAATAATAGGTACAACAAATTGATTTAATTTATCGGTTCCAAAGCCTCAGCTTCTCTCTAGTCTTAGAGAATATGAAAGTTAAGCACATTTCAGAACTAAGCTGGTAAGTGTGGTCTCTCCTCATGCTACAGACACAGCATGGTATTTCTAATAGGCTTCTTTCATTTCTAATTCAAATCCTTCAAACGGATATTAAAGCAGTTAATTGGCTTTTAAAGGAATATCGCCTTAAAACAAACTCTTTAATAAGTAGCAAAAGTGGCTCACTATCTACTAGAAAGTAAATTTTCTCAAGACTCAAAAGATCTGAGTTATTTCGCTGGCTCTCCAGGGACTAGAAGTGTAACTCTGCTTAGTCTCTCATGGCTTTATTTGCCATTATTAATGGATAATCATCCTCCCACCAGCATTCCTCTTTGGAAGGTTGTGCAGACAGATGTTATCATATCGGCAAAATGCTATAAAAGAAAATCTCTTCATGAATACGAAAGAATAACCACCTCTGCCTTGGCCTAGAAAGTTCTACTTCACTGTAGAATGCAATATGATCCCAGCAATCCTTTCTCCAATGCTTCTAAGCATCTAACTGAAAATCATAACTGGGAAAAATTTGCTCCTGGAATGACTTTATGATTGTAGGCGTCATGGCAGTCTCTGAGAGAGGACGAAAGCACAAAGTATTCATGGGAGGAGAAGCCTGTGCTGGTACTTGCAGAGAAGCAAGAACATACTAAACGACAGAGTTACAAATGACCGTCTTACTGAGAGGCCAAACAGGCTCCAAGTGATTGTGTATATTGGTATGACTGCTTAGCAGCTGTGCTCGGCTTAGAGCTAATCCATCTGACTGTGTTCGGCATGCAGGTCTTGAATTTATATCCAAGGAATAGGAAACCTTTAGAACAATGACAAATTGAAGTGGACCTTCTTAGGATTAACTGACACTGGCCTGTCAGGTGGCCATAAGCACGGTTGCAACATCTGGCAACAATCCATCCATCTGATGGAAAGTGAAAGCAGTTAATTGGGTACTGAGATGTGATTGGGATGAAATGTCAAGGGGAAGGTAAGAAATCCAAGGCTGCCGATCTGCCCAGGCTGATTTTCAGTTATACACTGGCAAGCTCAGTAGTTTAGCATGCTGGATTTGGCATTAAAAAGTGGTTTAAAACCATGATGGTTTTAGCCATGGACCCAAACTATACTTAGTGCAGTTTTCTCATTTTCTTAGCCAGGCTAAAAGAGAAACTTGCAAAAAAAAAAAAAAACCCAAAAAACTTTACTTGTCATGATATTAAACTGAGAGCTATGCACATTGTGTTTATTACAGTATGAATCACTATTCAGTAAAATGGAGGAAGAAATTTTAGCTCTTTACTTCAGTTCTTAATTGGGTTACGTGGAGTCTAACTTCTTGAGGGCTTTTTCTTTTCTTTGTATATTTTTGATGTTAGCCCTCTATCGGATGTAGGGTTGGTAAAGATCTTTTCCCAATCTGTAAGTTACCATTTCATACTATTGACAGTGTCCTTGCCTTACAGAAGCTTTTCAGTTTCATCAAGTCCCATTTGTCAATTTTTGATCTTAGAACCTGAACCATTGGTGTTCTGTTCAGGAAATTTTCCCTTGTGCCAATGTATATGAGGCTCTTTCCACTTTCTCTTCTGTTAGATTCAGTGTATCCGGTTTTATGTGGAGGGCCTTGAGCTTTGTACAAGGAGATAACGGATCAATTTGCATTCTTCTACATGCAGACCTCCGTTGAAAATGCTTTCTTCTTTTCTACTGTATAGTTTTGGTTTATTTGTCAAAGATCAAGTGATGATAGGTGTGTGGGTTTATTTCTGGGTCTTCAATTCTATTCCATTGATCTACCCGTCTGTCTCTGTACCAATGCTATGAGGCTTTTATCACTATACAAGCAATTATTTTTGTTTGACTATTTCACCAAATGTATAAAAAAATTGAAATGGTACTCTTATTCTTTACAAATGGGTGACTCTGCTAGCATCTTGAATGGTCTGCTTATTGAATTTATATTGATATTTAATCTTGAAACATTTCAGATAATGTATGTACCCATTAAGATGGTCTTCAAAAGCCTGGGATCATTTCTAACTCATGGTTCATTTGTGGGGCTTCCATTGCAGGGGACTGATGCCCCGTGAGAACAGAGCCTTTTCTCTTTTCCTGCTGTAATGGCAAACTCTGAGCAGTTTCATTTATTCTTATGCTTACACTACTGCTTAGCTTGGATGTGATAAGAAAGCAAGCCTTTCAATTTGTACCTAGTTTTACAGCACCATTTTTATGCTAAGTAACATTTGGATATAATGAGGTGATTTTTTCCTTTCTTAGAGGATAACAACCTCAATTTGAGTGCTCAATAATAGCGCAACTGACTGTTAAATAACAAAAGGCAAGTTATTAATTTTTCTCTTTATAGATCTAGGTCTTCGGTGAATACTCAAGAAGTTAGGGTGGTCTACAGTGAGCTTTTGAGGTGCCTTGATCACATGACCTGTGTGACTTTTCCTAGGGGGACATCTGAACAGATATCTGTTCATCCCAGATAGGACATTAACATCAAACCAGAGAAGACATCTTACCTAAGTTTGCTGTAGTGAACCAGTGAGTCTGCTGGTGTTATGGGGACACGGGTGACAGAGTGGCAGTTGTATCACGGGTGACACAGTGGCAGTTGTATCACTTGGTAGCTCATCCTGCCACAGGTCACAACTCATGCATCCCTTAATCCAGTTTCTTCCTGTAACCCTCCAGTATGGCTGTCAGTTGCTCCCCATGAGTTACTTTTGAGCAAACTAACATTGAATAGAATTCTAAGGTTGCTCATTTTTTCCCACAGCCTTTCTGTAGGTTGTTATTATTTGAGAGCCTAAATGTGGTTTTTATGTGAGTATTATGGTGACTCTATAGTTGGTAGTTTTTCAAAGACTGTATATAAAGATTAAGATGGATTCTGTTTCAAGTTTGACAGATCTTATAGCCAACAGCAGCAGCCGTAGCAGCAGCAGCCAGAACAACAAAAACCAAAAAGGATCAGTGTGTAACTAGACATAATTCTCTCTTTACACTCTTATTCTTAGGAGGACACTCAGAATGGTTCACGCACATAAATCTATTGTGTTCTCTTGTCTAGGATAGTACTCAACACTGGAAGTGCCAACCATAATGTCGATCAGCAGTTTAGTTTCAGGTCCATTTCCACAAAAGGGCAAGATTAGGGTGACTTCCTCCTGTGAGTTTTTGAGGAAGTACCTTTGTAACAAATGTAGCTACTGCTGTTTGATAAGACTAAAATATGTAGTGATATATTTACAGATGAGTAATTATAAATGTTAAATACTTTATCATTTTCTTTCTATATAGTAGATAAACGGTAGTTGCAAATCAAAGCTTGTCTAAGGAAGTAACTGAAGGACTCTTCCTTTTTTTTTTTTTATAAAGAAACCTGAATACTGAACCTTGATTATTTGTAATTGGACATTTCACACATATTATTTGGAAACTTACTAGAGTTAAGTTCCATATAAGAAGTTTTATGTCAATTATATGTTTTTGTCTTCTGCATGCTGGATGTCAGCCATTCTAAAAGAGCACATTTTAGTATATAGTAGCAATTGTTTTCTTTGGCTTGGAAGAAATACCTTTGCAAGTAATTTCATCTATTTCATTGGGAACTTAATGAATGGAAATGTAGAGGGATCTGTCAGAGTGCTATTGTGGGTCACAGCATGAGATTTTATATTATCATACAGCCCCATGCTCAGACCTTCTCCTGCATAGGAAAGAGCAATAATTACTTCATTAGTTACATAAGGGAGTCATAGGTCTTAAGCATAAGTTGATTCTGATTCTTAAGGATGTTATTAAGCTGTCAAAACCTGTCAATATGCACTGTGACAACAACATGTAAAATTCCATTAAAGGGTCATTAGCAAGGTCTTCAAGCTCATGCCTAGCATTTTATCTGAGTTCCTAATGGAACATTGCTCAAAGCAGGAATTAAGTCAGATGCCTCATGAACTTTAATGCTGTTAGAACTTTACTGTTGGAAGAAAGTATTAGTTTCTTTTTTTTCCTCGGGTTTTCAGTTCTATGTGAGACAAAAAATGAAACTGCAGTTAAGTACGACCACTGCAATTTCCAAATCTTGACATTTAAACATGTTATGGCTTAGAATCTGGTGAGCTCTGAGGATGGGCTGCTGCTGCTGCTGACCTATCAGTTTGTATATAGAGACTTGAGCACTCCTTTGACACCAATGGTCATTATTAAATTTTGCTTTTACTTCAGTAGATTTATTTTCCTCTAGAGGAAAAGGAAGGGCAATTTGTGATGAAAACTTACTTTTTCTTTTATTATGCTGTCAATTGTTAAGATTGGTAGTATTTTCAAGGAACAGTGTCCAACTTGAAAGCTAAGTGGAATGAACACACACACACACACACACACACACACACACACACACACACACACACACACACAGTTTGCTTTCCGTAGAGAGATCTGGCATCCTTAGAAAGAAGTGATTACCATTTTTCTGACTGACATAATTATAACCGAAGGTGCCAAATTGATAGGCTCTCAGCATTGTAGGTGGTAGCAGTTGTCATCCACATAGCTTAGCTTCACTTTAATGGCACACAGACAGAGATTACAGCCATTCTATCGGTTTAATGAACATCAAGGCAGGTCTTTTGCCATACGGAGCTGTTTCTGTTGAAAACAATAATAAGAATTAGAAGTGCCAACAACAACAACAACAACAGCTCTGTGAAACGTTGACTAAAAAAATGTAATTTTGGACGCTTAGCCCTCACATTCTCAAAAAGGCAACTCAGGGGTCAATTGAAACTAGATAAACACCAGGTGAGGACATGTTCTGGAAATTTCAGGTGGGCTCATCCAGATGGAAGAGAGCCAAGTATAATTTATCCGATAAGACCCTGAGAGTTGAGAGCGCATTCACCCGACGAGGAGAGCTGGGAAGATGTATACACTTGCCAAGTAAGGATTAATTATAATTGTGGGTGCTGAGCCAAGTGAAAGAGTAGAAGTTTCAAAATAACCTTGAAAATCAGCGTGAGCAGAGCCTGGAGGGTGATGGTACTGTACAGGAGTTATAGTGAAAGGGACTTTTGAGCAACTAACAAGGTATTTTATATGGCATAGGAAAATTACCTGTTATTTAAAATTCAAGTCAAAGGCTCCTTTTGGGCTTAAAAACAGAACACGATTTCTAGCCTGAATAATATCTAATAAAAAATTAACTAATTTATTTAATGAGTCTATGCTGGTTCCCTGACCACTGCTGCTTAATTAGAATCTGATTGCTGATTATGCTGATCTATTTTTTACCTTGGAAGTTTCCAGTGGTGTGCTCTGAAACTTATTTCTACTTGGTTATTGGTAATAAATATTCACTAGAAGGCTGAGAAGAAGCAGGAGCAATGAAAGTATTCTATGTTCAGAAGAGACGGGATGTCTTGGTCTTTGGCACTGAATATTTATCATTTGGAGATAAGGGTGACTCAGAAAAGTTGACAGGAAATATTACCAAACTTGTTCACATGACACCGATTAAGGAGACCTGCCTCAGCTGATCACTTGGCTTCAGGGATGATATTGATTATGCCGTACAACTGCTTCCTAACTAACGGTGCCGAGCTTCAGTTTCTCAGGGCTCACTCAGGATGCTGTCGAGTAGTGCTTCTCTTCCTAATGCCCTTTAATATTGCTCCTTTTGTAATGGTGACCCCCGACCTTAAACTTATTTTCTTACTACTTCATAACTAAGTTTGCTACTATTAGTATAGTGTAAATATCTGATATGAAGGATATCTGATATGTGAACCCAAAGGGGTCATGACCTACAGGTTGAGAACTGCTGCTTTAGAATGAGATCTGGACCAAAGGGAGTCTATGGTTGGTGAGTGTGCATCGTTGAAATACTGGCCTCCTAGCACTGAACATCTCCAGGGAGGCTACACTATGTTGGCTTAAATACCAAGGACTGAAACTGTTCAATGTGTCATGGCTTTTGGAATGAATATTTTTTCTTTTTTGAGACACTACCACCCAGAACAAGCCTACTTAGTGTCACTGCCCATCTTTCTTAAATAAATAGGGCAAAATGACTGCCTCATTTAGTAAATTAAATAAAAATATTGAGTTATTTTTGCTAAAACTGCAAACGCATGAGTGTCAAATAAAAATGAAAATATTCTTACATTGTATACCCCTCTGCTCTTAGACTCCTAGCACTGGGAGATGTCACCCTTATTTTTATAAATAAGGGGCAGAATATTAATGAGTAAGATTGATTTGTACTAATATTTGAAAAATAAGAACAGGTTTTAAAATGTCGTTTAAGAAGAATGATTCGATGATTGGGAACGTAAAGTTGTTTCTCATGAAAGGAAACAAGAAAGCAAAATGATATCTGTGCAAATTGATGGACCTAAAAATAATTCTTCTGCAGAGGAGGGAAAGGTAGGTTTCTCAGGAATCACAGCTTCTGGAAAGCCACTATTTTAGCCTAGTCTCCCTCGCTTCCGTCTCAGCAGTCTGGAATAACCACAGCGAGGCCAGTCACTTATGCTGAGGTGGGAACTTGACTTCCTAAGAAACTAGGTCTTCTGAAAACAGGAGACCCATACCAATTTTCTGGCCTAGCAGATTCTGTGTAATGAAGAATGTCTCTTTGCTTGAGTCCTTATTTCTCATAAGAGAAAACACCTCATGCAAATACAGCCACCCTTTTTATATTTTTATTTTCTAATTATATATTATATATTTATTGTTACATAAATAAAGATAATTACACTTTTTATTTAATCCCACCTGTCTTGCCCCATGGAATATCCTTCCTCTGTGTGATAACACATGATCAGTGAAGTCACTAGATAAGACTGTCTAACAAAATCTCTTCTAATTTTGTCTTTAGACAACCCCTTTCCTGGTCTTCTGAAGAAACTTCTAGACAGGTATGGTGCTCCTTGTGGGAACATGTTTCCCCACTAGCCTCTGGGCACATTGAACATACTCGAAGACTTCAATAACTAAGCTCATCACTGTTATGTCTGAGAGTTTATTTTGAGAGAAAAGCCTGTAAGCGAGAAGAGTAAAAGGTCTGCTTAGCAAAGAATCTACTGGGAAACTTTTCCAAAGGATGCTCTAGGTTATTATGTTACTTGCTATGTGGTGATTTGGTTGCTAAAGGACAGCAGTCCTTTTGACAACTAGCAAAGAACTAACCTAAGGGTGGAGAAGCCATTACAAGAAGCTCAAGGCCAGGCCTATGCATGCTTGCATTATTTTCCAAAATACCACTGCTATATTATTCTCTGGCACTTCAGGATTCAAACACTGGTTCAAGCCATGGGCTCTCATCAGGTGGTATTATTATGTCCCACTCTTGACACTTGTGTGTCTTGTTTTAAAAAACTTCTTAGCGACTCTTCATTCTTCTTCCTTGTCTCTGATGTCATTCTTCTGGATCTGCTCGCTTTTTCCTCATATCAGAATTCCTGAAATATATCAAGGATTTGACTGTAGTAGGAGTTGGCACACTGAATCCTAGGGACTAAATCCTAGCCGAGCTAGGAAGAACTCACTGAAACAGACAAATATGCAGTAGACTTGTAGATGGCCAGGAACACCCAGCACATACACAATCTCATTGTGTGTAGAAAAGTTTGCCAAGCCTTTCCCTACAGAATAAAGTTAAGATGACTTGATTTGTTAGTATCCCATAGTGCCCTCTTGCATTTCCTGAGCATAGTTTTGTATGTACTGCACCACATGCCCTGCAGTGTTGGCAAGGCTCAATCTCTCCCTGCCACCCCATGCCTCTGTGCTTTTGGGGTTCAGAAAATCATACCTTAAAAGTATATTGTTTCAGATCTCCCTTAACGACCTCCCTTCCAGATTCTTCCTGCCCTCTTGCTCCCTATTTACCCTCCCCACCCCACTACCAGACAAACGTTAGGAGCTAGAATCTTTTCCCTATAATTCAGGGTAAAGAAATGAGAGTCTTCCTTTCCTTTTTTTTTCATTTAAAGAAGACTATGAAGACTAAAAATGCTACTGTAACATGCCTCTACTTTCCTGTGCTAAAAAGAAATTCTGGCTATAGAGAAGTTATCCAAATCACCTTGCTCCTGTTTTAGAAGGGGTAATAGGAAGGAACGAATGTGGTGTAGAGGAGAGTTAAGAAGATTGGGCACAGATAGGCTTTGCTACATTTCCTCACTCAGTCGAGTCTAGTAGCATTAGATCAGAGCCTTTTGTAAAATCATATTTCTCTGTGGTTTCCCATTTGACATAGAACAAAATCATAAAAATGATTATCCACACTGGATCTTGGAATCTCTATTTTGAGGATTCAGGTGCCCATTATGAGACTGCCTAACTGCTTTGGTTTGGCTGATGTGTCTTGTTACACAGACATCATCCGTGACCCTAAGCTGAGGACCAACATTACTCCCTCCTTTCCTACAGCATCCTTTCCTACAACATCCTTGTACACACTCTTTCTTCTTTCTGAGATGTTGCACTTTATAATTTTTTTTTGAGGTGAGACTTTTCTGGAATTTTTTTTAATTTTTATTGTTTTTGAATTTTCTTATGACAATGTGTACAAGACCGGTGTCTGATGAGCATGTTGTCATAAATAAATTGTACCAAATGGTTGCTATCTACCCAAAGAGAACACTATAGATATCAAAAGCGAAGCCAGTGAAAAATCCACCAGCCCTATAATGACTAGTTCTATCGTTGTTGCTGACATCTCATTTGGCCTGGTACACATGCTCGTTTTCCACTAAGCATAAATAACAGTCCTCATTTTGGATATTTCTTTTCTCACTTATGCTTTATTGGTAAATATATTTCAAGGCACAGAAAAAAACTGGAGTCTCAGACCTTGAAGATTTGTGTCACAGTGCTCTAAATAGAGGTAGACAAGGAAGATAACATTTCAGGAGACAAAAAGTGACTTGGAATAGCAAGTGGTTGATCATGGAAGATCTATAGGTTACATAAAAGGTACGTGATATGGAGAAGAATCAATATTGTTAGCCCAGACTGCCAGTTTAAAGTCTTGAGTGTCACTAACACTCCATTAAGAAATCTTTCTGGCTGCCTCAGAAGTGCATATAAGAATAAGGGAAATTTTGTGTACTTATACTCATAATATAAATAGTAAAATGTTTGGTTTCACACTGATGAAGAGAGTTAGAGATTGAAATGTAGCCAAAATATTTGATGTATAAGCTAGATATGATAAGGTAATTCATTATTAATCATTTAAAGTTCAGTGTAACAGTCTATTGTGAAGTCTAGAGAGAGACCCTAAGTATTAGTATGGCGAGGACAGTGTAGCATGTTGCAAGCGAAAGTACAGAAAGTGTGCTCGTACCTCACACTGGCCAGCAAAACATCACGACTCGTTAATGACGGCCTAGGAATGGTTCAATAACAAAGCAGATGCATTCTTTTTCTAATCCAGAAGTCTTATGTTTGAAACACTCATCATGTAAAGCTATGCAAAGGAAGTTCTAGGTCACTGCCTACTTTTCCCTGACCCCCAAGGATCAGAGATTATTAACCTCTGTGACCATTTTTCCCTGTAGAGATCCTCAGTGACATTCTTCTTCACTCCATATCGTGATGCCCTCATTTTAAATTCAGATTTGACCTCCATTTCTTTTGTGATCCCTTCTACACACCCCTAGAAAAACCTATTTTAAACTCTGACAGCAGACTCACTCCTTCTAAGGGTAAGGGTTTGACTGTCTTTTAAAATATAGTCATTTCATTATTTATCATCCTTCAGGCCTGAAATATGGGTTGTAATTTCTATAAAAATTCACTGTTTTTCACTTGTTTTAAGCATGTGCTAACAGGCATGTGATGCTCTTTGGAGGCCAACAAGGCTGGCACTTTTGGACACAGTAATTATGTCAATTATCTGACTTGCAAAACCTCTTATTTCTTTCGGGCACAAGAGGGAGTTTTAATAAGGATTAAGAAATTCATTTTATATAATATTTTGAAGAGCACATTTACTAAATTAATATCTTTTAATTTCAAAAGGAAATATTATCCAGTTTTCCCCTTCTCCCCTATATCCAGTTTTTAAAAATATTTTCATTCCTATATTGAATTTCACTCATATGCAGTCTTTTCCCCAGTGATTTTAACTTTGGCCACTGCACTGAAGTGTGAGTCCAAAGTTTGATGGTAGCAGCTGGACTTGGTGAGTCAGGAGGCACTGGCAACTCTTCTATCTTCTACCTTTGCTGGAGGTCTTTAAGTAAAGCATCTGGCAAGCTTTCTCATGCAGTCATTCCTTATGGTCTGCTGTGGATGATTATCTCTCCCTGCCTATTCTCTTTTGACTGTCTATTCTAACCCCAGATCAGCTGGGTGTGGTGGTGAGTCTTATGTGACATTGACGTGAGTAGACGGGTTTGAAGCATCAGATCCTCTTGCAGTGTTTTGCATTAGGAAATACAGTGGTCATAACAACAGGAGCAGATGAATCACACAAAACTAATGCAAAGAAGTGAGCTACATCCCCACGTTTAGGTCCTGAATATTTTAGGTCACAAATATTTATTGGGACCCTAATCTAGTACATTTCCCCAGAGGTGGGAGGTGATACCATGTGACCTTGGGGCATGGCTGAGAGGACAGATCTCTAAGCTGACTCCATGTCTGACCACGGTCTATTTTCAATTTCTGCTTATGTAGATTAATAGTCTTCCTGTCCTTGATGTTTTCCCCATAATTTAACTTGAATTCTTTACAGTTAGAAGGTTTGGCCAGATCCAAATGAGTTTCTTGTCACTCAGACCTTTCTCCCTGAGCAGGAGGATCATGGCTCCATCTCTGATTCTCCTCAGTGTGTGTTGTGAATGAGGATCTGACAGCCAGACATTACCCATTCAGAGAAAGTCATGGTCTTTCTGTTTTCCTTTGGACAGCTAATCCCATAGAACTGTAGCACTGTTAAAGCTTAATCATTGCCTAGTTCTCCTTAAGTGTCCACCTGGGAGGAGCACAAAGTCTCATTGTGCTTAATAGATGCTTGATCTAGCTACTGCAGGAGCTGAATGATATCGTCTATGTGCTACCTACTTGGGTTTCCTTGTGTGAGGAAAGCAACATCAGCAGATCTTCCTTACGGGTAGTTGAGGATCAGAGGTCCCATGTCTCCTTATCTTGGCCTCAGATGCCAAGGTTGTACCTTGCTTGCTTGAAAAGCTGTATGGCTAAAGACACTAGGAAATGTTTTTGAGAACATTGTCCTTGCTGACATCATTAGGATCTGAGGTTGCTGATCACTTCCTCCTCCCTCCTGACATCCCCTGACATATATCAGGGCTGCTCTGGCTTAGGCTTCACTAGTGAATGCTCTAAAATGCTCCGATGCTGTCAGACAAAGGCAGATGTACTATGAATGAAAAGTAAGTCAGCGGTCAGATAGTGAGTTTTACTAGATTTGTAAACTTCATGTAACCATGTGAACCTCATTTTTCTTGCTTAAGAGAATCTCATTTTCTAGTTTCATTCATTTCCTGGAGACACCTAGCACATCCATAAATAGGGATATAAAATTGCTTTTAGGTTTGCTTTGTGTTTCAGCTCATTTAGTCCTTATAAGAATTCTGGGAGGTAGATATTTTGACTTGCATTTATGCACAAAGAAATTGAGGCATACAGTCATTAATGGATGTTGCTCAAGGGCTGTTAAGAGATAGATTGGAACCTACATCTGATTTATTCCAAAGCTTAGAAGTGTTCTTCCTTGTCATCAAATTATTGGACTACAAATGAATCATTTCAGCATTGGTTAGAAGTTTCTTTAAAGCTTCCATTTAGACTATTTTTCTTTTTCCAATTGATTAAAAAATTCATAAAACCTCATCCTTACCAATGACATCTCATTTCTTAAAAAAAAAACCTTCTAAATGTGAAGTCATTGACCACGAAGAACACAGGCTTTAGGGGGTATAACTCACTGTTCCTAATTAGGTGCTAAAAAGGATTTTTCTGTTGCCTTGGCTTAAAGTAATTGAATATCTATCTATTTATATGAGTGATTAATCAGAAACTCAAGCAATCAGAGCAGCAGCCAGAATTCCCATGTTGGGTTTCCATGTTACATCCACTGGTTCTCAACACTTTCAATGATTTCTTACCCAAGGGGTATAAGACCAGAAGAATTAAATGACTAAGCAACAGCCATATGAAGGATGATTTATCCACACCGGAGAAGGTATTTCAGATGACTGTGCAGGAAATATAAAGAAAAATGATTACTGTAAAGGTATTTTTAACTGTAAAGCATTCAATAGCTTATATCCGTAACACATTATTGGGCCCCACACTTAGAGTTTAAAGATTATATTTCATAGGGCAATGAGTATAGTATTCAATTTTATTAATAAAAAAGCCTGTGTAAAACGCATTTTCTCAAAATGTGCAGTATTGCATGTTTAAGAATCAGCATCATAGCTATGTCCTTAGCTATCTTTGAGTTGATAGAAAAAAGAAAAATAAAATTAGACCCATGGCTTCTAGGAAATGAGATTTAGAAAAGAAGAACTGGCTTCGGCAAAAATGGCAAGTGACTTTTTTTTTCTGAATGGAATACTTCGGCCAAGATGGTGGTATAGAACTCATATACCCAAATGATGCTCCAATATATAATAAGGACACATGCCCTACTCTGTTCATAGCAGCCTTATTTATAATATCCAGAAGCTGGAAAGAACCCAGATGCCCTTCAACAGAGGAATGGATACAGAAAATGTGGTACATCTACACAATGGAATACTAGTCAGCTATCAAAAACAATGACTACATGAACTTCATAGGCAAATGGATGGAACTAGAAAATATCATCTTGAGTGAGGTAACCCAGTCACAAAACAACACACATGGTATGCACTTACCTTGGTCTCAAAACTTGGAATACCTAAGAAACAATTCACAGATCATATGGAATTTAGGAGTAAGGAAGACCAGGGTGTGGATACTTCAGTCCTGCATTGAAGGGGGTACAGAATGATAGTGGGAGGTGGAGGCAGGGGGGACATGGGAGGGAGAGAGGAGGGGAAGGAAATAGAGGGGCCAGTATCAGGTACTGTAAGGGATAGGAGAGAGGTACAGAGGGTCAGGAAATTGAATAAAAATATGTAGCAGGGTGGGATGAGGAAATGGGAATCTCCACTGGAGGCTCCCAGAAACCAGAGAAAGGAGAGGATCCCATGACCCAGTGTGGATGACTTTCACAAAGAAGGGGAGATAGAACTTGTAGAAACCACCTCTAGTAGATAGGCATGACCCCCAGTTGAGGAATGGAACCACACACCCATCTCAAAGTTTTTAACCCAGAAATGTTCCTGTCCAAAAGAAGAACAGGGAGAAAAATGGAACAGAGAGTGAAGGAAGGACCATCTGAAGATGGCTCCATCTGTGGATTCACCCTTTCTACAGACACCAAAACGGAAACTGTTGCCATTGCCAAGAGGCACTTGCTGACAGGAACCAGGTCTTCACCGCTTTTGGGATGTTCAGTCAGCAACTGACCAACGCAGATGTGAATACTTGCAGCCAACCATCAGATTGAGGTCAGGGACCGTGGTGGGGGAGCTGATGGAAGGTCTGGGGGAGGAGAGGGAGACTGCAACTCCACAGGAAGAATAACATCAGCTGGCCTGACCACCCAGTTCTCCCAGAGACTGGACCACCAATCAAGAAGTGTACAGGGAGGGATTCAGGCTCCAGAGACACATATAGCAGATGACCTTGTCTTACATCAATGGGAGGGGAGGCCCTTGGGACTGTGGAAGTTTAATGCCTAGGGAGGTGGAGCGGTGGGGCAGGAGAGGGTGGGTGGGTTGGGGAGCAACCTCATAGAGACAATGGGGAGGGACGAGAGGAAGACTGTGGGATGGGGGGCTGGTGGAAGGGTAACTGGGAATGGGATATCATCTGAGATGAAAACGAATCAAATGATCAATAAAATAAACAAACAACAACAAAACAATTAGTATTTTACCGTTTTCTGAAAAAATAAGTCAGAAATTGATGACAACACAGGACAGACATATTGTCCCTTTCTATGGAGGTAAGGACAAATACTCCAAACTGAATTACTCATTGAACTACCTGACTGAGTCTATAGATATTTGAATTTCAATCTATACTAAGGCATGGTGGATTCCAGTTCCCCCAAACACATATTTATACATTGCTTCTGCCTTTTCATGAATTCCCTTAATCTTCACAAGTTGATTATAGTTAGTCTTATAATGTGACTTATTAATTCCTCAGTGACCTTTTGAAATTATGATCTCAATATAATAGCATTATTGACATGAAAAAGTATAAAATGATGGTGTTAGAATTGTAATATTGAGAGAGAGCACTGAATGCAAGTCTGTGAGGGTGACAAGTAAGTAATTTGTCTTATAGATTTGTCCTCCTTGGCCTCCTCCCTTCCTCCCACCAAAGGCTTGCTAATGGAATCTTGAAATACAAGTTCATTTTATGATGCTTAACATGTCTGCACTTGATATAGATAAAGGCACAGTTGCCAAATATGATAGATAAGATACAAAGTCCTTGGTTAAATTTGAATTTAAAATAAATTTTTTATTGAGTTTAAGTATAATTCATGTAAAGTTGAGGGTATATTAATAATAACGATGCCTTAATGGCTAAGAGCCCTGAATACTCTTGCAGAAGACCAGGGTTCTGTTGCCAGCACAATGTGATGGCTTACAACTGCTGGGACTACAGTTCTAGGGCCCCTGATGCCATCTTCTGGCCGCTGGGGTCACCAGAGATGTATGTGGTGCACAGATATCCTTGCATCCATTGTCATGAATAAAATTTAAAATCCAAACACAACCAGGGTTTCCTGTGGTAACAATGAAACGGGGACAATACTGCAAAGAAGTCTGTTTCACAATAAGTGGGAAAGCTTGAAGGTATGAAAGGAACATTTAATGTCCTGCTTAGAGTGATAACAGAGCCATGCATCTTTAGTGTATTTCATGTGCTAATCTAGATGCTTCTAATAGAACGTTAACTAGTTTCATCTCTCTAACAACCCTATGGAATTTATACTATTTTAATCGCATTTTACAACTAAAGATACGTGAGTAACAAAAAAAAAATTTCCCAAGAAAGTCTGGGTTTGTATTTCGTTGTCTTGTGTAGCACACAATTGAAGGTAATTATTTGTCACACACTAATACTTTATAAACACCTCACACAGCTATTATGAGAACTGTTTAAAGTAGATTATTACCAAAGACAAACAAAACTCCCCCCAAACACCAACTGAAAAAAAAATCCAAAATGAAACAAAAATCTTTATGTTATGTTCAGTGGCGAGATTCTTAGAAACAAGAGCATAGGCTTCTTGCAACGTGAAGATGTGGAGGGAAGCCCAGAGTAAAATTGTTTTCAAACTGCAGAAACGATTCCCAAGGCTTACTTTTTGAGGAATGACAGGTAGAACAAACTCAAAACACAGAAACCAGTGTTCGCTGATTCATAGCATCCGTGATTTACAGCACGCAGGAACATTTTAAAACAAGCTTTATTTTTATTTTATGTGAATGGGGGTTTAAAGATTTTTAAACATTTTATTATTTTATGTGCATGGGGGTTTTACTTGCATGTATGTCCATGCACACATGTGCACCTTGTGCCCATGGAGGCCAGAAGAACACCCGTGAAGCTGGAGTTACAGTAATTGTGAGATATTACGTGGGCACAGCAGGAACAATTTACTCCATCAATGTTTCTAACCCAGATCATGTGATCACATGCTGCATATACACACATGTGTGCACACATTCACACATACATGCGAACCCCAGCCTGTTTGAGTGTGCAGGCATATGTGTAGACCTTTTACACATTTTAAAGAGCATTGTCTCTTACTCTGAACACAGCTCCATGAGGAATTTTACCTTCTTGGGCCTTGGTTTGATGGACACAGAGAGGACAAGGGATGCTGAGGAAGAATAGAGGGGACATGGAATATATAGCTTACAGACTGGAGTTCGGCTTACCAGGGAACTTAGTTATCCAACACAGCGCTGCTCATGTCTAGGTAAGAATCCATGCTCCAGTGCCTCTGAGCAAGTGAAAGCCTCACTTGACTGCCTCCCAGTCTACTTTCGTTAGAACTGACTTCTGTTTAAAAGCTGACTCATATTTCTTATTTTCTCTTTTAAGGAGCTGGATTTTAATACTTTGGCTTGCCATGCTTTAGAAGTATCTAAAGTTTTTGGTTACATTCCTCTTTGGACTAGACTCTGATTCTTTAATTGAAGTGAAATTAATGGGAGCTAAATGACAAAACCCAGTCACACAGTTCCGGGTGACATTCTATGCTGTATTTAAACACAACTGTCAAAGCTTGTTTTCAGCTGTGTGCTGGAAGGTGGAAGGTTTTAGCTGAGTCCCCACTGCTGAGATAATGATATATGCTAATGTTTGCAGTGGGAAATTTGAGCGTGGTGCACACATTTGCTACTGGAATATTATGGAGCGTTTGTGGGTTTGTCCTTCTCCAGCAACTTGTTTGTTATGATCTCTGTAGGTTCTAGACAGCAGAGAATTTGGATGAAGTCTTTTGGAGGCTTTCTGAGCCTTAGTTAAGCCACAATCAAGCCAAATCTATTTCCACGCACATACTGATCGTTGTCTTGTGCTCAAGGGAAAAGAGAGTATTAAACATGTGATTATGCTTCCTGAGATAAATTGCCTAAGACCTCTATTATTTCCTCTGACATGCCTGTGTTTGCTTACAAGGATGAAAAATATTCCATAAACCCTATGGCCTAACATACATACTTCCACAGGCTGCTGCTGTTTTCTGACACGGATTTGTTTTTTAAAGGCATTGTACCTATTTGAAAGACAGAACTTGCGTGTCTGCCCACAATTTGCTCACCGTAGTTATTACTTTATTTTACGAATTGGGAAAACTGAAGCTAGAGAGGTCAGGTGAGTGTGCTTCAGTTTACATTTCTAGTTTGTGAGGATGGTAAGGATTGGAGACGATGTCTGTCAGTCTCCAGTGTGGTGACTAGCCCACAGAGATGCTCAATGGGTTACAGCTTCTCTTACAGTGTCAATCAATAGGCAAGTGTCCCATCGTGTTGGCAGGCAGAACATAGTGTTAAGGTAGTGTGGCTACAGAGTCCTCCACAGAGTTCTAGGGAGACGTGAGATGCTGGGAAGGTCTGAAGCTTTTATGACAAGAACTGAGCTCAGGGAAAGGGTGAATCCACCAACACTCCCTGGGAACAGTGAACATCCCATTACAAATCCAGTGGTGTCACCCAGTAATTAACTAATAAATAATTAAAATAAATATGCTCAATATATATATTTACTAATAAAAGAACCTGATCATTTCTTAAAGCTTTGTATGGGGATAACAGGGATCACGATTCCTTTTTCCTTTCCTTCTTTCTTTTAGACCATGATCTGGATTTGGGATTGAAAAAAAAATTAATTTGTTATCTCACTTGTAATCACAACCACAATTTTCTCCAGTATTTCTTTTTCTTTTTTTTTAATGCTGTCTAATGGAGGGTTGACATGTTTAAACAGTGATGATGTGTGACAGCTGCAGGCGCGCCTTTGTGTGTGACTATATAACCTGTCAAGGAATTTGCATCAGGTCTTTGTGAAGTACTGTCATTCTCAGTCACTTTAAAGGCCCTTAAGGCTCCGGCTGTCCCACAGTAACGGCTGTCACCCAGTCAGCAACAATTTCATCTGTGTGTGATACTGCTGATGCGTGTCGGGCGCTTGTTAAATTCACCGTGGGTCAACTATCTAAATGTTTCTTCTCAATGACTGAATCATAAAACATAAGGTGCAGAAATACCTGTGCGAGTGTGGCAACCAGCATTTTTATGACAGCTGCATCAGGAACCTGACAGATGTGAATAGAATCCGAATTGACTATGGATGTCAACAGAAATGAAGTGAGAGTTTCGATAAATTAATTTTGTATATTTATACATTATCCAAAAAGCATCTGGTTTGATTAGTTAGTCACTGACTGTCTTCTTATTAAAGTGAATGGTTTAGAGTCCAACTGGGAAACTTCAAACTGTCATTCATTCATTTATTCATTGTATCAAATTTTCCTTGTCCCAAGCTCTGGCTCTGAAGATAAAATAAAGACTAAGACCTAGCATCATTCTCTGGGGCTCACAACTATCAGAAAACAAAAACCTTCACTGGATTAATTAAAAAAAACTCATTATCTTTTTCTTAAAAATTTTGTTGTTGCTGTTGTTGTTAATAAATTTTGGGTTTACCTCACAGGTGCAAGCAGTGTGTTAAGTACAGAAACACAGAAGGGCAGGAAAGCCAGGTTCTGTTTTTCTTTTTGTTGATATTTTTATTGGATATTTTTTATTTGCATTTCAAATGTTATCCCCTTTCCCAGTTTCCTGTCCATAAACTTCCTATCCCATTTCTCCTCCCCCTTCTTCTGTGAGGTTGGTTCCCCTCCCCAACCATCCCCACTTTCCACCTCCCTACCCTGACGTTCCCCTATACTGGGGGGGGGGGGAGTCTAGCCTTGGCAGGACCAAGGGCTTTTCCATCCATTGGTGCCCAACAAGGCCATCCTCTGCTACATGCGCAGCTGGAGCCATGGGTCAGTCCATATGTAGTCTTTGGGTAGTGGTTTAGTCCCTGGGAGCTCTGGTTGGTTGGTATTGTTTTCTTATGGGGTTTCAAGCCCCTTCAGTTCCTTTAATCCTTTCCCTAACTCCTCCAACAGGGACCCTGTTCTTAGTTCAATGGTTTGCTGCTAGCATTTGCCTCTGTATTTGACATGTTCTGGCTGAGCCTCTTAGCAGATACCTATATCAGGGTCCTGTCAGCATGCACTTCTTGGCTTCATCAATATTGTCTAGTTTTGGTGGCTGTACATATATGGTCTGTATACTCATGTGGGGCAGTCTCTGAATGGCCATTCCTTCAGTCTCTATTCCAAACTTTGTCTCCATATCTCGTCCTATGAATATTTTTGTGCCCCCTTCTAAAAAGAACTGAAGCATCCACACTTTGGTGCTCCTTCTTGAACTTCATGTGGTCTGTGGATTGTATCTTGGGTAATTTGAACTTTTGGGCTAATATCCACTTATCAATGAGTGCATACCATGTGTGTATTTTTGTGATTGGGTTTTTTTCTAAGTGATTCTTCCTCTACTTTGTACTGTCTCCTCCACTCACTGTTGAGCTCATATATATTTCTGAATGTGATGGAGGCATATCTGTCAGGGTTTTTAGTTTGGGGGTTGGCTTTTGTTTTTCAGTAGAAATTGTACCAGCCCAAGATCGACTTCTCCTTCCTGGGTAAGCCTTTCCCATTATTTTTTCTAATTGAACATACAACTTGGTGGAATCCTTCTAAATCCAACCCTTGCTCCCTGGGTCATGCTTTCCCGGGAGATAAAAATACCATTATGAGGAGTGTTGGGTTCCAGGGGTCACTGGGTTACATGGCTATGCTTCACTTTGTCCATGGGTGCTTGGATGGAACTCAGTTCCTCATGCTCTTTCGTGCTGAGTCATGCCCCCAGACCTTTCATTTTGTAGAGTTCCTGATTTTCTAATGGTCCATTGGTTGTGTATAATCTATGGACTTGCAAATGTCCTTTTAGGTTCAAGATACTGAAACTTTTAAAATGTTACTTATAACCCTGATGCTTACTTATGAACCCATGAAAGCTTGCTTAATTCCCTAGGGTGGTTTCATTTTGGCTGTATTATGTGTTCAGTTGTCAGTTGCTTTTCTATATATGCAGTAGTTTTCTGCCTTTCTTTTTCTAGTTAAAAAATGAACTCCTTAAAAGGTGGCCTCTAGAGCAAGGATATACCTGGGTCCTTTCACTGAGGTCTCAACAAGACAGCTCTCAATGCTCCCTGTGCATTGTACAACCTCCCAGGAAAGTACAGTTTGTGCCTCACAATTGTTCACTTAATTGCTCAAAGCTCTCTGACCAGGGACTCTGCAATAGAATGACTTAGTCAGCAAGACAGAAATCAACCTAAGGATCTCAGGAAAGATAGGACTTGACTCAGAGATTTACAGGCTGGTCCAGCTGAAAATGTTTGGAGGACCAGTGATCGATTGATATGTAGACTCTATAGGAACCAAGTTTTCTATTTAGAGAATTTGCATTTTACAGCATCCCTGGTTAGACATGGGTCATATCTGAAGTGAGCATCACTTTATTTGTGTGTTTGCATCTCAGAAAATACTCCACTCTTTTTTAAGTGTCCCCGCTTTCTGTTAGAGGCTGTAAGCGTTTTCATACAGAGTAACAGCCACTTCACCTCTGAGTGGCACACTCAGGTTGGCCTGTCTGCTGCTATTGCTGTTTCCTGACAGACAATGACAATATTGTGTTTCTTGAAGTTGTCTCGGTGTGCTTTTCTGACACTCCTTCAGTCCTCCTTGTATGATGTCACCCTTGTTCAAGCTGCTGTGACACAGTGTCTTGAGATCTGGCTCTTGTCTATGCCCCTGTAATATCTACCCTCTGATGGTGAGCTGCAGCGAGCAGAGTTGTGCTGTGAACTGGCTGTGCTCCAGGCTTTTGCTGCTGATAAATCTGTTTTGGCATTTGATGGTAACTATAGCTCTCAGATGATGACTACGTTTTTTTCTTCTCCTTTCCTTTTTTTTTTTTCTCCATGCAATGTTTCCATAGGCTGTTATTACAAACCAGTACCTACGACGACAAATAGGAATGGGGGGGATTTTCCATGTTTAGAAGCCCCTTAGCTGTGGTTGTCCTTTTCTGTACTCATTAATGTAGATTCTAAAGATTTTTAACAGACTGTGAACTCAGAATTAGAAATGACAGGGTAAGGCACCGGCACCCTTAGGGCGACTTGAATTGGTAGCTTTGGAAAGCAGCATTATCAGAAATTTTCACGGCCTTCGACCTACGATGTCCTTGACAATATGGGTAGTTGTCTAACATGCATACCCTCAAGGGGAAGTGGGACCTGATACAGACGCAGAGGACACAGAGAGGCAGTGGATTCCGGGAGTGGCCAATACTCTTTGCTTTTGTTAACTTAAGGTTAATGTTTCCAGAAATGTGATTCTAACCTTAAGCTTGAAGATGGGCCTCAAATAAGTTTTTGACTTTATATTTTTTTAGAAATGAAATTCTTAAGACAAGTTTTACAGTAATAAAACCTAATTAATTTTGTTTAATGCAGCATTTTAAAACAATGTTATATTTGGGCTGGGCATGGTGGTGCACATCTTTGATTCCAGCACCTGGAAGGAGAAGCAAGCAGATCCCTGTGAGCGGAAGCCCACCCTGATCCAATTAGTAAGTTCCAAATCAGTCAAGGCTATGTAGTGAGACTCCATTTAAATAAAACTACATTTCCCCCTCGGTCAGCACTTTGATACAAGTGTTTTGAAAATGGGGACTCCTTAACCCATTGACCCAGGAACTTGTTTTAAACAAGTAGCATATATATACCTTTTATTGGATATTTTAGGTGTTTACATTTCAAATGTTATCCCCTTTCCCCCCTCTACTAGGCGCTCTCCCCATTACCCCTGCTTCTATGAAGATGCTCCCACTCCCACCCACCCACTCCCGTCTCAACACCCTGGCATTCCCCTACATTGGGGAAACGAATCTTCACAGGACCAAGGGCTTCTCCTCTTATTGATGCCAGACAATGTCATCCTCTTCTACATATGTGGTTGGAGTCATGGGTCACTCCATGTGTACTCATTGGTTGGTGGTTTTGACCCTGGGAGCTCTGGGGGTGGGGTATGGTTGGTTGATATTGTTGATCTTCCTATGGTGTTGCAAACCCCTTCATCTCCTTCAGTCTTTTCTCTAACTCCTCCATTGGGGTCCCTGTACTCAGTCCAATAGTTAGCTGTAATCATCCTCATCTGTATCAGTAAAGCTCTGGCAAAGCCTCTCAGGAGACACCCATATCAGCCTCCTGTCAGCAAGCACTTCTTGGCATCAGCAGTAGTGACTGGGTTTGACAGCATATAAGATGGATCCCCAGGTGGGTCAGTCTCTGGATGACTTTTTCTTCATTCCCTGCTTCATTCTGTCCCTCTATTTCCTCTCAGGAATATTTTGTTCTCCCTTCTAAGAAGGACTGAAGCCTCCACATTTTGGTCTGCCTTCTTCTTGAGCTTCATGTGGTTTGTGAATTGTATCATGTGTATTCTGAGCTTTTGGGCTAATATCCACTTATCAATGAGTGCGTACCATGTGTGTTCTTTTGTGACTGGGTTACCTCATTCAGGATGATATTTTCCAGTTCCATCCATTTGCCTATGAATTTCATGTAGTCATTGTTTTTAATAGCTGACTAGTAAATACTCCATTGTGTAAATGTACCACATTCTGTATCCATTCTTCTGTTGAGGGACATCTGGGTTCTTCCCAGGTTCTGGCTATTATAAATAAGGCTGCTATGAACATAATGGGGCATGTGTCCTTGTAATATGTTGGGGCATCTTTTGGGTATATGCCCAAGAGAGGTATAGCTGGATCCTTAGGCAGTTCAATGTCCAATTTTCTGAGGAAGTGCCAGACTGATTTCCAGAATGGTTATACCAGCTTACAAACCCACCAACAATGGAGGAGTGTTCCTCTTTCTCCACATCCTCGCCAGCATCTGCAGTCACCTGAGTTTTTTTATCTTAGCCATTCTGACTGGTGTGAAGTAGCATCTCAAAGTTGTTTTGATTTGCATTTACCTGATGACTAAGGATGTAAGGATGTTGAACTTTTTTTTTTTTAATTCTAGATGGTTCTAGATTTTTTTTTGAATTATTTCTGGCCATTGGTTCCAGAGCTGTCTGAAGCCAGAACTCTTCTTTGGTAAACTTTTCTCTGGATGAAATTAAGGTTTTTTTTCCCCTTATTTTTAATTTCCAAGATTTTCCCACATGTTTGTGACTGTGGTTTTAAGATGTTTGATTTCCTTTTGTTCTCTATATGGTTACATTGCTTTTTTTTAAATAGTAGATTTAGGAAGTATATGGCCATTCTTCCATTGAATATGTTTTCTTCCTCTACTCCCTATCCAGATTTATTCATGTGCTTAGTGCTACAACATGTCAATAACACTGTTTTGTCTCTTCTCTTTGCTTGCATAATTTCCATTGATTTGTCTTCCAGTGTGCCAATCCTTTCCTTTCTTGTAGAACCCCTTATTGATTTTTAAAACTATTACTTTATTATTGTGTTTATTTTATTTATGTTGGTATAACATTTTGATATGTATCCCAGGCTGGCCTTGAAGTCATGATCCTCAGGTCTCAACTCCCAAGTGCTACAATTATAATCATACAATATTAAGTGTTGGTGCAGTTTAACAGCTGTTTCTTTGAGAGTTCAATTCAGTTAATTTTATAACCTTGGTCTTGTATTCATAGTCTTTGAAGTCATTGTCAATGCTGGAATTAATTAGATATGGAAGTCTTAGGTTTTGGGATGGAGTGAGGATAGATTCTCCTAGTGACATACTCAGCTCTAGAAGTAGAATGCTCAGTGGAAAGTCCAAAGTCCTGTTTTTTCTGGTAGGAATAACTACTTTCAGAGTTGAGATGAAGGCCTTTGACATCCCAGTGTTTTAAGTGTACCATATGCAGGGCAGGGCTCCATTTTGCTCATGGAGCTTGGGCAGAAAGAGGGAGCTCTTATGCCTCCATGGTACTCACCAGCACCATCCTTTGCAATAGGCAGCTGGGCTTAGGATGAGAAATTCTAATGTCCCACTCCACCGTGGGAGAAGTATCTGTCTGAGAAATGGACAAAGATGCCTGAACTGGAGTTGTCATCTTTGTACTTCATGAGAGAATGGGGAGGCAGAGGTCTTGACTCAAGTACTACAGACGCTTTGATTTATTACAAAATGTATGTATTATTTTTCTTGGTGTTCATTTCCTACCCAACAAAGTCTTTGAATGTTTTGCTTTTTTAGATGTATTTATTATTTTAAAATTATGTGTATATGTGGGTGTCTGTGTGCAGGTTTGTGTTTGTGAGTACAGACCCGTGGAGGTTAGAAGAGGACATGGAGTTTGATTTATTGGCAACCGTGAGCCACTTGATGTGCATATTTGGAGCTGAACTCGTATCCTTGCAAAAAGAGAGTATGCATTTGCAACCGCTGAGACTCCTCTAAAGTCTCTGAAAAAGTTGCATTTAAGAATTAACTTCCTCCAATTTGATAGAGTGAAGTTTACTGGATCTTCTCATTCTGTAACGGTAGAAGCCAGTTTTTTTCAGATTAAATATTCCAAATGCTTAAAATCTAACACATAGGATTAGAAAAGAAATAAAGTCTATTGCAAAACCATGAAAATATTTCTACATTCTGTAATATAATATTATATAGATTTGACATCTTAAATTACAATAAGCATCCATGTGTCTTAGTGTTCTATTTCTATAAGAGTCACCATGGCCAATGCAACTTATGGAGGAAAGCATTTAATTTTGTGTTTATTTACTGATTTAGAGGATTAGTGTATGATCATCATGGCAGGAAGCAGACAGGTATGGCATTGGTTCAGTAGCTGAGAGTTTTACATCTGGATCTAAAGGCAACAGAGAGGAAAGGGAGACTGGGAGAGAGGTGGGAGAGAGGGAGAGAGGGGATGTTGGGGGAAGAGGGAGAGAGAGGGGAAGGGAGAGGGAGAGGGAGAGGAAAGAGGGACAGGGAGAGGGAAAGGGAGAGAGGAAGATACTAGGCTGGGTGTGGGCTTTTGAAACCTCAAAGCTGTCTTCCAGTGACACTTCCTCCATAAAGGCTACACTAACTCCAGCAAGGCCACATCTAATCGTTCCCAAAGTGTTCAACTAACTGGTGAGTAAGCATTCAAATATATGAACCTGTGGAAGCCATTCTTACCCAAAGCATTGCACTATGGTTTTAACCAAAAATACACCCCAAAATAGAAACACATCTTGGAATATTTATTTACAGTAATCATGTGGTATGGAAATAGGTTTGATTGTTATTGGTAAAAATTCATGGAAATTAATTCTACTGTAGTTTGTGCTCTGGGTGCATCATTCCAGGAAATGATAAACCTCAGTTAGAGTTTAGTGAAAATACAACTAAAGATTCTCTAGTCTGAGCTTCCTGATCCACACACATGTCCACACTATTGTTTGGAAAAGTTGCACATGAGCCTGGCACAGCAGAATCTTCTCCAGCTTCAGTCTACATGCTCTGTGACCTCTGGGACTGTTCTGAGTTTTCTGTTCAATGAACTTAGGGACAAACCCAGACCTCTGCAGCCTGAAGGTCACCCGGGGAGCAGTGACCTCCATGGACAATTTTATCACTTCTCTAAAGTTTGGATGCATCTTGGCGATAACAGGCAAAAGCAAGGACAAGAATTTGGTAAAAGTTGCACCATTTCTTTAGGAGGAGCAAGAAAGGACTCAGTGACTTAAAAAAATAGTGCTGATTCGGGAATATTAAAATCTGAATTCTTAAACTGTACATATTAGGTGACACAAACTCAAGGAGATTTAACATTAAGTAAGTATTTAAATAATTGCTTTCTGAAATTTTAGTCTATTGAATACATCTCTGTGAAAATATTGTACTCTTAGAAACTGACTGTAATTTACTTGCAAAGTCCCTTTAAGAAGGTAATTTATCCAGTCTTACAGCTGAAGACAAAAATTACTCTTTAGTTATGTTCAATTCAAAGTTTTATTTGACTTAATTCAGCTGTAGCTTCTGCTGCCAAATATAATTGTTTCTATGATACAAAATTGCCTTTCAAATGACCACTCAGCCATATGTTATGGTTGTGTGTGTGTGTGTGTGTATGTGTGTGTGTGTGTGTATGTGTGTGTGTGTGTGACTCTTTTGCCTACAGTTGGGACTTATTTCATTCTGGTAGGTCACTTCATCCAGACTTGATATGGGGGTTTGTGCCTAGCCTTATTGTAATTTTTTTAGGCAAAATTTGGTTCATATCCCTGAGAGGCCTGGTGGTTTTTTTTTTTTTTTGGAATGGAAATGAAGGAGGTGTTGTGGATCTAGGGGAGTGGAGGGAGGGTGAAAAGGGAGGAGAAGAGGTAGGAAACTGCATCCAGAATGTAATGTATGTACAGGATAAAAATAAAAACAAACTATAAAAATTAATGAAATGACTGATCAGGTTTTATTGACAAACAACATGTCATGTGTGACTCTTAGGTCCTATTCTGTGCTACTCCACCTTAACCAATGATCTGCTATTTTTAAAAGGCACTATTAAAGGGGTTGGGGATTTTAGCTCAGTGGTAGAGCACTTGCCTAGCAAGCCCAAGGCCCTGGGTTGTGTCCCCAGCTCCGAAAAAAAAAGGCACTATTAAACATTTGGGAGTAGAGAGACTATAAATTGTGAATCACATACACTGCATATGTAATTTTACTTTTATCACCACAGTCATCAAAGAGATCATTGAAAAATATTATCACTATAATTTGAGAAACCAAGCCAAAACTCTAATCATGTGGTATCCTTGTACCTGAGGTGATTCAGGATAAAGAGGAAATTTATTTACTTATTTATTTATATCTCAGGATTGTTAAATATTAGATGGATCCTATAACTCTACTAAATGTTATTTAACAATCTTTCTGTTCGAGATAATTTGAAGATCTCTTTCTGTCTAAAAATAGTGGATCAGAATGAATTCCTTCTGAGTGTCTGGTCATTTTTATTTATGACTCTGAATTATGATGTGCAAATACTTTGGTACGTTGTAAAAATGATACAACTTGAAGAAATCACATCAAAGTATTCTGTCTTTTATTATTTTTCTCACCTATGAACAAGATATCTATTTCTGAGAGGAAAAGAACAATTATTAGTGTCTGTAGAATATTTCATGGAATGAACAACAAAAAAAATCCCCACCCCCCAAAAATCAAATAAACCCAAGAAGAGTAAATTTTGTATTTGCTGTTGATACTAGCAAATTGGTGGTTGTATTTTCAGATTATTTCTTGTTTCCTTTACTGTGAATTTTTAAATAAAATTAGCAATTCTGAAAGTTACCAGGGAATAATTTTGGTGCTAGTGCTGGAAGAAACACACTCTTTATTTTTTCTGGGACCACGAATCTAACGTAATTAGTGCTCCGGGAATGCATGAAACCAATGTAATGGTTTATGTTTCCATGAAAAAAAAATCACCTTTTTTCCAAACTCTGAAAATCCCTGCAGAGTTCTGACTCACCTGGCCCACTGGGAGGGCAGTGGAGAGGACAGCATCACACTGAGAAGCGAGGATAATTGAGGGCCACTGAAGCTTTAGAAGATGGGCTGCTTGGGTGGAAAGGGAAACATTAAAAAGAAATACAATGAAACTATAAAGTTTTCCTAAATAAATTGGATAATAAAATAATATGGCCTAATGGCTCCAGGCTAAGAAACAGACTGAATATCCCAACACAGTTAATTTGAATCCTGGGATTGTGATTCGATAACCCTATGTATGTGTGCATGCACAGATCACCTCCTGGGGTCCCAAGTCTGTGAGACTCAGTCCTTCAGAGGAACAAGTTCAGAAGGTGACGACATACCTAATGGGCACACTTCACTCTCCAGGTAGGGATTTGCTATCTTAATTTTCTGTTCACTGTTACTACCTTTTCCTGTCTACTTTGCTATTGAAATCACAGGAACTGAAAATTGAGGCACTGGTTGAAAATTATTGGCTGAAGTACATCTACCTAATTAAGCAGGACTGGAAGTCACGCTTGTATTCAACCATCTCTACACTGGAATTCTGAGAGCTCACTGGGGGCCCTTCCAGGATAGGTTCTTACTCTATGATTTTGTGGGGGTCCAACTTAGCTCTTGGAATACAGGTTACTTTATTTTTTTCTCAAGTTCTAAAAATGGAATTTTGTTTGGTACTATAGATCCATAGCTTCTCCCTGATATCTGAAAACTCAAGTGGGTTGTGATAAAGGAACCCATGTTTGGCCTTCACATTGTTACCTGAGCAGAAACACATGGCAGAAGAAAATCAAGGAGCAGGGGACAAGGTGTAGAAGGGGTAAATCTGATGGTATTACTGATAGTTTCTTGTCCTCTTGGTATCCCCTCCTTCCCTGTGGTCTCCCAGCTTTCCAAAGCAGTTTATTTTATTTTATTTTTGTGAGACAGGGTTTCTTTGTAAAGCCTTGATTGTCCTAAAACTAGCTCTACAGATCAGGCTGGCCTTGACCTCACAGAGATCTGCTTACCTCCCGAGCTCTGGGATTAAAGATGTTCCTCACCACCACCACCTAACAAAGTACTTTTTGTTTGTTTGAGCATTTTTTATTGATATTATTATTATTGTTGTTGTTGTTATTACTACTACTTTTTAGAAGTTCATTCATTTACTTACTTATTTTTACTAAAATATTAATTAAGATGAGTCTTTTTCTTTTAAATGTCTTTTAAAGTTAAGACCAGAGCACTAGCTATCATTTCTATGAATGGTCCTTCCTTTGGAATAAGACAGTATGAAACCTGTTTTAATTATATGGGAGCCTGCAGGTAAGAGACTTGAGACATTTAAGTGATATAAATTTTAAAGACTGTATGAACTTTTAAAAGTTGGACTTTACTCTCTATTTTGATATTCACATGGGACCTTGGAGTTTAGAGAATTTGGTTATGATGTAATGCCTTCATGTGTTAAGGTGACAAGGCGTGGGATGCCCTATTTACCTTTAGCTTAGCTTCAACTGTGAACTTTGACACAGCCTAGAATCACCTGAGAAAGGAGTCTCAGTTGAGGGAATGCCCAAACCATACTGGCCTACAGGGATGTCTGGAGGGAATTCTCATGATTGGTTTGCTCTAGGGCGGCCCAGCCTACTGTCCTGTTCCCTGAGCAGTGGTCTTGAGCTATGTAAGAAAAGCCAATTAAGCACAGGCATGCTAGACCCATTAAGCAGCATGTCTCCATGGTTTTCTGCTTCAAATTCTTGTTCGGTTTCTGTTCTGACTTTTCTCAATGATAGACTGCAACCTGGAAGAGTAAACTAAGGATATGTTTTCCTCCCTCACAAAACAGAATAAACAAAGAGAAACCCAGAGTGTATCATCAATACAGTTCTCCCAGCACAAGGCTTCTACTTCGGAAAGAATATATCATGTTTGCATATCACTAGGACTTACTGCTATATTGACCATTTATGTAACAGTGACTACCTTAATCCACTAAGTAAACCACTGGAGATAATTAGATCATAATCTACCTTCATTTTAACAATAGCCCTTCACCTTGTTCACAATGAAACTTTAAGCTTATTTAAACTGCTTGAGTGTTGAAATGTTGGTATTACGTGTTTTCTGTGTGTTAGGTACTGGCTTAGGTGCTGGGGAAGAAGTCACAGATGAGATACGGCTTTTGCTCTTCCTGCATTGCAGGCTGGTGTGGATGAATCAAAAACCAGTAGGGCCTGTTAGTCAGGGGGTTGAGTACTCTGAGTTGGTGACATCAATTCAGAGAGACCAGCCTCAGTTCTCTCTGTCAAAATCATTCCCAGACTTTCCTAGCCTAAGTACTTCTACTCAAGTCAGAAACTGTTTTTATTTTTTCTATAGATTCCCCCCCCCCCATGCACAGGATGTTGCCCATTTCTCTCATCTTATTGGTTGTAAAAATCTGACTGTTCATGCTCTCCCAGTTTCCAACATTGAAATCTCAACCCCCTACCGTTAAGCTCTAGGTAACTACTGACTTTCTGACATTACTGGAGCCATTCTGTTTTATGCTTGTAGCCAGTCATCTTACTTTGTTACAGAGGACCTTTCTCATGCCTGAGTTAACAACCACATATCCTGTTAAGTTCTACGCTTTGGTGTTCTTGGAAATTTCCCAGATCCTTGTCCTCCTTTAAAGTCAATTGCAATAAAATAAGTTAGGAAAGCTTTGTTAGTTAGCTGCAATAAGCTTGGACCCGAACTAACTGCCAAAACCACCCGGCAGCACTTCCTGAACCTATGTTTGAACTTTTAGGTTGCTATGAGCTTTTGTGGGCTTTGCCTTTATAAGCTGCCCCTGGGAAACAGTCAGGGTTGCAGTCTCAGCTCCTGAGTCTGACCCATATCCCTGATCAATCAGTCCTGGGGTGTGTGTTCAATAAACTATCCCTGTTTGACTGAGATCAGTGTCTGAGTGGTCTGTGCGGTGATTCCTGGACCCCAACACTAACATAATAGGATTAGGCCATGAAGCCTCAGAGGAGAAGTCCATATGACTAGAAACAGTGTCCTCATAAAGAGACTCTGGAGAGACAACTGTCTTTCCCTGCCATGTGAGGGCTCCATGAGCGGCTGCCATCTGTGAACTAGAAAGCAGTCCCTTACACTGAACTGGTCAGTACTTTGATCATGAAACTTACGTTCTTCAGGTCTGTAGGTAGTATCTGTGGTTTAGAAACATTCAAGTTTATAGTATTTTATTACAACATCGCAAGCAGACTGATACACTGCTGCATTTACTGTCTCTACTATCCAGGTTTATTCCTGGTCTATCTTACTATGACTAGAGTTTATCATGGAACAATGCCATATAAAGACCAAGGACAGAGTGTTCCCTCAGTGCTTTTTCTTTCAGAGTTTAGGAATACTCATTATTGCTGATTATTCCTTGTCCACTGGTCAGATCTTTGAGCAGCTGTTTAATTCACTTTATACTCAACTTTATTTCCATTCATTCTCAAGATGTTAGTCATCGTCAGCCTCAACTCCTGAGTTTCATCTCTCACTTTAAACTGAGCATATCCTTCTACATATTCTGAAGCACCTTCAACCAGGGTAAAAACGTAAATTCATTTTATTTTGTCTGTTAAAATTTCAAAAGGTATATCTTTCATATGACAGGGTATCTTCAAAATGTATTTATTGGCTCACCGTTGCCCATTAAATTATACACAAGATGTCTAGAGTATGCTCAAGGCTCTACATGATATATTTCAAGCTATATTTCAAGTCCTTTCTCTTTCATTGCTTCTCATCACATAATCTGTCCTAAAGACCAAGTAAAGGGACTGTGAAATTTTGCATGAGCCCACATTTTCCTGCTTCTATTCTTTTGCTCATACTTGTTTGTTTACATTGGAGCTTCTCTAATTCGCCATTCTTCTGTCATAATGATTTCCTCTCACAGTATTTTTCTCAATAGATTCCATGAAATTTCCCTCCCCCTTCTCTCCTCTCCAAAGAGAAATATTGCTTTGTCTTTTGAAATGCTGCATTATATTATTTTCTTCCATCATCTTTTTATATAATGCATATGTACTTGAAATATATGTATGCATCTTGCAAATATATATAATACAAATAAATACAGGCATACACATGTGCATGCACACACATATAAAGCAAAGTTTTTTTATAATATTTTTGGGGTTGTTCCTAGACAGCTTGCATATATTTCTTCAAAAATATTTGTGGAGTTGTATTTATCTCTTTACATCATCCTAGTTTCTTTGTTACTTATTTATTTATTTATTTATTTATTTATTTATTTACTTTACATCCCAATATCTCCCCAATCCTCTCATCCCCCCCCCCATAGCTTCACCCTTATTCCCCTCCTCTTCTCTTATGAGAGGGGGAGGCACCCCTGGGCATCATCCCATCCTAGCACATAAAGTCTCTGCAGGGCTCGGTGTATTCTGTCCCACTGAGGCCAAGCAAACCAGCCCAATTAGGGAAATGGGATTCAGAGACAGGCAACAGATTCAGAGACAGCCCTACTCCAATTGCTGGGGGACCTGCATGAAGACCAGTCTGCACATCTGCTATCTATGTATGAGAGATCTCGTTCCAGCACATGCTAGCTCTTTGGTTGGTGGTTAAGTCTCTGAGAGCCCCCAAGGGTCCAGGTTAGTTGATTCTGTTGGTCTTCCTGTGGAGTGCCTATCCTTTTTCAGAAGAAAATTTATGAAGTTTTCTATAATATTTTGAGGGCTCTACCTAAATGGTTTGCATACATTTATTCAAAAATGTTTGTGGGTTTGCATTTACCTCTTTAAATCCTTCTGGTTTCTGTTTTGATTCAGGTATGTTTTAGTCTATATAACTTGAATTTAGAAATAAAATTATGAAAGACAAATTCGAGGGTCAAGTCTGTGATTGATAAACACACATTGAAAGACAAAATCAATGTCCAAAAAAATCAGGTTGAATTTTAATGAAAACCATGGTTAGAATATTGGTGTCCAACACACCACTGACCAAGAGTTGAAGAAAAGAAAAATGGATATGTAGTGCCTATATAGAGAATTCTTAGAGATTTAACTTATAAAATCTAAGCTAATAGTATCAGTTGTTCAGTTCTATTTTTAGTAGAAGTCAAACTTTGAGAAGTCATTGGGTTTCTTAACACTTATACTACCATGAGTTAAATACTGTTGACCATACTCTTCTGGAAGTTTCTTTGATAATATACTTTTCAACAAAGGAGATTTTTGTGTTAACATCTCCCCTCCCTAACCCTGTTCACTAACTCAGGCATCATTATCTAGATCAAAATTTTATACTGACCTGTACAGGAAAACTGAGGGAATCAGCCACTGACCCTGAGGTGAGGTTGTTTTGACTCAGGAGATTGTGTTCTGTGGTCTTTCTTTTATAATTCTACAGCTTTTTATACAATTAAATCCTCTTCAAGAATAAGGGGTGAGGGTTTTAATACTTCAGCAATATTTTTAACATTGACTCTGACTTTCTGGTACCACCTCAGTAAACATGTATTTATTCAGTAGTTACTGGCCAGTATTGGGACCTAGAGCAAAGTGAGACTATATATATATGTGATACTCATTCCTTCTTGGTCACAGAGATATTAAATGTCTCTGTGAGCATTTCTGCCTTTGGATTTAAGTAAACATTTTCTCTTTTATTTAGTGTGCATGGTATTTTTTCTCAGAAGCTTAAATTAACTAGAAATAAATTGAAGAACAAGTGACTGACTGTACTGGCTCTGGTCCAACTGAAAAATTGCTATGCACTTGTAGAAAGTTCAGGAGCCTGATGTTCATATAAACCTGTCTTTCTTTGTAACCTTTGAGAAGTGGCTAGGTCATCAGTCTTTTTGTTTCACCCCATCCCTTTCTTCAACTTCTTTTGTAACCCTCTCTTCAAATTTTCATGGAATCTTTTCTATAAATAAATTTAATTCTGTGAAAGCATTGGAAGGAAGAATAGGAACGCAAAGTGATCTAATTCTCATTTGTATCAGAATCCACTAAACATTTGTTGAATAAAACTAAAAGGTTGGGTACTTTCATTTATTGCACTGAAAAAATGCAGCACATGGACTTTAGGTCTCTAAGCACTTCCTCAGACTGTCATAGTAGATGAAGAATGTAAGGTAGTGGGAACACTTACAACTCCCTTATGCCATATTGGAAAGAACCATATACCACGGTAGTACACAGGTTTATAAGTTCATCATAGTAACCACAACAAACTATTGTTTCAATGTGTCATGTGTTGTGGGCTTACTTACAGAATTATCATTTTTTATTATTATTTCCCTATCTTTTGTTATAGTACTAACCTAGTACTTTATAGCTATTTTCTGTACAAATTCAATTACTTTGAACTGTTGAACCTTCCTCCAAGCTGCCTAAAAGGCTCTTAACATTTACGGGTCCAAGACCTTTCTGGGAATCCACTGAGACTGTGGAAGTTCTTTGAAAATGTACTTAGACTCATCTTTAGATAAGTAAGTGCACATTCTGTATGAACTTCAGGAGGGCTCAGGAGTCCCTGTAATATGTGGGCTCCTAAAAGCACATGCACTTGAAACTATCATGTCTTTTTCATCTATTAATACATTTCTTATCTCATGCCTTTGAATATGGATGAAACCTGGTGTACTTGGGGTACATCCTAGAACTATGAAGAAAAGTTGGAAATGAGTTTTATAGAGGATTAAAGGAAATACACAAGCCCCACATGTGAAATGGTGCTAGGGCATTTTTGAACTACAGGGTAGGCCCAAACAAGAAATATCTGATTCTGTTAGAGCTTTATTAAGCAAGAATCATGCGACTTTCCTAAAGTTATGACTTCATTATTCTACTCTTATGCTAGAATGCTTCAGTGGGAGTTTGTTAGGAATTTGTTTCTGAATTTGAAATATGAAAAGCTTGTTAACTCGATTTCAATCTGTTTGGTGGTTCAAATACATAGCCCTTTTAGATTTCAGTTTTCTTGCTCGATGGCAACAGCATGCAAAGGCGTTTTACTAAAAACTTATAGATTTTTATCTTTGGCATATTTAAGTGGCTAAGAATGAAGGCTTTGGGGTCATTGATCTGTTTTGGATTTATTCATTTTGTCTGTCTGATTTGGGATTTGATTTGCCTGTTAGTTGGTTCATCTATGTGCAAGGAATGATGATACACATTTGGGGAGGAGCTGGGAGATAGCGACTCAGAGCAAATAACATGAACATAGTTTCTAATACAGTGTTAATATTACTGTTACTGTGGTGAAACCTAATCATTACCTTTTAGGGGTAAACAAGAGCTGAGGTGCATATGACTTTCACACCTCAGTGACTGTCTCAGTTCCATTTCTGATGCTGTAATGAAGCACTATAACAAAGGCAGCTTAAGGGAGAATGGACTCATTTTAGTTCACGGATCAAGGTACAGCCCATCATGGCATGGATGTCAAGGCAGCAGGTGCTTGGAAAAGCCGATCACTTTCTGCTCTTAGTCAAAAAAGAACAATAAATAACACATGCGAATGCTCAGCTTCTTTCTTTATTTTTCATATAGTCCATGATCCCTGGGTGGGGGATGGCATTATGTTCAGTTAACATAATGAAGATGATCCCTCACAGTAATTCCAAGACCATCAAGTTTCTACTTCAGTTGTTCTTGGTCCCTGCTTCCCATCCCCCGGAAGCCTTTGTGCATGCTGTTCTTTGTCTCTGTTTTATACTTCAGTTCCCTGCTAGTGTGTCTGTCCTTGGATGAACAAATCATGTTTGGAGTTATCTACATATTTTTGTGATGATCATCTATCTGAGCTATGTATTCAGCTGTGACCCAATACAAACAAAGTTGTCAACAAAACTCCAAAACCAAACAAACCAAACAAACAGAACATATTCAATAAGTAGACTTGAAGGAAGAAAGATTGACTTGGGTTCACACCATCAGAGACACTGGTTCATAGATGCAGGACTCTGCTGCTTTTAGTCCTGTGGCAAGAGAGTGAAGTTGATGAGACCAGGATCTCCAGCAACTCCTTCCACCAGTGACTTAATTGCTTCAAATTGGCCCATCCCCTCATATCCACCACTTCTAAACAATGTTAACAAATTATGACTACATCAATGAATCAGCTGACTTATTTGGTTAAAATCTTACAGTACAACCACATTTCAACAGCTCCATCAGCTCAGGAACAACTCTTCAATATGAATCATTTGTGGGATGCTTCCTGTCTAGACCACAGAACCACTGTGTAGCCTCTAGACTCTATAACATTCAGGCTGTATTATATTTTGATCGTATACACTCATTAATTTTATTACCTCCTTTCTCAGAAACTATACCTCCTTGTAAGCCATAGCCAGGTTGGTGCCCAGTGTATCTGCTCCATTGCCTGATATACACATGTGCTCTTTCCTTTACTGTGCCACTGAGGAGCATCTGAATGACTGTGTGCATGCTAGACTGGCACTCTACTGCTGAGACACAACCGATGACCAGTCTGGCTTGTTTTGAAAGATAACTTTAAAAGATACTTTTCTGGATCCCGGCCCGCAGCAGCTCTCTGCTCCCAAACCCCGTAGGAGAGAGACCTCACCGCCTGGCCAGGTGGGCACTCCCGAGGCTGCAGAGGGGAGGAGACCACCAACACTGCCCACCCCTGCCCACATCCCTGGCCCAAGAGGAAACTGTATAAGGCCTCTGGGTTCCCGTGGGGGAGGGCCCAGAAGCGGCAGGACCCCTGCGCCTGAGACACCACCGGAACCTGAAGGAAACAGACTGGATAAACAGTTCTCTGCACCCAAATCCCATGGGAGGGAGAGCTAAACCTTCAGAGAGGCAGACATGCCTGGGAAACCAGAAGAGACTGCACTCTGCACACACATCTCGGACGCCAGAGGAAAACACCAAATGCCATCTGGAACCCTAGTGCACTGAATCTCCCGGAAAGGGCGGCGCATATCTTCCTGGTTGCTGCCGCCACAGAGAGCTCGTGGGCAGCACCCCACGAGTAAACTTGAGCCTAGGGACCACAGGTAAGACCAACTTTTCTGCTGCAAGTGACCTGCCTGGTAAACTCAAGACAAAGGCCCACAGGAACAGCTGAAGACCTGTAGAGAGGAAAAACTATACGCCCGAAAGCAGAACACCTGTCCCCATAACTGGCTGAAAGAAAACAGGAAAACAGGTCTACAACACTCCTGACACACAGGCTTATAGGACAGTCTAGCCACTGTCAGAAATAGCAGAACAAAGTAACACTAGAGATAATCTGATGGCGAGAGGCAAGCGCAGGAACCCAAGCAACAGAAACCAAGACTACATGGCATCATCGGAGCCCAATTCTCCCACCAAAATAAACAGGGACTATCCAAACACACCAGAAAAGCAAGATCTAGTTTCAAAATCAGATTTGATCATAATGCTGGAGGACTTCAAGAAAGACATGAAGAACTCCCTTAGAGAACAAGTAGAAGCCTACAGAGAGGAATCGCAAAAATGCCTGAAAGAATTCCAGGAAAACATAAATAAACAAGTAGAAACCCATAGAGAGGAGACACAAAAATCCCTGAAAGAATTCCAGGAAAACACAATCAAACAGTTGAAGGAATTAAAAATGGAAATAGAAGCAATCAAGAAAGAACACATGGAAACAACCCTGGATATAGAAAACCAAAAGAAGAGACAAGGAGCTGTAGATACAAGCTTCACCAAGAGAATACAAGAGATGGAAGAGAGAATCTCGGGAGCAGAAGATTCCATAGAAATCATTGACTCAACTGTTAAAGATAATGTAAAGCAGAAAAAGCTACTGGTCCAAAATATACAGGAAATCCAGGACTCAATGAGAAGATCAAACCTAAGGATAATAGGTATAGAAGAGAGTGAAGACTCCCAGCTCAAAGGACCAGTAAATATCTTCAACAAAATCATAGAAGAAAACTTCCCTAACATAAAAAAAGAGATACCCATAGGCATACAAGAAGCCTACAGAACTCCAAATAGATTGGACCAGAAAAGAAACACTGCCCGTCACATAATAGTCAAAACACCAGACACACAAAATAAAGAAAGAATATTAAAAGCAGTAAGGGAAAACGGTCAAGTAACATATAAAGGCAGACCTATCAGAATCACACCAGACTTTTCGCCAGAAACTATGAAGGCCAGAAGATCCTGGACAGATGTCATACAGACCCTAAGAGAACACAAATGCCAGCCCAGGTTATTGTATCCTGCAAAACTCTCAATTAACATAGATGGAGAAACCAAGATATTCCATGACAAAAACCAAATTTACACAATATCTTTCTACAAATCCAGCACTACAAAGGATAATAAATGGTAAAGCCCAACATAAGGAGGCAAGCTATACCCTAGAAGAAGCAAGAAACTAATCGTCTTGCCAACAAAACAAAGAGAAGAAAAGCACACAAACATAACCTCACATCCAATTATGAATATAACAGGAAGCAATAATCACTATTCCTTAATATCTCTCAACATCAATGGCCTCAACTCCCCAATAAAAAGACATAGATTAACAAACTGGATACGCAACGAGGACCCTGCATTCTGCTGCCTACAGGAAACACACCTCAGAGACAAAGACAGACACTATGTCAGAGTGAAAGGCTGGAAAACAACTTTCCAAGCAAATGGTCAGAAGAAGCAAGCTGGAGTAGCCATTCTAATATCAAATAAAATCAATTTTCAACTAAAAGTCATCAAAAAAGATAAGGAAGGACACTTCATATTCATCAAAGGAAAAATCCACCAAGATGAACTCTCAATCCTAAATATCTATGCCCCAAATACAAGGGCACCTGCATACGTAAAAGAAACCTTACTAAAGCTCAAAACACACATTGCACCTCACACAATACTAGTGGGAGATTTCAACACCCCACTCTCATCAATGGACAGATCATGGAAACAGAAATTAAACAGAGACGTAGACAGACTAAGAGAAGTCATGAGCCAAATGGACTTAACAGATATTTATAGAACATTCTATCCTAACGCAAAAGGATATACCTTCTTCTCAGCTCCTCATGGTACTTTCTCCAAAATTGACCATATAGTTAGTCAAAAAACGGGCCTCAACAGGTACAGAAAGATAGAAATAATCCCATGCGTGTTATCAGACCACCACGGCCTAAAACTGGTCTTCAATAACAATAAGGGAAGAATGCCCACATATACGTGGAAATTGAACAATGCTCTACTCATTGATAACCTGGTCAAGGAAGAAATAAAGAAAGAAATTAAAAACTTTTTAGAATTTAATGAAAATGAAGGTACAACATACCCAAACTTATGGGACACAATGAAAGCTGTGCTAAGAGGAAAACTCATAGCGCTGTGTGCCTGCAGAAAGAAACAGGAAAGAGCATATGTCAGCAGCTTGACAGCACACCTAAAAGCTCTAGAGCAAAAAGAAGCAAATACACCCAGGAGGAGTAGAAGGCAGGAAATAATCAAACTCAGAGCTGAAATCAACCAAGTAGAAACAAAAAGGACCATAGAAAGAATCAACAGAACCAAAAGTTGGTTCTTTGAGAAAATCAACAAGATAGATAAACCCTTAGCCAGACTAACGAGAGGACCTAGAGAGTGTGTCCAAATTAACAAAATCAGAAATGAAAAGGGAGACATAACTACAGATTCAGAGGAAATTCAAAAAATCATCAGATCTTACGATAAAAACCTATATTCAACAAAACTTGAAAATCTTCAGGAAATGGACAATTTCCTAGACAGATACCAGGTATCGAAGTTAAATCAGGAACAGATAAACCAGTTAAACAACCCCATAACTCCTAAGGAAATAGAAGCAGTCATTAAAGGTCTCCCAACCAAAAAGAGCCCAGGTTCAGATGGGTTTAGTGCAGAATTCTATCAGACCTTCATAGAAGACCTCATACCAATATTATCCAAACTATTCCACAAAATTGAAACAGATGGATCACTCCCGAATTCGTTCTATGAAGCCACAATGACTCTTATACCTAAACCACACAAAGACCCAACAAAGAAAGAGAACTTCAGACCAATTTCCCTTATGAATATCGACGCAAAAATACTCAATAAAATTCTGGCAAACCGAATCCAAGAGCACATCAAAACAATCATCCACCATGATCAAGTAGGCTTCATCCCAGGCATGCAGGGATGGTTTAATATACGGAAAACCATCAATGTGATCCATTATATAAACAAACTGAAAGAACAAAACCACATGATCATTTCATTAGATGCTGAGAAAGCAATTGACAAAATTCAACACCCCTTCATGATAAAAGTCCTGGAAAGAATAGGAATTCAAGGCCCATACCTAAACATAGTAAAAGCCATATACAGCAAACCAGTTGCTAACATTAAACTAAATGGAGAGAAACTTGAAGCAATCCCACTAAAATCAGGGACTAGACAAGGCTGCCCACTCTCTCCCTACTTATTCAATATAGTTCTTGAAGTTCTAGCCAGAGCAATCAGACAACAAAAGGAGGTCAAGGGGATACAGATCGGAAAAGAAGAAGTCAAAATATCAGTATTTGCAGATGATATGATAGTTTATTTAAGTGATCCCAAAAGTTCCACCAGAGAACTACTAAAGCTGATAAACAACTTCAGCAAAGTGGCTGGGTATAAAATTAACTCAAATAAATCAATAGCCTTCCTCTATACAAAAGAGAAACAAGGGGAGAAAGAAATTAGGGAAACGACACCCTTCATAATAGACCCAAATAATATAAAGTACCTCGGTGTGACTTTAACCAAGCAAGTAAAAGATCTGTACAATAAGAACTTCAAGACACTGAGGAAAGAAATTGAAGAAGACCTCAGAAGATAGAAAGATCTCCCATGCTCATGGATTGGCAGGATTAATATAGTAAAAATGGCCATTTTACCAAAAGCGATCTACAGATTCAATGCAATCCCCATCAAAATACCAATCCAATTCTTCAAAGAGTTAGACAGAACAATTTGCAAATTCATCTGGAATAACAAAAAACCCAGGATAGCTAAAACTATCCTCAACAATAAAAGGACTTCAGGGGGAATCACTATCCCTGAACTCAAGCAGTCTTTCAGAGCAATAGTAATAAAAACTGCATGGTATTGGTACAGAGACAGACAGATAGACCAATGGAATAGAATTGAAGACCCAGAAATGAACCCACACACCTATGGTCACTTGATTTTTGACAAAGGAGCCAAAACCATCCAATGGAAAAAAGATAGCATTTTCAGCAAATGGTGCTGGTTCAACTGGAGGTCAACATGTAGAAGAATGCAGATTGATCCATGCTTATCACCCTGTACAAAGCTTGAGTCCAAGTGAATCAAGGACCTCCACATCAAACCTGATACACTCAAACTAATAGAAGAAAAACTAGGGAAGCATCTGGAACACATGGTCTCTGGAAAAAATTTCCTGAACAAAACACCAATGGCTTATGCTCTAAGATCAAGAATCGACAAATGGGATCTCATAAAACTGCAAAGCTTCTGTAAGGCAAAGGACACTGTGGTTAGGACAAATCAGCAGCTAACAGATTGGGAAAAGATCTTTACCAATCCTACAACAGATAGAGGCCTTATATCCAAAATATACAAAGAACTCAAGAAGTTAGACCGCAGGGAGACAAATAACCCTATTAAAAAATGGGGTTCAGAGCTAAACAAATAATTCACAGCTGAGGAATGCCGAATGGTTGAGAAACACCTAAAGAAATGTTCAACATCTTTAGTCATAAGGGAAATGCAAATCAAAACAACCCTGAGATTTCACCTCACACCAGTGAGAATGGCTAAGATCAAAAACTCAGGTGACAGCAGATGCTGGCGAGGATGTGGAGAAAGAGGAACACTCCTCCATTGTTGGTGGGATTGCAAAGTGGTACAACCATTCTGGAAATCAGTCTGGAGGTTCCTCAGAAAATTGGACATTGAACTGCCTGAGGATCCAGCTATACCTCTCTTGGGCATATACCTAAAAGATGCCCCAACATATAAAAAAGACACGTGCTCCACTATGTTCATCGCAGCCTTATTTATAATAGCCAGAAGCTGGAAAGAACCCAGATGCCCTACAACAGAGGAATGGATACAGAAAATGTGGTACATCTACACAATGGAATATTACTCAGCTATCAAAAACAATGACTTTATGAAATTCGTAGGCAAATGGTTGGAACTGGAAAATATCATCCTGAGTGTGCTAACCCAATCACAGAAAGACATACATGGTATGCACTCACTGATAAGTGGCTATTAGCCCAAATGCTTGAATAACCCTAGATGCCTAGAACAAATGAAACTCAAGACGGATGATCAAAATGTGAATGCTTCACTCCTTCTCTAAAAGAGGAACAAGAATACCCTTGGCAGGGAAGAGAGAGGCAAAGATTAAAACATAGACTGAAGGAACACCCATTCAGAGCCTGCCCCACATGTGGCCCATACATATACAGCCACCCAATAAAAAATAAAAAAAGATACTTTTCTTCAGTTTGCATAGAACTCTGAAATCACAATTCTGCTTGTACAAAGGGTTTCTTTAAAACACGGGTAATGTAATGAACATGTTTTTATTGTTGTAACTACAAGATGCCTGAAAGGATAATAGTGTGATGGGTTTATAGGAAAAAATCATGGCATCAGAGAAAATATGATAAAATCCTAGTTTGTTTTTATTGATCTTTTCTGTTTATTAGCTTATGAAAAATAAGTTATTACAGAATTTTGCATCCTTCCTTATAGACTTGGCTACAGTAGTAACAATTGTAATATTTTGTTATTTATTTGTCATATTCATGAGACAGTGGGTAAAGCTCTCAACTCAGAGTTGTATGGCATTCCATATACATTAAAATCTATACTGTATGATAGAGGGGGAAAGGTCTTTAAAGGTAGAAACGGAAGACTTTTTTTCTTTTTTAAAACAATTTATTTTTATTTATATGAGCACACTGCAGCTGTCTTCAGACACATACTAGAAGACTGCATCGTGACGGTTGTGCTTACAAATGGTTGTGAACCACCATGTTGTTGCTGGGAATTGAACTCAGGACTTCTGCAAGAGCAGTCAATACTCTTAACCACTGAGCCATCTCTTGACTATATTTCAATTAAAACTATTGTTTTGCCCTTGGGACATTACTCCTACAGTTTGTGCTTGCTGACTTAGCTACCATCCTCTTCTTTTCACTCTGAGATTGTTTTCTGTAGATAAGGAAGTCTTGGGAAAGAAGACTGAAAAACAGATAGTTATGGACCCTGGGGTCTGATTTTAGCAATGAGGCTGCATCTTGCCTTGTAGGAAATGCCTTTATTGAGGTAACCAGGCATAGGGCTTCTACAGTCATGCCATGTTGATTTTGGGAATCAAAAAAACAAAACAAAACAAAACAAAACAGAAAAAAACAAAACAAAAAAAAAACAAAAAAAAATCCAACTTCGTCCAAATTGAGAGAAAATAAGTTTCCTTAATAGTTTTGTTCTTAACTTTAAATGGAAAAATATGAGACTAAAAAACATAAATTTACATGCTTGCTATATCATGGTTAGACATGGTCTCACAGGGAAGTGTGGCATTGGGCTTGTAACATAATGAAATGTCTCTGTTCATTTGCTTTTTAATGGCCAGTTTGCATCTGTCATCTTATTTGACTTCTCAGAGAATATGGCACAGTTGTACCACCCATTTCTTCTAGGACATCATGCTTCTGTGGATTTCATCTTAATGAAATGGATAATTCAGAGCCTGCCCCACATGTGGTCAATACATATACAGCCACCCAATTAGACAAGATGGATGAAGCAAAGAAGTGCAGACCGACAGGAACCGGATGTAGATCGCTCCTGAGAGACACAGCCAGAATACAGCAAACACAGAGGCGAATGCCAGCAGCAAACCACTGAACTGAGAACGGGACCCCCGTTGAAGGAATCAGAGAAAGGACTGAAAGAGTTGAAGGGGCTTGAGATCCCTTATGAACAACAATGCCAAGCAACCAGAGCTTCCAGGGACTAAGTCACTACCTAAAGACTATACATGGACTGACCCTGGACTCTGACCTCATAGGTAGCAATGAATATCCTAGTAAGAGCACCAGTGGAAGGGGAAGCCCTGGGTCCTGCTAAGACTGAACCCCCAGTGAACGTGATTGTTGGGGGGAGGGTGGTAATGGGGGGAGGGTGGGGAGGGGAACACCCATATCGAAGGGGAGGGGGGGTTAGGGGGATGTTGGCCTGGAAACCGGGAAAGGGAATAACATTTTAAATGTAAATAAAAATACCCAATTTAATAAAGATGGAAAAAGAAAAAAATGAAATGGACAATTCTTCACAGTTTCAAGATGGATGTCCTCCTTTCAGCCTTGTCCTCTGATTGTAATGCAGCACATTGACTCTCTGGGCGATGGTATCTAATTTTGTGCTTACGTACTATGTCCATGCCAAGCTACACCAGATTTGAATCTCTAGCCCAGAGCTCTGTTGGCTTTGACTTGAGCAATCACTTGGATTCCTCCACAGTCATCTTCAGATGGACTGTCCTAAATTAGCTTCCCCATTTGCCCCATTTATGGCTTTCCTGATCCATCTGGGAAATGGATACTTCTGGGATCGTGACTGAGGAACAAAAATGAAGGGTTCATCCTTTGCCCCTCTCTTTGGTTTAAGTCTCATCTCCAATTTATTATGTAATTCTCTTAACTGTATGTGGGTATGTGCAAAACGCACGTTGATTTTAACATGGTTTATTCATTCCGTTCTACTGCTGTGATCCGAGTCATCACCAGCTCTGGTTTGGATACTGAGAATCATATCCCAATCTAATCTGACTTTGCCTTTAATCACTGCCACCCGTGATAGCTCAGTCCAAGAAAAGCACCTAGAGTTATTTTTCTAAAAAGTGGGTCAGATCATGCTGTTCTTGGTTTAAAACCTTAAAATAGTTTCTTTTTCTATGTGGAGAAAATCAAGGAAGTCAGTGGCTTTAAGGGCCCCACATGACCTCATTTATTCTTTGTCTGACTTTACCTTGGAGCTGTCTGTTTCCTTCCAGTATTCTAATGTCTGTGGACTCTGCTTTTTCTCAACACAGTGGTACATTCCAGCCTTTTTCTCCATCTCCAACACTCCTCTATACATCTCATCTTTTTATTCTTCCATCTAGCTATATTCTTCCAACCCCTTGTTTCCCAGTCAAGCTTATGTCTCCTGAAAGCCCTGTTTAGAGTAACAGCAACCCCTTTTGCAAGGCAAACCAACCAATTCTCATTATTCCTGTTATCTTATTTTTTCTTTTAAACATCATGTATGACTGTTGCGAGGACCATATAATACACAGAATAACCACACTCATTACTTATTATGTCCCTAACCATTGCTTTGTAAATTTCATATTTGTAGGAACCTTTGTTCACCTTTTGCATTGCTTCCTCTTGGGATACTAGAAGCATCTGACACATTATTGGTATCAATCAGTATTTAAGTAATCTGTGCTGATGAATGAGTGATAGAGCAACTATTGCCTGAGAGACTTCATCACTTCTTGTATGGACTTGTCATCAGGGACAGTCTTCTACCATGACTGATCACTATATCTTTTAAAGAGGAAGGCCAGGAGAGATAACTAGGCTCTAAGTGTAAAGATAGGGTACCATTGACATATAACTCTCCTTATTTTTTGGAGGTTTCTCTTTTGTTTTAATCTGTTCTTCTTTCAACTTCCTGTCCATCAAAAAGAAAGTAATGGTACCTTGATATTTAGATAATACAGCTGCAGTGGTGTTTCAATCTCAGAATGGATATTATTGTATCATTTTCTTTCAAAACATGTTATACACTGGGAAGATTTAGGTTATTCTTTGGTGGGGTAAAAACAATATATAAAGTGCATAGTAATATAGCTACTAATGCAGTAATGGTCACTCCCATCTAATCTGTGATTGTGGGAAGTTCCTGCCACTTATCCACACAGCAATGGTGCTATTTTCTTTTGTGGGTTAACAGGTGACTGATCCAAGTTCTGGAAGTTCTGATATAGCAGCATAACTATCATCAATGTTGAAATGAGTAGCTCAGGATCTGTGTGGAAGAGGAAGCAGAAAAACTTTAAAAGCCAGAGGTGGTGGATGACTTTAGGGAGGCAGTGTTTTCCAGATATAACAAAGCAGATACACGTGTGAAATCACTGAGATTCTGACAGCCTGACTAATACCAGAGCAGGCTCAAATGAGACAAAAATTCTAACATAGAAGAGAAGAGGGCAT